>NC_143029.1:62592500-62908437 GCF_057628025.1 Oncorhynchus mykiss
GAATTATTAGATTGGTAGCCTCAGCAGTCATATCGACCATTAAACTATTTATCCACAGTGAGTGACTATCATATTTTCGCTATTATGGTGATGAAATCATAATGTTTTATTAGTAGAAGTCTTTGTTTTCTGCAATATATGTCTGATGCAGCACTATTGATTTCAGTAGTTTAGGGTTCTACATCAGTGGTTTAGGTGATACAGACATAGTAAATCTCAGTTTGTTTAGTTAGTAAACGCAAGTCTCACTCCCCCTAGTGGTTGCTTATTGAATCACAGAGAATTACGGACTTTAATAGACCATCTTTCACATGAATCGTTGTACTGTAGCTCCCCAGGTGTTTAGATTTCTGTAACGTGAGTCTATTTCAAAATAATCTGGAAAGAACATTGGTTTGAACTTTACATTGACTCTCTTGCTCCCCTCTCTCCCTCCCCCTCTTTGTCTCTCTCTCCACCCTCAGGAGCAGTTTGAGTTTGCATTGACAGCTGTCGCAGAGGAGGTGAACGCCATACTCAAAGCTCTTCCACAGTGAGAGGAGTACCCACTACCGAGCCTCAGCAGCAGCTCTCACCGGGGATCTCTCTCCTTCCCTCTTGTCTCCCATTCCACAACTCCTCCTCTCTACCTCTCCTCCACCTCTCCGTCTTTGTGGATGCCGTGCGAGAAAGTGTGACCTGATCTTAGCTGTGCAATATGGCGCCTTTATTGTTTTGTCTGTGGAGCTTGTTTCCAAACAGACAATTTAGTGCATCAAGAATTTGACTGATTGAAAAAAAGTTTTATCTGTTAAATGATTGGAATATATTAATCACAGAAATCTTGTTTTTCGATTTCTATGTATATGTGTGTAAATTATTATATTGGTCATCACATCTGAATCATAGGACATATTTAAGTTTGATGTCTTTTTTCACTTTGGTCCCGTGTACTGAACCATACCATGTAATGTAGATCAGAAAGAAAACTGCTCAGTTAGGTCAAGTGAATACTGATAACAATTCTAGTTACCATAGTGATAATGGGCGGCAGGGTAGCCTAGTGGTTAGAGCGTTGGACTAGTAACCGGAAGGTTGCGAGTTCAAACCCCCGAGCTGACAAGGTACAAATCTGTCGTTCTGCCCCTGAACAGGCAGTTAACCCACTGTTCCCAGGCCGTCATTGAAAATAAGAATTTGTTCTTAACTGACTTGCCTGGTTAAATAAAGGTAAAATAAAAATAAAAAATAAATAATGATACCAAGCAATATGTGTTTCCTCAGATTGTTGAGACCTGGGCAAATAAGTGTAAGTTGTGGACAACGATTGTGAGTAAACTAAATGTAGTTACGCTAATGCCTGCCTCAAGTAAAGCAGTTCTATGAATTGGTGTGTGTACTCTATGATATTTTGTAAATTAAGCAGTTCTTCTAGATGAACTTGTACATGCAGCTTAAGTGTGATTATAAACTTGGTGGTTCACACCCTTGTGTATATATACAGTGCCTTGCGAAAGTATTCGGCCCCCTTGAACTTTGCGACCTTTTGCCACATTTCAGGCTTCAAACATAAAGATATAAAACTGTATTTTTTTGTGAAGAATCAACAACAAGTGGGACACAATCATGAAGTGGAACGACATTTATTGGATATTTCAAACTTTTTTAACAAATCAAAAACTGAAATATTGGGCGTGCAAAATTATTCAGCCCCCTTAAGTTAATACTTTTTAGCGCCACCTTTTGCTGCGATTACAGCTGTAAGTCGCTTGGGGTATGTCTCTATCAGTTTTGCACATCGAGAGACTGAAATTTTTTCCCATTCCTCCTTGCAAAACAGCTCGAGCGTGAGTGAGGTTGGATGGAGAGCATTTGTGAACAGCAGTTTTCAGTTCTTTCCACAGATTCTCGATTGGATTCAGGTCTGGACTTTGACTTGGCCATTCTAACACCTGGATATGTTTATTTTTGAACCATTCCATTTTAGATTTTGCTTTATGTTTTGGATCACTGTCTTGTTGGAAGACAAATCTCCGTCCCAGTCTCAGGTCTTTTGCAGACTGCATCAGGTTTTCTTCCAGAATGGTCCTGTATTTGGCTCCATCCATCTTCCCATCAATTTTAACCATCTTCCCTGTCCCGGCTGAAGAAAAGCAGGCCCAAACCATGATGCTGCCACCACCATGTTTGACAGTGGGGATGGTGTGTTCAGCTGTGTTGCTTTTACGCCAAACATAACTATTGCATTGTTGCCAAAAAGTTCCATTTTGGTTTCATCTGACCAGAGCACCTTCTTCCACATGTTTGGTGTGTCTCCCAGGTGGCTTGTGGCAAACTTTAAACAACACTTTTTATGGATATCTTTAAGAAATGTCTTTCTTCTTGCCACTCTTCCATAAAGGCCAGATTTGTGCAATATACGACTGATTGTTGTCCTATGGACAGAGTCTCCCACCTCAGCTGTAGATCTCTGCAGTTCATCCAGAGTGATCATGGGCCTCTTGGCTGCATCTCTGATCAGTCTTCTCCTTGTATGAGCTGAAAGTTTAGAGGGACGGCCAGGTCTTGGTAGATTTGCAGTGGTCTGATACTCCTTCCATTTCAATATTATCGCTTGCACAGTGCTCCTTGGGATGTTTAAAGCTTGGGAAATCTTTTTGTATCCAAATCCGGCTTTAAACTTCTTCACAACAGTATCTCGGACCTGCCTGGTGTGTTCCTTGTTCTTCATGATGCTCTCTGCGCTTTTAACGGACCTCTGAGACTATCACAGTGCAGGTGCATTTATACGGAGACTTGATTACACACAGGTGGATTGTATTTATCATCATTAGTCATTTAGGTCAACATTGGATCATTCAGAGATCCTCACTGAACTTCTGGAGAAAGTTTGCTGCACTGAAAGTAAAGGGGCTGAATAATTTTGCACGCCCAATTTTTCAGTTTTTGATTTGTTAAAAAAGTTTGAAATATCCAATAAATGTCGTTCCACTTCATGATTGTGTCCCACTTGTTGTTGATTCTTCACAAAAAAATAACAGTTATATATCTTTATGTTTGAAGCCTGAAATGTGGCAAAAGGTCGCAAAGTTCAAGGGGGCCGAATACTTTCGCAAGGCACTGTATATATATATATATATATATTTTGCCAGGTAAGATGACTGAGAACACATTTGCAGCAATGACCTGGGGAATAGTTACAGGGGAGAAATGAGCCAATTGTAAGCTGGGGATGATTATGTGACAGTGTGAGGGACAGCTTGGGAATTTAGCCAGGACACCGGGGTTAACACACCTACTCTTACAATAAGTGCCATGGGATCTTTATTGACCTCAGAGAGTCAGGACACCCATTTAAAATCCCTTCCAAAAGACAGCACCCTACACAGGGCAATGTCCCCAATCACTACCCTGGGGAATTGGGATATTTTTTTTAGACCTGAGGAAAGAGTGCCTCCTACTGGCCCTCCAACACCACTTCCAGCAGCATCTGGTCTCCCATCCAGGGACTGACCAGGACCAACCCTGCTTAGCTTCAGAAGCGGGATGCAGGGTGGTATGCTGCTGGTTTTAAATCAGACTGTATACCATGGGTATGACAAAACATTTAGTTTTACTGTTCTAATTACATCGGTAACCAGTTAATAATAGCAATAAGGCACCTCGGGGGTTTGTGGTATATGGCCAATATACCACGGCTAAGGGCTACTGTATATCCAGGCACTCCGTGTTGCGTTGTGCCTAAGAACAGCCCTTAGCCGTGGTATACTGGCCATATACCACAAACCCCCGAGGTGCCTTATTAGACATGGCGTAGACATGGCAGGTTCATCTGCACTACAGGAGTACTGTCAGCTCTACCCCAACACTTAGTGCTTTGACAAGACTCATACCATTTAAATCACAAAATCTTATGTCAATCTCCATGTATGTTGTGTCCATTGGATTGCATTCTGTTTTGTACATCCAATATGTTCTGAATTGCAAATGATATGACCTGGAAATGATATGTCCAGGAAATGATATGACCAGGCATTGGTAGCATACACTACCAATGCCTGGCTATTTCAAACTATTATTTGCCAGTAGTGTGTACAGTATTTCCTTCAGCCTCAAAGTATATCCTAGTGAAACCCTGGTCACATATTTTGCTTAGCAGATATTACTTCACTCATGTTCGACGAAAGATATAATTGTACATGATGCATCTCATCATTTCATGTCACCATGAAGACAGCCAGAGAGATGACTGTTTACTTTGACAAGCCAAGGATATATAATCATGCCATTTGAGCCATTCGGTTCTGAACAATAGTAATAGTGGCAGTACAGAGGAGGATAGTGGAATGTTATTACATTTGGGCATAAACTCCTTTTGCCTATCACAGGTGTGTGTTCCAAATGGCACCCGATTCCCTTTATTGTACACTTCCTTTGACAAGAGCCCTATTGGACCTGGTCGAAAGTAGTGCACTATAAAGGGAATAGGGTACCATTTGAAACTCATCCAGAGTTAAAAAGTGGGCCATGTTAATGCTGTGTCCTATACTGCAAAAACCTTTTATCTTTCAACTAATTTATTCTTTCAACTTTCAACTCGGAACCTTAGCATCGTATTGTGAGGTCTCTTGCCTACTCAGACAATGCAAAAATAAATATGTACGGTACAGCTTAGCATTCAACACCACAGTACCCTCCAAGCTCATCATTAAGCTTGAGGCCCTGGGTCTCAACCCCGCCCTGTGCAATTGGGTCCTGGACTTTCTGACGGGCCTCCCCCAGGTGGTGAAGGTAGGAAACAACATCTCCACTTCGCTAATCCTCAACACTAGGGCCCCACAAGGGTGCTTGCTCAGCCCTCTCCTGTACTCCCTGTTCACCCATGACTACGTGGTCATGGACGCCTCCAACTCAATCTTCAAGTTTGCAGACGACACAACAGTAATGGGCTTGATTACCAACAACGACGAGACAGCCTACAGGGAGTAGGTGAGGGCACTCAGGGTGTGGTGTCAGGAAAACAACCTCTCACTCAACATCAACAAAACAAAGGAGATGATTGTGGACTTCAGGAAACAGCACTGGGAGCATCCCCCTATCCACATCAACGGGACTATTGTAGCTGGAAATGGCAGATTTGTTATGGAATATCAACATAGGCGTACTGAGGACCATTATCAGCCGTTTCCAGCTACAATAGTCATTTACAACATTAACAATGTCTAAACTGTATTTCTGGTCAATTTGATGTTATTTTAATGGACAACATTTTTAGCTTTTCTTTCAAAAACAAGGACATTTCTAAGTGACCCCAAACTTTTGAACGGTAGTGTACATATTCTTATTCCATCCCTTTACTTAGATTTGTGTGTATAAGGTAGTTGTTGGGAATTGTTAGATTACTTGTTAGACATTACTGCACTGTCGGAACTAGAAGCACAAGCATTTCGCTGCACTCGCATTAACATCTGCTTACCATGTGTATGTGACCAATAAAATGTGATGTGATTTGATTTGTGAGCAACAGCAGCACTGTATGAGCAGGAAAGACAAACACTAACAAAGCATTGGTCACTGTGGAGTAAGCTCCAAGTCACATCAGCCTGACAGTTAGCTTGGCCTCCTCCCCTTACCCTGCCAATCTCACCTCATTGTCAGCCAGAGTGTCTGTGATTGGCTGGGTGCTATTCTGATCTCCAATCTGCATGGTGATTCATGTGGCTTGGCAGCTTCATGCTACTTCAGACTGTAGATTATGCTGTCAACACTTCCTACCAACCACACAGTAACAGGATGGAATGCTGACTGACTCATGTCGCATAGCCCCGCACGCACACACACACACACTGGAGAGAAGGAAGTCACCATAAGAAATATCAGTGATCATGAAAAACTATATCAACAAGCCTTATAGATGGAATCTATTCTGCTTTTCATAGTAAAAAATGTGACTTTAAAAAGATCCACAGGTGGTTTGGTAGGATTGCAAACACACAAAAAGAACTGCCCTAAATCTGCTCTTCTGCCCAATCATCTCTGAGGATATAGAGCTCGTGGCACATTCAGGGCTCTATTCAATCCGTATCGCAGAAGTTCAGCGTTACAGCGTCAGCGGAGACTGCATTCATAGTAAACGCTGCATATGTCGGCTTAGTCAGAAATGACCTTTACATTTCTAACGCTTCAGCAATACAGATAGAATAGAGCCCATAGTCTCTCAAGTCATCGATTTGTTGTTTATGCTTTCAAAGTCTTAGCCAGCTACAATACAGTATATACCAAGCTCAGTATGTACCAAGCTCAGTATGTACCATGCTCGGTATGTACCAAGCTCAGTATGTACCAAGCGCAGTATGTACTGAGCTCCATATGTACCAAGCTCAGTATGTACCAGGCTCCTTATGTACCAAGCTCCGTATGTACCAAGTACTGTATGTGCCAAGCTCAGTATGTGCCAAGCTCAGTATGTACCAAGCTCAGTATGTACCAAGCTCAGTATGTACCAAGCTCAGTATGTACCAAGCTCGGTATGTACCAAGCTCAGTATGTACCAAGCTCCGTCAATAAGCTCTTGTTTTGCCTGGATAAGCACACTAAATAAACAGTGAAACACAATCTGGGTCCTAACCTTGCTCCTTAGGTCCCTCTAAGAAGTGACACAGAGCTAATAAAAATTACCAGCCACCTATTACCACCAAAATAAAGGAAATATATTATATTCTACTCTCTACAAACAAGGCACCTTTTCAGGACCATGGTCAGCTCTCTTCCCAGCATGTGTTCCACTACTGTATGTTATGTTAAATAAATGTATTAAATGTAGGGGGGTCCAACAGGTTTGTCTCACTGGAATACTTGGAACAGGCCCTTCTTAAAAGCCTATCTGTTTACAGAAACACCAAGGTTTGTCATGTGACAGCTAGCTAGCTACAGGTGGTGGTGCCACATTGTTGACCCTGAAAATAGCCGCTCCCCCTTTTAGTGATGTCATGCCAATACTGTGAATACTTGAATAGAATAGAATAAAACTTTATTGTCCATCGAGGATGGACATGTTTCTTTGGCATCACCTTCCATTAAAATGATCACATACATTCTCACATCACATTTAAAACAGTCAGTCCATCATGTTGCAAACAGTAAAAACATAGAAGACATTGATACATTCACTCACAAACAACCGCTGTCCCAGCTGCACTGGATAAATAAGTACCAATAGTGATACAATTTACTTTGCGTTCAGTAGTTCAACAGCACAATGAATTAATTAATGTTTGCACACGTTCTTCTTGGCCATGGGCATTCTGAAGTGCCGGCCAGAGGGAAGCCTCTCGAACTGAGGGTGTAGAGAGTGGGAGGGGTCACCAATGACAGCCAGTGTCTTCTTTTTGGTTGCCTTGTGGAACAGAATGCTCAAATGTGCCTGTGGTCGACCAATTACTTTGCTGGCTGTGTTTACTATTCTGGTCAGTTTGCTTTTGCTCCTCACGCTCAGATGACCATACCAGACTGTCATATTGAATGTGAGGCTGCTCTCCATCAAGCTGCTGTATATCGTCTCCAGAACATCCTGGCTGACCTTCAATTTCCTCATTAAAAACAGGCGTTGGATTGCTTAAAAGAAAATACAGTCTGAATTCTCTGTAAAACTCAGCTTGTTATCAATTTGTGTCCCTAGGTATTTAAAACACTCAACCACCTCCACTGGTTGGTCGTCCAGAGAGACTGGTTGGGACATTGGCAAGTTGTTGCCATTGAGGATCAGCTCCTTTGTCTTTTCTACATTGATGTGGAAGGCCACTTGACCGACACCATTCTTGAAGGTTGTTGGTCTGTTTAAAATAGCTGTCCCCATCTGACGTAGCATCTTTAAAAAAAGATCCCTGTCTGACCATGTGAATGATGTGAGATTCCACACACAGCGACCACGGGCTCGTTTCGCTATAGTGTAATGCAAAAAAACAGTTGTAGTTTTCTATTGGTCTGAGAGCCTCAGGTGGGTTAAAGCTTCAGGGTCATTCAGGGTTGTTTTGAGGTGTTGAGTCTAATCTCTGAATGATGCTGGCTGTGGTGGTCTTCAGAGAGGTCATTTGAAGAAGACCACCATGGGATATTTGAATGACTGTTGCTCTAACTGTCAACATCTGGGAGATTGTCCCAAATGACACTATCCCCTAGTACTTCTGATCAGGGCTCTGGTCAATGGTATTGCACTATATAGGGGATAAAGTGCCATTTTGAACGTACTAAAAGACTCCTCATCACTTCAATCACTATGAAAATATTTTCTCATTACATCCAATCCAATTTGAGGATTAATAGGTGTCGCTGTGACTGGCATTTCACTTTGTTTCATCTCACCCCCCCCCCCCCCCCCCTCCCCATGTGTTCATCCTGGACACTTCTGGCATTTAGTTGATCATTTTCATCGGTGTCATACATGTGGTGACCCCAATATTGCATGCTGTCACTCATCATTAGGCCGTTTATCAGCACCCCTCCAATCGCCGCACTCGGGGGGAATTTAACCATTTGCATACAAAAATTGCTTTCCTTTTGCATGGCATGAAAAGACTGCTTTGCATAATTACAAATGATACGGTGATCTCAGACAAACCGTGTACTGGGGAATCAGGATGAAAAATATGACTATAATAGAATAGCTACACTACAAGGCATGATGACACCCAGTGGGAGAACATGCCGTGTGTTGAATGAGGAGAGGTCGTTAAGAAATTCCTCAGATGTTATTTAGGTCTGTAAGTACTTTACATTCTGTTGGTAATCAGCGTGTTATCTGACATTAGAATGAGTGGAATGTCAGAACATTGAGCTCCATGCATGGGAGTTCTTTTAGAATGATTCTTAGTTCTTTTAGAATGCATGGGAGTTCTTTTAGAATGCATGGGAGTTCTTTAGTACAATTTTAGAGGGGACTCTTTTATCCTTTCTTTGGCTAAAAACAAAATGTGTGTGTGTGTGTGTGTGTATGCGTGTGTATGCGTGTGTACATGCATGTTTATGTTCAAGGATAGAGACAAGGCTGGTGAAGCACCTGGACTGTTCTTCAGGTCTGGAGAAGCTTCATGCCTCACAGTCATAAACTATTCTATGCATAGTGCACTACTTTAACCAGGCCCCCGTAATGTACTATGTAGGGAATAGGGTGCCATTTGGAACACAACCCTGGTGATCAGCCTGGAGTCTTGAACAGCCAGCCAGATCCACCATTCAGAATGGAGTACCCTCCTCCATCCCAAAGGGCCAGGGCTCCCCCCTGCTGCCAGCACAAACTCAACACTTAGCTGAGGAGTCAACAGGACACAAGGACATTGAGGGATTTCTTTTTTATTCTGTGGTATCCGGATATCTAATGGAACCCTAACCCTATAACCTTAATCCTGGCCATAACCATAACCCTTTGGTGGAGATGGAGGCTATGGAAACATATGTCTCCGAATCCCTGCAATGGGGGTCTGTGCCCGTGTATTTCACCAAAATAGATCTCAGGGGCGAGTGGAAGACGGCTTTCAGTACCACCTCTGGGCACTATGAGTACCTCGTCGTACGGGTTGATGAATGCGCCCTCAGTCTTCCAAGCCTTTGTAGATGAGATTTTCAGGGACCTGCACCGGCAGGGCGTAGTGGTATATATTGATGACATTTTGATATACTCCGCAACACGCGCTGTGCATGTGTCCCTGGTGCGCAGAGTGCTTGATCGCCTGTTAGAGCATGACCAAGGCTGAGAAATGCCTGTTCTTCCAACAATCCGTCTCCTTCCTAGGGTATCGCATTTCCACGTCAGGGGTGGAGATGGAGAGTGACCGCATTGCAGCCGTGCATAATTGGCCGACTCCCACCACTGTAAAGGAGGTGCAGTGGTTCTTAAGGTTTGCCAACTACTACCGGAGGATTATCCAGGGTTTTGGTCAGGTGGCAGCTCCCATTACCTCACTGCTGAAGGGGGGCCGGTGTGCTTGCAGTGGTCGGCTGAGGCGGACAGGGCTTTTAGTCACCTGAGGGCTCTGTTTACCTCGGCTCCCGTGCTGGCCCATCCGGATCCCCCTTTGGCGTTAATAGTGGAGGTGGACGTGTCCAAGGCTGGGATAGGAGCTGTGCTCTCTCAGCGCTCGGGTACGCCACCGAAGCTCCGCCCCTGTGCCTTCTTCTCGAAGAAGCTCAGCCCGACAGAGCGAAACTATGATGTGGGGGACCGGGACCTGTTGGCTGTCGTCAAGGCCTTGAAGACGTGGCGACATTGGCTTGAGGGGGCTAAACACCCTTTTCTCATCTGGACTGACCACCGTAATCTGGAGTACATCCGGGCGGCGAGGAGACTGATCCCTCACCAGGCAAGGTGGGCCATGTTTTTCATCCGTTTTGTATTTACCCTTTCATACAGACCAGGCTCTCAGAACGCTAAGGCAAACGCATTGTCCCGGCTGTATGATACAGAGGAGCGGCCCATGGATCCCACTCCCATTCTCCCGGCCTCTTGCCTGATGGCACCGGTAGTGTGGGAGCTGGACGCGGACATTGAGCAGGCGTGGCGTACAGAGCCCGCTCCCCTTCAATGTCCGGCTGGGCGTCCACACGTTCCGTCTGCTGTCCGCGACCAGCTAATCTATTGGACCTATACATCACCCTCCTCTGGTCATCCTGGTATCGGTCAGATGGTGCGCTGTCTTAGTGAGAAGTACTGGTGGCCCACTTTAGCTAAGGACGTGGGGGTTTATGTTACCTCCTGCTCGGTGTGCGCCCAGTGCAAGGCTCCTAGACACCTGCCCAGAGGTAAGTTACAACCCTTACCCGTTCCACAACGGCCATGGTCGCTCGCACCTGTCAGTGGATTTCCTGACTGATCTTCCTCCTTCGCAGGGAAACACCATTATCCTGGTCTTTGTGGATCGTTTCTCTAAGTCCTGCCGCCTACAGACTGTGGAGGCCTTGTTTGCACACGTCTTCCAGCACTACGGGGTGCCTGAGGATATAGTGTCTGATCGAGGTCCCCAGTTCACTTCAAGGGTCTGGAAGTTGTTCATGGAACGTCTGGGGATCTCGGTTATCCTTCCCTCAGGTTTTCACCCCGAGAGTAGCGGGCAGGTGGAGAGAGTAAACCAGGATGTGGGTAGGTTTCTGAGGTCTTATTGCCAGGACCGGCCAGGGGAGTGGGCAGCATTCGTGCCCTGGGCAGAGATGGCCCAGAACTCGCTCCGCCACTCCTCCACAAACCTCACCCCCTTACAGTGTGTATTGGGGTATCAGCTGGTTCTGGCTCCGTGTCATCAGAGTCAGATCGAGGCTTCTGCGGTGGACGACTGGTTCCGGCGCGCGGAGGAGACATGGGACGCTGTCCATCTTCTGCGCACAGTTCTGCGCCAGACAGTGGGCGCAGACCGTCACCGCAGTGAGGCCCCGGTGTTCGCACCAGGGGATCGGGTCTGGCTCTCGACCCGAAACCAGCACCTTCGCCTGCCCTGCCGGAAGCTGGGTCCGCGGTTTGTGGGGCCATTTAAAGTCCTGAGAAGAGTGAGCGAGGTAGGTTATAGGTTACAACTTCCCCCAAATTACCGTATTAACCCCTCGTTCCATGTGTCTCTCCCCAGGCCGGTGGTGGCTGGTCCACTCCAGGAGTCTGAGGTGTGGGAGGTTCCTCTGCCCCCTCTGGACATCGAGGGGGCCCCGGCGTACTCTGTTCGTTCCATACTGGATTTGAGACGTCGGGCGAGGGGCCTTCAGTACCTCATGGACTGGGAGGGGTATGGTCCGGAGGAGAGATGCTGGGTTCCGGTGGAGGACGTGTTGGATCCTTCTATGCTGCGAGATTTCCACCGTCTCCATCCGGATCACCCTGCGTCTCGCCCTCCGGGTCGTCCCCAAGGTCGGCTGGAGCCGCGCGTCAAGGGAGGGGGAGTACTGTCACGACTTCCGCCGAAGTCCAACCCTCTCCTTGTTCGGCGGTCGATGTCACCGACCTTCTAGCCATCATTGATCCATTTTTCATTTTCCATTGGTTTTGTCTTGTCTTCCTACACACCTGGTTCCAATCCCATCAATTACATGTGTATTTAACCCTCTGTTTCCCCTCATGTCCTTGTCGGAGATTGTTTGTTGTATGTAGGTGTTTATTGTTATTCTGGTGGGCGACGGGTTTTGCACCCTCTATTTGTTATTTTGCATACTTTGGTTTTCGGTGGTTTTGATGTTTATTAAACAGCTCCGTTTTGACCAAGTTCATTCTCCTGCGCCTGACTTCCCTGCCACCAGCACGCACCACATTACATTTGAAAATATATATATAATAATTTATCCGCCCTACAAGCAACACGACTCTATTATTATGGTGGGAGATTATAATACGGTTTTAAATACATCTATGGACCGTAAAGGAAATCACACTACAAACTATCACCCTCACGCAGTTAAGGAAATCACGAATGTCATGGATATATTGGAACTAGTGGATATATGGAGGCTTAAATATCCTGACCTAGTGAGACACACATGGCGGAGGCTCAATCAAGCTAGTCGCCTTGACTACTTTCTTATGTCATTCTCTCTGGCACCAAAAGTTTAAAACGTGTTGATAGGGGACAGAATGCAGTCGGATCATCAAACAATTGGCATATATGACTCTGAATTTCCACATAGTCAACGATATTGGAAAATTTCATCAAAGCCTATTGGATGATAACTTGTTTTTAGGTTGGACAGAATCATTTCTAACCGACTTTTTCGAACATGACATAGGTACAGCAGATCCCCTTATTGTATGGGACACTTTTAAATGTGCCTTTAGAGGCCATGCAATTTAGTACTCATCTCTAAAACAAAAGACATTTAGGTCAAAAGAGTCCATGTTAACAAAGGAAATGGAAGGACTAATAGTACAGATAGATAGCAATAAAAACGGTACCATAGAGGCACAGAATAAGTTAGAGGAAAAACAAAAAGAAATGGAGGAACTTATTCAAGAAAAAATAAAATGTAATATATTATAAAAAATAAAGCGAACTGGATAGAATATTGGGGAAAATGCACCAAATTATTTTTTAATCTTCAACGTAGAAATGCTACCAAAAACAGTTGACTGAAACTTGTTACAAATGATGGAGTCCCCCCATGACTCACCAAACAATATTTAGAAAGAGGAAGTAAAGTACTTCATATGTTTTTGCTTCAGTCTTCTCCATCTCCACTAACCGAAGCTAATTGAATTTATTTTTTTTCTATTAATAATGTAAAATGAACCGCCACACAGAAAGACTCATGTGTAGGTGAAATTACAGAGGAGGAATTCTTGATGCAATTAAAGCGTTTAAGTCCAGGAAAACTCCAGAGCTGAATGGCATTCCAGTGGAAGTATACCAAACCAGTTTTGATATACTCTTAATCGCTCCTATATAAATGTTAGATTATGAGACACTCAATAAGAAGGTCTGATTTCATTATTATTGAAACAGGATCCAAGTGGTAAATATAAAGATCCAGTCCATTTTAAACATTGGAGGCCTCTTACACGCCAGTGTTGTGATGCAAAAATGCTAGAATAAAAAAAAAAATGTATTGTCAGATATTATTTATCATAATCGGACAGTTTTTTTTTTACATGGACGATACATTGGAGATAATATAAGACAAGTACTGGAAACAATAGAACACTATGAAACATCTGGGAAATCAGGGATAGTATTCATAGCTGACTTTGAAAAGGCATTTTGATATAGTATGACTGGAGTTTATATATACATGCCTGGAATATTTCAATTTAGGAGAATCTCTTATAAAATGGGTTAAAGTTATATATAGTAACCCTAGTTGTAAAATAATAAATAATGGCTACTTCTCAGAAAGTTTGAAACTGTCAAGAGGAGTATACTATTATTGCTATCAAAATGTTAGCTGTTAAAATCAAATCCAACAATGATGTCAAGTGGTTAAAAATCTAGGGCTTAAAAATAAAGGAGTCATTGTACGCTGATGATTCATGTTTTCTTTTAAATTCACAATTTGGATCCCTCCACAGCGTCATAGAGGATCTAGATACTTTTCAGAACCTCTCTGGATAAAAACCAAATTATGATAAGTGTACTGTATTTAAGCAATAAGGCACTAGGGGGTGTGGTATATGGCCAGAGTGTGTAAAACTGTCATCAAGGCAAAGGGTAGCTACTTTGAAGAATCTCAAATATTTTTGTTTACTACATAATTCCATGTGTTAATTCATAGTTTTTAAATCTTTACTATTATTCTACAATGTAGAAAATAGTAAAAATAAACAAAAACCCTCGAATGAGTAGGTGTGTCTAAACTTTTGACTGTTACTGTATATACTGTATATATATTTTTTTAAAGATATGGGGGATTGGAAATTATGCAGACAATTACATTGATGGAAGCTACACTCTCTCTGCAATATTAAAGCTTATCTAACCCCTAAAAAAATTACAATAAGAAGATTTCCCTTCACTGGAACTAAGGGGCCTAGCCCGAACCATGAAAAACAACCCCAGACCAGTATCCTTCCTCCACAAAACTTTACAGTTGGCACTATGCATCGGGCAGGTAGCGTTCCCCTGGCATCCGCCAAACCCAGATTAATCCGTCGGCCTGCCAGATTGTGAAGCATGTTTCATTACTTCAGAGAACGCGTTTCCACTGCTCCAGAGTCCAATGGTGACAAGCTTTACACCACTCCAGCCGATGCTTGCCATTGCGCATGGTGATCTTAGGCTTGTGTGCGGCTGCTCGGCCATGGAAACCCATTTCAGGAAGCTCCCGAAGAACAGTTATTGTGCTGACGTTACTTCCAGAGGCAGTTTGGAACTCGGTAGTGAGTATTGCAACCGAGACCACACTATTTTTACGCTCTACACACTTCAGCACTCGGTGGGCTCATTCTCTGAGCTTGTGTGAGCTACCACTTCGTGGCTCCTAGACGTTTCTACTTCACAATAACAGCACTTGCAGTTGACCGGGGCAGCTCTAGCAGGGCAGAAATTTGACGAACTGATGTGTTGGAAAGGTGCCAACCTATGACGGTGCCGCGTTGAAAGTCACTGAGCTCTTCAGTAAGGCCATTCTTCTGCCAATGTTTCTCTATGGAGATTGCATAGCTGTGTGCTCGATTTTATACACCTGTCAGCAACGGGTATGACTGAAATAGCCGAATCCACTAATTTGAAGGGGTGTCCGCATAATTTTGTATATATAGTGAATGTTCATCACTCAGACTTATGCAATGATTAAATGTATGCAGTGATAAACACATTATAGCGGCTCAGGCTGTTACTGCTGACTTAATGTTAATCAGTCTTTATCAGAACAGTATAGATTATCATACTGTTAATTAAGAACACTCAGCACCTTCCTTTGGGCGCTAATGATGATGTGAAATGTATTACACGATAAGACAGAGGTTAAAATAACTAACTCATAAATTAGGGTCGAACCAGATATGACAACTCCTTTATTAATTATCAATGTTCTTTATTATTGGTAAGGGCTTGCTCAAGGGCACATCAATAGATTTCTCACCTAGTCAGCTTGGGGACTTGAACCAGCAACCTTTTGGTTACTGGCCCAACACTCTTAACCACTAGGCTACCTGCTGCCCAGCAGGCATTGTAAAGCATGGTATAAACCATTATATGTACGTATGTACTTCATAGAAAATGTTGCCAAATGTAGACATGGGTTTTATAAGGCAAATGGCAGCTACTGCCACATTGACCATCAGGTAGTATCTGTTAATGAGCCTTCATTCTCCACACTGCTCTCAACGGCCTCTTCCTGTTAGTGAGATAATGCCTGTTGTATTGTGGTGTACTCTGCTGCCAGTGTTTTGTCCCTCATCTAAAAGTAATCTGTAATCTGCGAAGGGAGAGGGTGAGAGGTGTTGGGGGGTGGGGGGTTGTTCCGAGCCGTCATCCATGCCTCCTGGAGACAAAATAACAGATATTGACCTCTGACCTGTGTTTGCATGAGAATTGATATCAATATTCTAGAGTCCCGGCAGTGGCAACTGGCTTTACATAATGGCCGGCTCCCGAATTCCAAACTCCTGATTCCTTTAATGAACCCAGAATAAAGTATGTGTATGGGGAAAGCAGAGCGGAGGGAGAGAAGGGAAGGAGGGAGGATTGAGCTCATCTGCATTTCAGATGAGGCCTCTATGAGAAAATCAACCATCCATAATTCATTACATGTTTCCTACAGAGCCTAGCGACAGCGGAGATCCTAGCAACAGAATCCTAGCAACAGCAACAACCACCCTCAGCCTATCAAGAACCTGCATGTCTGATCCAATTTAGCCAATGGAGAAAGGGAAGGAAGTGAGAGAGGAAATTAAGTGTTTCCTCTCTCTCTTCCAGAACATACCACTGAGCCACGACAACCGTCGTGATGAAGACCATGTCGGTCAAAACATGATTTCCTCGTCATTATATCATATGCTTAGATTGAAGGTCTCCCAAACAAAACGGTCCCACGGGAATCCTACAGGAAAGCATGTCCGACAGGAATATCAAAAAATCCCAGAGGTTCTACTCCTGCAGGATCTTTAAAATTCCTTCTGGATAGTGCAAATTCCTACAGGTATCAACTTCAGTCCACAGTTGGGTCACAATCAGTCCACGGGCATTCTATGGTAAGACGGGGAAAAGCTGGTCTTTAACTTTAACTTCTTTGACTGAATCCAATATGTCTTTGCATCTGACAGACACAACAGCTTCTTTCTATTTCCTGGCCTGAGGTGGGTATTATCTAGAGAGTCATTCATTGGCTTGATCTAAGAATGAAAAGGGGAGGTTTAGCCTACCTGCTCTTTCAAAAGCCAACACTGCTCATTCACGCCTTCATTCTCTACCAGGCAATCTACCACAGACGCTTTCATCTCAGATCGTTTCTAGCTAAATAGAAGTGTTGTTGTTTGTAATGCAATTTACAGGGCATGTCTAGCATATATAAAAGGGTTTGTCCATTTTAGTCTGTGTTGTCCATCCAGGCTACTGACAATGTGGCATTACTTAGCGTCCTTCATACATATAGTATTCATTTAGAAGTCCAAAAACAGATGTACCAATCCCGGATTGCCCCTTTAAGAGATGTAGCTTCTATCTACAGGAAGTTCTCTCTCTCTCTTTATGAAGAAATTTAAAAAATAAAGATATTTTTTTTGAAAGTGACATTGAACTTCATCAAATCTCATCACCACCTCCCTCCCCTTGCTTTTTGAAAATGTGTGAGTATAGAGGATTCAGTGAGTGTGTAACTGAAACAATTCTAGATGTGACAGTGTGTGGGTAGAGACTCCATTGAAGTGCTAGCGAGGCCTGTGTGACGACAGGGTGACACATAGCTCATTTGGATCAAGATCATAAAACTGCAGGTCCCCTGACAGGTGGTGGTCTCCCAATTTGCGCTTAGAAATAAGAGCACTGCACTCACTCATATACAGACATAGGATCACCCCAAATGACACCCTATTCCCCACATAGTGTACTACTTTTGACCAGAGCCCTATGCATTACATAGGAAATAGGCTGCCAGTTGGGACCTTGATATATAGTTCTAAATGAGGGAGAATTAAATCATCATCTCCAGATTAAATTAATATGATAGGGTCTCGCTGTTGACATCTATGCAATTAGCAAGGATCACAATTTGGAGCCCTATAGATATTCAATATTTAAAACCTTCACAAATGTGCTAAAAATCAGAATTGCAAATGATGTTGAAATCATTTTCCATGGGCCAACAATAGTCCCCTTTCTATTTAAAAAGTTAATGACTCTGCCTGAATGTGCTAGTCTGGCGAGAAACCCCCCTTCAGAATGCTATGGCATGGAAGAAGCAATAGCAGTATGGATTGGGTATAACCAGCCATGCAATAAACTGTCCTAGCATATAATAGATATGTATTTTCCTATTACTTCTGTTCATGTGTCTGTGTGATTCTTCACATGCAGAGAGCTGCCATGGAACCTTGCCTACTGCCATATGGTGCACAGTCTTTGCCATAGCTTTGGGGATTCACACCTCAGTCTGTGCTCTGCTTCTATTAACAATTCAGCAATAGATGCTGTGGTCGCACTTCAGGACATCCCAATTCTCTCTCTCTCTCACTCCTCAGGATTGTTTTGCTCCATGACTGCTCATATTAAAGAGATCGAATGGGATCTTAAGTACTTACACATTTGTAAAATATTGTACGAATTGGAATTCATAGAATATCATAAGAATTGGATGGCGTGAACTCTACTTTCAATACTACTATCTGAAATTATACAAAACCTTTATTAGGCATCTTTAATCAGTAGCTTCCTGCCACTGTCTGACAGTTTGTATCGAGTTGGCTCCAGTCCAGATAAGCCTGAGACACGGGCCTGCCGTGAATCAGCATATTGGCAAATGGAACTGCCGTAATTTAGTCCTGAGGGGATGAAAGCTGCTAAGTAATAATCTCTCACATCCACCACTTGCTTTATTTGTATGTGCAAAACACAATTTTACATGATTTAAACAGACAACAAATGGGCTAAACATGGCAGTTGGTAGCAGGTACCTACATATATCAAAGGATTGGGAATCTCCATGACCGCAACTTCGATAGCAACAACAACACAATCTGGCCCAGGAATATTTTTTAAACGAGATGAAAAAAGTGTTGCATCTTCTGCACATGGGACAAGAACGCAACATTGGTTTTCACTGCCACACAGACAATACACAACTTTACATTTCTGTATCACCAGAGGATTTTAGCTCCATGGTTAAATTATTAGACTGTATTAGTGATTTAAATACTTGGATGGACACACAACTTCCTCCAGCTAAATCAAGACAAGACCAAGGTACTTATTGTTGGATCCAAAGCGCAGAGAGAGATTCTGGCCGCACATTTTAATTCCTGGGCAATAAAGATAAAGCAGCAGGTAAAAAACCTAGCTGTTATTTTAGATTCTGTACTGAATTTCGAATCACACATTAGGAATGTGACCAAAACAGCTTTTTACCACCTGAGGAACATTGCCATGGTGCGGCCGTTTCTCTCAGGCTGATACAGAGAGACTCTTCCATGCTTTTATTACAAGCAGGCATGACTACTGTAATGCTCTCCTGTCTGGTCTACCCAAGAAAGCCATAGGTCAACTGCAAAACATACAGTATACTGCAGCACGGATACTGACCAAGACCAGACGGAGAGCACATATTACACCGGTTTTAAGGTCTCTGCACTGGCTGCCTGTGAGTTTTAGAATTAATTTAAGATTCTTCTATCAGTTTTTAAATCACTCCACGATTGTGCACCTCAATACATGTCAGACATGCTTTTAAGTTATATACACCCAGTAGGTCCCTCAGGTCCTCTGGCACTGGCCTTTTAACTATCCCAAAGCCTAGGACCAAGAGGCATTGAGAGGCAGTCTTTAGTTACTATGCCCCCAGCCTCTGGAATACCCTGCCAGAGAATCTGAGGGGGGGCAAAACTGTGGACATATTTAAAAATAGATATTTTAACAGACCTGTCTGAAATGTGCTGTATAAATAAAGCTTGATTTGATTTGATTTGAACCAAAGTACTGTAGGGTCATTCCATGAAAAGAGTGCCATTTAAGTTCCTTTGAATTTTACAAGGCCGTTATATTAAATGAAGTGCCCTTTAATAAAGACCACATGGATAATTCAATAATATGGTGAAACTTTTCCTTTAAAAAAAAACTATTCTAAAGAAAATTTAACATCTGATAGTCATATGTTAGTGTAAAAGCAGGTGAGCTGGTTCTACTCTTTTTGACAATCTTTTGGTGTTTTGTGGTGGAAAACTGAGCGGGTCGAGTATAATCGGTCAACCCTGTTACCCATAGATAGACAAATTGCCAACGCTGTTACGATCAACCCTGTTACTTTATTTGACACTTAATGGCAAAGATTGTCTATTATATTGACAAGATATTCGAGTGACCGCTCTAACAATGGAAATACATGTCCTCAAATATGGAAGGCAGGCAGGAGGAGGCGAGATCAGATGGGACCATTCTAGCTAATAAGAGGGCAGATCCTCCTCTGAACAACAGGCCATAGAGATAGATAGAGGCCTCATATTTGTATCTGTATCTGTATTCTAGCATCTGTTACAATATGAGCAACGTCTCAATTTTAAGTAGTCCATTTTCTTCTTCTTCATTGGCTGATTGCTTCCAACTCATAGGAATCCCCACCTAGTTGAATACTTTAAAACGGTGCAATCCCTCAATGGCATTGTCCTTGCTAAAACAAATTATATCAATGATGAGTCCTCTATCTATTTCTATGACAACATGCACAACTCTGATATAAAGTTGCCAAAATGCCACATGCATCCACTTATATCAGTGCACTCATAAAAACCTATTTAATTGAAAAGGTGTGCAATCACATTGGCATCATTTAACACATAACATAGGATAAATGTGACAAAAAAAACACCACACATTTCTCTTGAGAAACAGTGTTCAGTCTGACAGTCCAACCCCATGAAATAATCAACATATTTTATCAGATCAGATTGACCTCTCCCAGTCAAAGGAGCGATCTACTATACAGGGACAACAGGTGGATTCATTGAACCGTACGGCGGGTATGAAGTGAATAAGAAAATGAATAAGAATAAGCAAATAAGAAAATGTCTGATAAATCAGGAGGCAATACAAACAGCAAATCAAGTTAATTGATTTCGGTACCAGTCAAAAGTTTGGACACACCTACTCAGTCAAGCCTTTTTCTTTATTTTTACCATTTTCTACATTGTAGAATAATCGTGGAGACATCAAAATTATGAAATAACACATATAGAAACATGTAGTAACCCCCAAAAAGTGTTAAACAAATCAAAATATATTTTATATTTGAGATTCTTCAAAGTAGCCACCCTTTGCCTTGATGACAGCAGCTCTCTCTCTCTCAAGTATCAAAGGGAGGTTTTATTCAGTGTGGAAAATCAATACACTTGAATATGTTTTCACGGAGGGGCACAAAGGGGCTCATTGTCTCTCGGTGTGACTGGATTTAATGTATTCCTGCTGATGAAACTAATTAAGCAATATCTAGCTAGCCCTCCACTCTAGTGAAGAGCCAGGAGCAGTCAGACAGGAAAACATTGCGAATGCTAATGTGGTAGAGTAAGGCAAGCTAGGCTAACTGAGTCTGGCTACGTCCTAAATGGCACCCTATTCCCTACATAGTTCACTACTTCTGACCAGGCTCTCAGCTCCTTGTTATACACATCATATTGATTTTGGCTGGCAATATTGATACGGTCCGGTGGCCAGGGTAGGGGACAGATCAATAGCATCTGGCTCTTTCATTGCTGGTGTAAATTGTCAATCCCACTCTGTTATATAAATGTCTGCCTTTCAGCACTCTCACCTGTTTCCCCATATGACCTCTAGCGACAGAACTTAAAAGAACAATACGTAGACTTTCATCCCAAATGGCACCCTAATTCCTATACGTAGACTACAAGAAGCTCAATCAAATCCAATTTTATTTGTCACATACTTCGTAACCAACAGATGCAGACTAACTAACAGTGAAATGCTTACTCATTTCCAACAATGCAGAGTGAAAGATTAAAAAAATATGAAACAGTGACACGAGAAGTAACTAACTATACAGTGAATAATGAATAACAATAACAAGTAAAAAATAACATGCCTATATACAGGGAGTACCAGTTCCGAGTCGATGTGTAAGGGTATGAGGTAATTGAGGTAGCTACTGTACAGGTAGGGCTAAAGTCACTAGACAGCAGGATAAAATACAGTAGCAGCAGTGTATGTGGTGAGTGTGAAATTATGTGTGTGTGTGTGTGAGAGAGAGAGTGTGTGTGTAGTGCTAGTATGCATGTGTGCGTGTGTTATTTGTGTGTGGTCGCCTGTTGTGTGTGTGTGTGTGTGTGTGTGTGTGTGTGTGTGTGTGTGTGTGTGTGTGTGTGTGTGTGTGTGTGTGTGTGTGTGTGTGTGTGTGTTGGGGTGTCAGTGTAAGTATGTGTGAGTGTGTGGGTAGAGTCTAGTGTGTGTGCATAGTCAGTGCAAGAGAGTTAGTGCAAAAAAGGGTCAATGCAGGTAGTCTGGGTAGCCATTTGATTAGCTATTTAGAGGTCTTGTTTAGCAGTCTAATGCCTTGGGTGTAGAAGCTGTTCAGGGTCCTGTTGGTTCCAGACTTGGTGCACTGATACCGCTTGTCGTGTGGTTGCAGAGAAAACAGTCTATGGCTTAGTTGGCTGAAGTCTTAGACCATTTTTGGGGTTTTCCTCTGACACCGCCTGGTATATTGTAGTAGTCCTGGATGGCAGGGAGCTCGGCCCCAGTGATCACCACCCTCTGTAGCATCTTGCGGTCTGGTGCCGTGAAGTTGCCGTGCCAAGTGGTGATGCAGCCAGTCAAGATCCTTTCAATGGTGCAGCTGTAGACCTTTTTGAGGATCTGAGGGCCCATGTCAATCATTTTCATCCTCCTGAGCGGGAAGAAGCGTTGTAGTGCCCTCTTCACAACTGTGTGGGTGTGTGTGGACCATGTTAATTCCTTAGTGATGTGGACACAGAGGAACTTCAAGCTCTCAATCCACTACAGACCCGTCGATGTTTCATCACAGCAAGAGGAGGGATAGTAACAAGTCAAGCATCCTTCATTGGTGGTGACATCATACAAGGCAGTCAACGGTTTGTCAGGGGACAGAACATGTTGATACATTTCAAGAAGGGTTTATGCAGACGCAAAGAAAATGTTATCACAACTTTGACTTGAAGAGTCCTTCACTGCACTCAGGGCTCATGCATACATCATTGCTTGTGTCTCATTTGAACGGACTCGGGACTGACAGGGTTAGGTTTAGGGGTGTAATGAACGGTGAGATATTGCTTGAATACAAGGATTCTGAATGATGAAACTAGTAAACAGCAGATATATGGAGTACAGTCAGAATAGTATAAGAAATACATAGGCGAAGTAGAGACTGTATTTGGATGATAATACTTTGATAACAACACAAGCAAAGTGGGATATTCAAGAGATAATTGTGACTCGGGCATCCTCACTACTGCTCCCATAAAATATTAGTGGGTGTATATTGCAGTGATTTGTTGAAGGACAGTTGAGAGATTACACATCAGGCATCTACCCTAAAATGTCTGTTATCTATAATCCATATTTAAACTCTCATCCTGCTACACCTGCTTAGTCATACATTATTAACGCAACGTGTCTTCGGTCCAATGAGCTGGTTTCTCTCCCTCTGTCTCTCTCCTTCTCTCTCTCTCCCAGTCTCTCTCTCCATTTAAACCATTGGTAAATTAAGTTTCTAAATGGGAGATGTAATTACGCAACGTTTTTGTGCATTTTCAATAATAAATGATGATAAAATTAGTGCCGTTATATTCCCTATTTTTGTGAATTATGAAGGGTTCTGTGATGTTTTTAAATGGAAGAAATAGTTCATGTCTGAATAGCACTATGGTTCAGTAAGCCTATAACAAGGGCACTATGATGGATTTGTGAAATAAAACGCTTTAACCAAAGGATTCTTCAAACATCCTCAAACTTCTCTCATTTTCCCTTATCCTCTACGACCCCATTCATATTTCACCAAAATTCACACAAAACAATTTATTGTGATTAGGCATGTAAATAAAAATGAGATTTCTACATTTCTTTCTCCATTCTTTCTCCCGGTCATTTACATTTATATTGAATTAGCAGCAGTGGAGAGAGAGTGAGGTGCAGAGGGAAGGAAAGCAGAGTGATTATAATGTGAGATTACAGACAGATTGCACAGCCATTATGTTGTGTAATTACAGAGGGAGAGAAGAGAAGAAAAGGGCCCTGATACCCAGATGGCAGGATCCATTTCATTTAGAAAAGGTCTCTGCTACCTCTCAACGCTCCTGTAAATATTATATAGACCAAGCAGCCATTTTTATAGGTCACAATTTATGAGAGACAAATATCAAACACAGCATTCAGTGGGATGGGTTGTGTTATGGGTGTAGTTGGACCCATTGTACGATTTACAGCTGCATCCTATGTCAGTTTTATGGGTTAATTTGACTGTATTGATCTCTTGTAATGCATGTACTATTACTCATGAAGCACTTAGGGGGGTAATAGAATGAATAAAATAAATATCACACAGCTTTATTTAAGATCATGCTGTCCCTTATATTCTATATAATGACGATACGGCCAATGCATAGGAACTGCAAAGTCAAAACACATTAAATGAGTTGGTGTTAAATCGTGTAATAAATGACATGTAGAAATGTGTGAAGGTCTATTACATTTATGCCGATGACAGCAGACAAAAATCATTTAGCTTTACTTACTATAAATAATTAAAGTCAATACACTTACAGAGGCTAAACAAACCCAAGGTGATATTTAAACTGGAAAGAAACAAATGCTCACACACACATGACGTATAGTTGTTTTAAACAGTTTGTGCTGAAAACGGTCGTTCTTGTTTTTTTCTACAGAGAAATGTGCAAATGTGTTTATCATAAATCGTAATTATCTTATTATCCTGTCACACTTTATCTACAACATACTGATATAGTCAATTGATTAACCATGTATCTCTGAATAAAATTTGACAATGGCTCTACCTATTGACCTAGCTCAGTTACTACCATCTCGTGCTTGTGTCTGTCATATATATATATTTTTTTTGGGGGGGGGGGGGGGGGGGCAGTATTTACGATGTACTATAATTATTATGAAATTATATGCAATCGTTTTGTAGTTTGAGGCTAAATTGTTTAGACTTTTAGCAAACACTTTTATTTGGATAATGAGGCTTTTATTTTGAAACGAGGTGAGGTGCCACGTCACACAGGAAGTAATCCTCCACTCCAGGTCAATGTTTATTTACATCGGAGAGGTGAAGTTCAAAGCTAATTTACAACTTCAGCGTCTTGGACTACAGATTTTATTTTCACATTGCACGGGGCTTTGAGTTACTAACATCAGCACAATTGATATACGTACCTGATTGCGTCGTGAACCATGAGTGCAATACTCCCTCGTATCGAGCAGCTATCGTCCAGAGTTGTGCGAATCCTGGGATGCAACCCTGGTCCAATGACACTACAAGGAACCAATACGTATTTAGTTGGAACGGGGAAAAGGTATTTTCGTTTTGTGGAAATGTATTCCACACCTGTACTAGCCTCGCATTTCCCCTCTTGGACAGCATTGCTTCATGCGTGCCTATCCATTTTCAGTTGAAGGTCTAATGTAGTACAATTTTATTGAAAGAGTGTTATGGATATGGAAACTACACAAAAGTATCAAACTGCATGAATTAAATTCAGACCATTCTTGTTTTAAGGCGAGTGTTGATAGACACAGGAGAGCCTGCCGTCCCTGAGTACATCAGCAGTCTCCAACAAGCCTTGAGCCAGTTCAACACTGCCATCCAGGAGATCATTGTCACCCATTGGCACCACGACCATACAGGTGGGGTGATCGACATCTGCAGAGACATTACTGGAAGTGAGTGACAGACACCTGACGATAGTAACTGTCTCATTTTGTCAGCCACAGATTGACAGCTTCAGAGGCGTTATGTGCTTTTTGTTGACGCGGACTCAGAAAGCCACACATCACTTGTGTGCCTATGTGCTTTTATTTCTCCACGCAGGTTCTGAGTTACAAGTAAGTAAACTCCCTCGCTCTCCCCCAACTGACGAAAGAATAGGACCAAGTAAGACGTACACTTACCTGAAACATGGAGACGTCATAGAAACTGAGGGGGCCACACTGAAGTAAGTGTAACGTTACTGTGTAAATAGTGTAGTGCCAGTGTTTGACTTGGGCAGCAGCTCACCGGAGCTGAGTACCGGCACCTCCATTCTACTGCTTGAGCTCCTGCACCTCTTATAGAATGTTGGCTCAGAAGTATTGTGAAGCTCCTGCACCTAAATATAAACAGTCCCGGCACCTATTTTAGTCCAAGTCAAGCACTGTGAAGTGCATAAGCTTTATTATGGCTCTATGTATAACTGTGGGTGTGTGCATTTGTGTGCGTGCGCAGAGTCCTATTCACCCCAGGACACACAGATGACCACATGGCCCTTGTTTTGGAGGAAGAGAAGGCCATCTTCTCAGGAGACTGTATTTTGGGGGAGGGAACGGCCGTGTTTGAAGATCTCTATGACTATATGAAATCTCTGCAGATTCTGCTGGACTCACAGGCTGACCTAATATACCCAGGTTTGTTATTGAGCTCTAAAACACTTATTAAAACTCATGGGAATGCGTCCCAAATGGCACCTTATTCCCTATTTAGTGCAGTAATTTTGTCCATATGCCCTGGTAGTGCACTAAATAGTGAATAGGGTGCCAATTGGGACGTAGAGTGTGTCATTAAGTGGACACAAATATATAGATGTCTGAAGCCACATGACATCATGATTTGAGAGGCTCTTCTTCAGATTACTAGTTTACATTTACAGCTATGTCAACTATGCATAGGACTTGATACAAAAACATCTATGTTACTTTCTTCCCAAACTAATTTCTTTAGGTCATGGACCTGTGGTCCAAGACGCTGGTTCTAAGATCCAGCATTACATCAGCCATAGAAACCTCAGAGAGCAGCAGATCCTCAGTGTCCTCCAGGCAGCCGGAGGGAACACATTTTCATCTATGGAACTGGTCAAAGTCGTCTACAAGGTTTGTACATTACAACTTAAAGTTAGGGGCCCGGTTGCATAGAACATTTTAAGTGTTTTCCTTAATCCCTTAAGGAATAATTTCCCTTTATCTAAGGGAATTGTTCAAGGGCGTTGCATAGAGCCCCTCAAATATTTCCTTTAAGTAAGGGCATTCTTAAGGGGTTTTACAGGAGTTTGAAGACATGTATGGCAGAAAGAGTATCTGGTTACCATGGAAATGGCATGATTCACTGACTCGTTTTGTGAGATAACAAAATAGGACTTCTGCAATCAAGACAGGATAACCAAATTGCTTCAGAAGATAGTAAACCACATTTATTGAAGTTACTTTTTTCGAAACTTGTTTATATTACTTTCTAGTACGTCAAGCTAGCTTATAGAGTAGCTATAGCTACAATGGTTTCTCCACTAAAAGTTTAGTAGTTTAGTACGGTACCCTGCGTCACTACTTCATTGCTCCAGACCAGCGCAAGGGGGAGTTAGAGCACTGATTATGCTTTTGGATCCCAAGGCGCTACTGTGTGTCTAACTGAAAATGAATGGGCTACATAAACCTAAATAGAAACTGATAATTGTGCACGACTTCAGTATCACTTAATAAAACTGTTGTTACACTAAGGTTTTTATTCTAAGAGAAGCTTAGACTACAATTAGGGTGTGGAAATGTTAGGATTACTTTGCTCTTACTGTAGTACTGTAGCCTAAAGTCACGTTGTACAGCGCCCAAGTGGCGCAGCGGTCTAAGACACTGTATCGCAGTGCAAACTGATGCTGGTTCAATAACTGTGCCGGCCGCGACTGGGAGACACATGAGGTGATGGTAGGCTTTTGATTTCTCTCCCTCTAAAAACAGAAATAAATCATTCTAAATAACAAACTGGCTTTATTTACAAATTAGTAACAATGTCTCACCCCATGTTCAAGAATGGCCTTTTTCTCGCTCACTTTAAGTTATTTGAAAACAAAATATCGTTATTTTTATTTTTAAAACAAAGCAATTATTATTATTAAATGATTTAGAGTGATTAGATATTCTCACAGATATATTATTCACCCTGTTTTTCACAAGCGTAGCATGCTGTGAATTCTGCAAACGTTTCTAGCAGGACAATATATACTATCCACAGAGATATAGGTAGGCAGGCGCACGAGGTTCAAGGCATGAGAGCAGGAGGCACGGGACGGGCCACAGAGGGGCGCACAGAAGACAGACCTAGCCCATGGGGGAGGGGGGTTGGACCCCAACCTGCACCACAGGGTAGCACAGAGCAACACTTTAAGGGGCATTGCATTAATTATGGCGCTGACTAGGGAAATGTTCCCGCTGTTCTTAGTGCCTGTCTGCACTGTTCAAACTAAAACAACGTAACTAATAATGGTGCAAAAAATGGCCCTTTAGATTTGAATTGGGTGGGCAGATATTATTAAATATTAAAGCATTAGACCTCTCACTAAAGGCGTCAGTCAAAAGTTATTCTTAAATCCGAAAAATTACATGAAAAGCGCACATTTGTAAATCCCAAACTCTAAAAGTAATTGGAAAGGTAGATACTAATTAATTGGGACATTGTGGCTTTTGGTTTCTCCAGAAATAAATAATTCTAAAAAACAAACTGGCTTTATTTACAAATTAGTGAGAATGTCTCACCCCATGTTCAAAAATGGCCTTTTTCTCACTCACTCTAGGTTAAATGAAAACAAAATCCTCTCTAAAAATACCTTAACTTTTTCAACAAAGCGATTATTATTATTATTAATTAATTTAGAATTGTATAAAAGCCCCTTAGATATTCTCAGATATTCTCACAGATTTTAACAAAAAATGCCCCTTAGATATTTATTTAGAATCCTCCAATCCCGCTGATCCTCAACACTGGGGCCCCACAAGGGTGCGTTCTGAGCCCTCTCCTGTACTCCCTGTTCACCCACGACTGCGTGGCCATGCACGCATCCAACTCAATCATCAAGTTTGCAGACGACACTACAGTGGTAGGCTTGATTACCAACAACGACGAGACGGCCTACAGGGAGGAGGTGAGGTCCCTCGGAGTGTGGTGAAATTGTTAGGTTTGATTACTCGTTGGTTATTACTGCATTGTCGGAACTAGAAGCACAAGCATTTCGCTACACTCGCATCAACATCTGCTAACCATGTGTATGTGACAAATAAAATTTGATTTGATTTTCTAAATGTAATTATTGGCGTAGAGTCACGTCATTGAAAAAAATATTTTTCGATATGCTGTAGAACTACTGTAGGCAAAATGAGTCTCACTAGTGTTGAGTAATGTGCTGTTAAAAGTGGTGTAGGTCTTATTTATTTAAAGAGAATTTTCAAGTTAGAAGCAATAGGATTTGAAGCAATAAATATTTCAGCATCGTTTTGCACTGCTCTGAGACAAGCATGGGGACTGGTCTTGATAAATCAATGCATTTTTTTTATTTTCACTGAATCTCTGTTTGATTATTGGGTTACACTGCAATTATGGTTTGGAAATGTTATGCCCCTTAGATATTAGTTTAGAATCCTCCAATCCTCTTATGCTGTAGCCTACTCCTGACCGTCACGTTTTACAGTGCCATATTTTCCGTTCCATCCTAACAGAAACCCTGAGGGTTTCGTTGTTCGTTTTTCTTGGAATAGAAACACCATAATATTAATCAAATGAATTAAGCTACATTTCTTAAAATCAGTCCCATATCCTATGTTCTTACAAAAAAGGTTTTAAATTCTCTAGTAATGCTAATATATATGGAAGACTATCAAATGCTTCTCAAAGATGCCCTCTGGTAGTCAAACTAGCACTAACTTGCATTAATGTTAAAAATGTTAAATAATGTGCCATAGAATTCTGCTACAGCCCGGAAGGTGTGCTGCAGTATGACACAACTTTTAAAGGAGGAACCACTGTAACTAGCCAGCTATCTTTATAGCCATGGATTGTGCATCTTCCATCGTTTAGCTAAGTAGATAGCTTTTTGATGTTCAAACTTTTGTAAGCAGAGCAGATGAAAGCAACATCCACAAGTGCTGTTTACATTGATATCCATACTGAATGAAGCTGTTAAGGGACTTTGTGGGGACCATAACTTTTTCACTTAATTTAAGGGGGAAATTCACCTTAAAATGTTTTGTGCAACTGACTTAACTTTAAGGGGAAACTTTAGGT
The DNA here is from genome assembly GCF_057628025.1 of Oncorhynchus mykiss. Classification (NCBI taxonomy): domain Eukaryota; kingdom Metazoa; phylum Chordata; class Actinopteri; order Salmoniformes; family Salmonidae; genus Oncorhynchus; species Oncorhynchus mykiss. The sequence goes on from NC_143029.1 coordinate 62,622,366, forward strand.
GTTTTATGCCACCAGGTCCTGAACCTCCTTTGGTTACATTTGGTAAAATTCCTTGGTAACATAAGGTTGATATACGGTATGTGTAGATGCTGACCAAATAATGTTACATCATTCAAAGCCTACTAACACTGCTTTGCCTATAGAATTATATGGGTTGCATATTGGGTCACAATTTTGTTTTGAATGTTTGTTTTAGGACTGATGAAGATTTAATCAAAAGTGCATTACTGTGACTTGAAAACATGATGACATTTCTAAAGAAGGCAAATAATTAGTAGGAAAACCTAGATGCAGTATAATGTTAGCTACAGTAGCTAGCTAAGATTGAGGGGAGATCTCCAGATTTTATCTAGCTAATGTTAGCATTGCTAGCTATTTTTGAGTGCTATTTTTGCTAGTCATTTTACTGTGGCTTCGTCTACATATCTACCTCAAGTACCTCATACCTCTGCACATTGATCTGGTATTGTTACTCCCTGTATATAGTTCCATTGTTTCATGTTTTGTGTGGACACCAGGTAGATTAGCTTCACATTTTTGCAACAGAAAATGAGGATCCTAATAAAATACCAAATATCGTTTGTGTATTTTATTTTATTCCTTGTGTTAGTTACTAGTTTTGTATAAAATTTTTTAAACTCTGCATCGTTGGGAAAGTTAAGCAATAATTTCACTATAAAGTATACACCAGTTGTATTCGGGGCATTCGGGGCATATTCGTAAGCAATAATTTCACTATAAAGTCTACACCAGTTGTATTCGGGGCATGTGATGGAAATAAAATTTGATTTGACGAACTTTGCTAGCTAATGACAACATTGCCATCTGACTAAAGTAAATTTGAAAACATGATGATAATGGAAAAGTTTCTTCCTACTAAATACTCTGTGTACTAGCAATGTCATCATAAGCCCCTATAGTGTAATTTAGGCAAAGTCATTAGCCCCTTTTCAAAGTCATTAGTCCCTGTTCTACTTTTGAGCATCAATATGGCTGCGGTGGCTGTGGGATGTTGACAACAATGACAGAGGTGCAACCCATGAATTAGAGGTCTTCACGGGTCCAACAGACCCAACATTTTGAGATCCGACCAGGTCTGGGTCCTAAATTCAGACTTTTGTCTCGGATTTGGGTCGGGTCTGATATAATTGCCACGTGTCTCGTGTATGTGCAATTAAAATTGAGTTACCGACTGGACCTGATTGGACCCGTCCTCTGTTCATTTAATGTGTGTGAGGTGATGAGAATTACGCAAGCTGAATGATCTGTGTCAGCCAATTGGCACTCAATAAAACATATAGCTTATGTCCAGCTGAAACTGGTTCCGGCTGCGCACTTCACGTGTGCCTGCTTTTAAATGTGAATATCACACAGTGAACACCTAAGCCTAATAGACCCATGCATGCAATGCCCTGATGCATTTGGTGCTCAAATCTCTGACAGCTGAACCATGAGATGGACAATTATTGTTTTAGGAAAGTAAAAACCATTAAAACAATAGGCTACAAGGTTTTGAATATGCTACACATTGTGTAATTTGTTATAGGTAGTTTTTAAGGACCCGTAACTGTGGATCATTTGGGCAACATCGCTTGTTTGTTGGTGGTGCTGGCAGCGCCCGGTTGGTTTATTTTTCGCTCTTTTTACTCTACGGATCTGCATTGGTATCTTGGATCCGAACAAGCACCGATCTGCTTTGGTATGTTTTTTCAAGGGGCCTTTTCGGAACGGGTCTGACTGTCTTATGGTCTCAGTTTAAAAAATATATAATTTATGCATATCGGGTCGGGTGGGAAAACCTCGGAACGGTTCCAACTTTTTGCACCCTTGAAAACCTCTACCATGAATAATCTACTTTGTAACCCATTTTGTAAAATGTACTTTTCTGCAAAAGGAGACACCTGAACATCTGCATAGAGCAGCAGAGGTGAACCTTGTGCATCACCTAAAGAAACTGGAGAAGGAGGGGAAGATAACTGTTGGTATGTCTTAATTTCACTTACATTACATTATGTTACACCATTCGGTTAATGTATTACCATTTTCCAGTAGTTAACATTTTTTCATTTCCTATTTTTCTTTCAGCTAGTGATGATTCTTCTCACACCAACAAATGGAAAAGTAATTTGTGATCAATGATTTAATCCGATTTATCTGTTGAAAAATTACATCCCTAACAAAGGACACATGTAATCTTGGATTCAAATGATTCACATTTCCCTGTCCCACACACAACTGAGCTTGTTTGACGTGAAGTAAAGAGTATTTGCAAGAATCTTACTTTGTAATTCTTTATAGAACTGCAATTATTTAATGTCTGTACTTTATGTCTTAAGACAGCTAAAGGGGTGTTAAAATGTGGCACATCAATATAGGGAGCTGCAAATGCACTGGTGGGTACCCCTCATTTATACCCCTCATTCATCGACAGATAGCCTCAAGGTTCGAGGGTTAGGCCAGTAACCGAAATGTTGCTGGTTTGAAATCCCAGAGCCAACAAGGTAAGAAATCTTGCTGTGCCCTTGAGCAAGGCACTTAACCCCAATTGCTCCATTGGTGACCCTGGCCGTGACCCCAATTCCTGTTGCAGCTCAGGGGGAGTTGGGATATGCAAAAAACACATTTCCATTACAAACTTATACACGTGTGTAACAGGACAAATATAAGCAGCCCCACAAGTATTATTATTATTGCTAATATGCTGATCTTAGACATTTGGGCATTATGAGTTGTACTACTTTCAGAATGTTACTGTGGACAGCTTAACTCTGATATACTAAGATGAAGCACATTTAAACCCTGTGAAGTGATCTTATTGTTCCTTTCTATTGAGAAACCCAGATCAAACTGTATGAATCTATAATGTAAAATGTACAGATGCCTTCTAATAAATACATTGTTTTTCAATATAGAACAAACCGGTACTCAAAGTTATCATTCACTGCCTTTGCAATAATATACACAAATAAATATTTTGGGACAATGATCAATGCTAATACCAAAGCCACTGATTCATACCTGGCCAAGGCTTTCGACTCTGTCAATCACCACATTCTTATTGGCAGACTCGACAGCCTTGGTTTCTCAAATGATTGCCTCACCTGGTTTACCAACTACTTCTCTGATAGAGTTCAGTGTGTCAAATTGGAGGGCCTGTTGTCCGGACCTCTGGCAGTCTCTATGGGGGTGCAACAGGGTTAAATTCTTGGGCAGACTCTCTTCTCTGTATACATCAATGATGTCGCTCTTGCTGCTGGTGATTCTCTGATCCACCTCTACGCAGACAACAGCATTCTGTATACTTTTGGCCCCTCTTTGGACACTGTGTTAACTAACCTCCAGACGAGCTTCAATGCCATACAACTCTCCTTCCGTAAAACTAAATGCAAGTAAAACTAAATGCATTCTATTCAATCGATCACTGCCCGCACCTGCCCGCCCGTCCAGCATCACTACTCTGGACGGCTCTGACTTAGAATACGTGGACAACTACAAATACCTAGGTGTCTGGTTAGACTGTAAACTCTCCTTCCAGACTCACATTAAGCATCTCCAATCCAAAATCTAGAATCGGCTTCCTATATCGCAACAAAGCATCCTTCACTCATGCTGCCAAACATACCCTTGTAAAACTGACCATCCTACCGATCCTCGACTTCGGCGATGTCATCTATAAAATAGCCTCCAACACTCTACTCAACAAATTGGATGCAGTCCATCACAGTGCCATCCGTTTTGTCATCAAAGCCCCATACACTACCCACCACTGCGACCTGAACACTCTCGTTGGTTGGCCCTCGCTTCATACTCGTTGCCAAACCCACTGGCTACAGGTTATCTACAAGTCTCTGCTAGGTAAAGCCCCGCCTTATCTCAGCTCACTGGTCACCATAGCAGCACCCACTCGTAGCACGCGCTCCAGCAGGTATATCTCACTGGTCACCCCCAAAGCCAATTCCTCCTTTGGTCGCGTTTCCTTCCAGTTCTCTGCTGCCAATGACTGGAACGAACTGCAAAATATCACTGAAGCTGGAGACACATATCTCCCTCACTAGCTTTAAACACCAGCTGTCAGAGCAGCTCACAGATCACTGCACTTGTACATATCCCACCTGTAAACAGCCCATCTATCTACCTCATCCCCATGCTGTATTTATTTATTTATCCTGCTCCTTTGCACCCCAGTATCTCTACTTGCACATTCATCTTCTGCACATCTACCATTCCAGTGTTTAATTGCTATATTGCAATTACTTACCTATTTATTGCCTTAACTCCCTTATCTTGCCTCATTTGCACTCACTGTATATAGACTTTTTCTTTTTCTACTGTATTATTGACTGTATTTTGTTTATTCCATGTGTAACTCTGTTGTTGTATGTGTCAAATTGCTATACTTTATCTTGGCCAGGTTGCATTTGCAAATGAGAACTTGTTCTCAACTAGCCTACCTGGTTAAATAAAGGTGAAATAAATAGATAAACCAATAAATCATCACTAGGTGGCAGTGTTTATCAAGGAGAGGCAATAACTGAACTGTGGACAATGAGTAGAATGTCAGCCCATAATGGCATCGATTTTGTATTTAGGCCACAAGCAGAGAACCACTCAAGAAAATATATTACCAATTGTCTTCCACTGTTCTTTACACTTCAATATACAATACTTATTTGGGATTTTAAGAATGTAATAGGCACCCAAATACATGTTTTTGTTGCCTGGCCTCTGCCCTATGAACTGTCTGTCTGCAACTAGATCCCCTGAAATCCCTCTAAGTAAATATTTTTTACAGGGTATAGAAAAGGATATGAAATAGAGCTAAACAGCTTGGAAGACAATATACAATACTTAAGTGCAAAGACATTAGGCAAACATGTCTACATTAGTTTCTCTTTCCATATGTGCAAAACCTTTCCCTAGCTCAAACCGTCTCAGTCTAATGGAGGAACATTAACAATTTATTGTATCAACAGCAGGTGTGGCCAATTAGTGAGTGTGGCTCTGTGGCTGCTATAAAAGCAGACACGGGTGAAGTAAGTAGCGTAATCAGTTCTAGTCCATGGAGGGTTTGGACAGAGGCTATGATTTGTGAGCTGTGCAAACGTTTGAACATCTGCCTGAGACGGCTTGACTGTGCCAAATAGGGGGGGAAAAAACTAATGTGAAGCGAGGCACTATCTCACTGTGTTTGTGTGTCAGCTTGTTAATTTACTCATGAAATGCAAAACCTGAATAAATTGGACTTTTTTTACTCCAAATTAAAATGAATTTAGGCCTAAATAAAAGGGTGTTTACTATTTAGTAGACTAGGCTACATTTTAAAGACTTCATAATGTCATGTTTATTTTAGTAAACAAGGAAGTACTATGGCAACCTATTTAAGTTTAAAATGCAGTGTAAACATCCTCTTTAGTTGTGGCTAACAAACTTTAACCGGGCATTCATTGCATTGTGTCTGGCTTTTAGCTGCTATGGCTGGTTGCAGTGTCATCATTCTTGCCGTCTGTTCTGTGAGCAGCAGTCTATTGTGGTAATGAGTGCTGATGCCCTGCGCGTGTGGGGGAGGACTACTGGTAAGATAAACAGGCACCCAGTCATCGCAGAGGAACATGGCGGCACTGCCTTTACATTGCCGTTTCCCGATTTCGAAGGTCCTGGCATAACAGTTTGCATTTATGGGATTTCAAGTTACGGTAAGTTGAGAGTAACTTACAACGGATGTGTTTTGTAGTGAAGAAGTATGTTTTTGTGCAGTTAGATAAAATATATGGTAGGCTATAGAATCCGTCATGTCAGTTTAGTCTTACCACTGGGAAGCGGCGTTGTCGCTTGTTGTCTGAAGCGAGATATTTCTTTAGGTGGTTCGGGGATGATTCTTACGCTAGACTAGTTTTGTTGCGAAGCGTTGCTGAGAATTCAATGAAATTGAACTTAAAATGTGTTTACGAAGCAATTTAAATGAATTGTTTTTGGTGGAGGAACATCGCCTGTGTTTCAAATAGAAAAGTTTAAGGAGATTATTTTTGGCAGATTCATTTGAAGGTATTGCACGACATGCCGATAGCGAACATGGTAAACTGCACATAGTTTGAGGTTTCTGCATCATGCAAAATAACTTATTGAAACCAAAATAACAGTTGCGGTTGAATAACCAAACGTCACTGTGGTTTACGAGTTTAAGTAGGAAATCCTCAGCAAGCTCGGCACCACATTTCCGATTGTTATTTAGTCTCAACTGTGTAACAACTAGAAATGCCTGCGATCGGAAAGGTGTAACATTGAGGTATGAGATCATTAAAAAAAGTACCCTAACTTTTCATCAACCTTTGACGGTGACGTCATATGGCGAATTTAATATAACAAGTGTTCCCACCATAGAGTGAGTTGTATGTGACACATTTCTCAAAAAAAACTCATTTGAGTTTGGCAATGAGATCTTGTAACCTAAGTTTTGATGGTTTGAGTGTCAATCACCAGTCGTCACTCAACAGTTAAAACAAATATCGGAATCAGTCTAATTTTGTTTGCCTTGTTGCGAGAACCTGTTTTACTATGTATGCCGTGAATCACGATGACTCATTTTTTGAAATGCTAGTAAAAAGTGTGAGGAGCATGGAATAATGGCTCCAAAATCAAATACAGTTAACATTGAGAAGGGCCAGTGGGCTACCAATCAATTGGCCTGCAGAAGGTTGACCATATGGCAGGTGCATGTTATTCATAGTGAAATCTCACCCAATAAGTCAGTGCTATTAGTTTAAATATAAAGATTGGATGAAAAAAAAAAAAGCTGGATCTTGACCTATTGGTCTAGAATATATTGGTAGAGACTAGTGGTCTTTGTTGGCCCTATAAAGACTATTTGTTCTCTGCTGCTGTTTTACAGAGTAGTGAACTTTGAAAGGTATTTCATTACACAGCAGCATTTCTTGTTCTTTTACTTTCCCTCTTCTCCTTATTAAATGCAGGAATGTTACATGAAAACTGAACATCGTTGACAGCAATAACAAGCAACTTAATATTTTTGTAGTTATTTTGAATATCTTATTTTGCTTATGATTTTAGAGCCATTTTTAGCCCTTAAATTTGCCATATAATAGGCTATGCCAAAGGCTTGGCATGTGCTTCTAACACAGTGCATTACAGTAAGTTATGTAGAAGGGATGCCATTGCATTGCTGTACACATTAAGAGCCTTTATGAGTTTGTCTGCTTTCCCAACGAATTATCCTTTGGCTGTATTTACACAGGAAGCCCAATTCCGATATCTTTTTCACTAATTGGTCTTTTGACAGATCACATCCGCTTTGAAAAAGCCCTGATGTTAAAAGATCTGAAGTGATTGGTCAAAAGACCAATTAGGCAGCCAAATTCTAAATATTTTTTCCACTATGTAAATGCAGACATAGTGGCTTGGAATCAGCAAACCATGTGAGCAATATAATAATGTCTGCACCAATGGCAGAGGAGCGGGATGAAGCTTGGGACTTGACAGGGTCGTTTTTCCATTAGCAGGTTTCTACAGGCTTAAAGGCCCAGTGCAGTCAATGCAGTTTTTCCGTTGGTTTGTATCTCATTGTACAACAGTTGATAAAACGAACACTAAAAGTATGAAGAAAAATGAATCGGTGTCATTTAATGATAGTCACTAGTTGGAAAATACAATCTACAGAGGACCTAATCAGCAGGTTGGGCATTGGAGTTTCTGCTTGCCTGGTGACTTGACCAGGTGGTCATTTAGTTAATAGACCAATAACAAAGCTAACTAGCGCTTTGGAATTTCCTCATCCCCACTGAGACCTCACCCAGACCGTCTTAGCAAAATTCTTGGCTTAAAGTTTTTTTTGTTGCCAAAAATATATTTATTTTAAATGGACAACTATTACAGTAAGGTACTTGATTGTTAACCAGACATGATTTGATATTGATAATAACCCGAACATGAAAATGCCATGTTAAAGGTGGTCCGTTGTTTTTTAAAGAGACATAAGCCATTCCTATTTCATTGAGTTTATTAACCTATTTCAAAATAATCAGAAGTCTGATATTTGAAACACTGCATGATAAAAAATGGAATGCCCCAACCCACCCTGTGCTTTCCTCCTGCCTTTTCAAATGGGCATTGACATTGCTGGGTTTTCCCCTGCTCTCTGTAATTGCATTGCATGGAAAATAAGAAATTGTATACATCCATTCTTATGTGACCTGATTATGAGCGGTAGTGTGTACTATTACAGTGTGATTCATTTATCCAAAGCCCTTGAATGTTCATTCCAGGCTGCGTTCACGTGATTAATGGAAGTCTCTCTCTCTCGTGGAATTAAATGTTCTCGATCTCTTACTGTGAAGCCCCATACTCAGTCTTCAACTTGAAGCACTTCCTGTTGCTGCGTTGTTCAATTTATCGATTCCTGTGTGCGTGCGTTTTTAATAGGCTGTGAGAGTGCAGTGTTTCCTTTAGGGGGGATAAATAGCGAGGGGGGGGATAGGTCGGGGGGACTTTTTAAAAGGACATAATACTCTAAAATGAAAAATTAAACTATGCTGACATAATTTATACCTCCAGAAATGAGCCCCATAACAGGCTAGTGGTAAAATGATTTGTTAAAATTGGACCATGCAAATATCGGATGTACAAAGTTTCTGGATATTGGCGGGAACTGGAAGACGCTGTCGTACACGTCGATCCAGGGCATCCCAAACATGCTCAATGGGTGACATGTCTGGTGAGTATGCAGGCCATAGAAGAACTGGGATATTTTCAGCTTCCAGGAATTGTGTACAGATCCTTGCGATATGGGGCCGTGCATTATCATGCTGAAACATGAGGCGATGGTGGCGGATTAATGGCACGACAATGGGCCTCAGGATCTCATTGCGGTATCGCTATGCATTCAAATTGCCATTGATTAAAATGCAATTGTGTTCGATGTACGTAGCTTATGCCTGTCCGTACCATAACCCCACCGACAACATGGGGCACTCTGTTCCCAACGTTGAAAGCAGCTAACCGCTGGCCCACACAATGGCATATACGCGATCTGCCTGATACAGTTCTCCAGTGTGCCAGTGGCCATCGAAGATGAGCAATTTCCCACTGAAGTCAGTTACGACGCTGAACTGCAGTCAGGTCAAGACCCTGGTGAGGATGCAAGTAAGCTTCCCTGAGACGGTTTCTGATAGTTTGTGAAAAAGTCCATTGGTTGTGCAATCCCACAGTTTTGTCAGCTGTCTGGGTGGATGGCGTCAAACAATCCCGCAGGTGAAGAAGCCGGATGTAGAAGTCCTGGGCCGGCATGGTTACATGTGGTCTGTAGTTGTGAGGCCGGTTACACTCACTGCCAAATTCTCTAAAACGATGGAGGTGGCTTATGGTAGAGAAATTAACATACAAGCCAGAGAATTGAAAGTTAGCATTTCATGGTAAGGCCTACTACACCTGTTGTGTTGGGTGCATGTGACCAATGAAATGTGATTTGATTTTGACATTCTTGCAGTCAGCATGCCAATTGCACACTCCCTCAACTTGAGACATGTGGTAAAGGTCAACCTATTTATAATTTTTCAACACCGATTATTGGAGGACCCAAAACTCTGATACGGATTAATCGACCAACATTTTTTTATATATACATAAAGAAAATATATATTTATTTGTAATAACAATTACAACAATACTGAATGAAAATAAGGGTTCATTGTTAACTTTATACAATAAATAAAATCTATTTAGTCTCAAATAAATAGTGAAACATGTTCAATTTGGTTTAAATAAAGCAAGAACAGTATTGGAGAAGGTAAAAGTGTAATGTGCCATGTAAAAAAGCAAAAGTTTAAGTTCCTTGCTCAGAACATGAGAACATATGAAAGCTGGTTGTTCAATATTCCCAGTTAAGAAGTTTTAGGTTGTAGTTATTATAGGAATTATGACGCATCGACCATTTTGTATTTCATATACCTTTGACTATTGGATGTTCTTATAGGCACTTTAGTATTGTCAGCCTAATCTCGGGAGTTTGTAGGCTTGAAGTCATAAACAGTGCTGTGCATCAATCATTGCTAAGAGCTGCTGGTAAATGCAGTAAAGTGCTGTTTGGATGAATGCTTACGAGCCTGCTTCTGCCTACCATCGCTCAGACTGCTCTATCAAATCATAGACTTAATTAATTATAATATAAATACAGAAATACGAGCCTTTGGTCATTAATATGGTCGAATCCGGAAACTATCATTTTGAAAACAAAACGTTTATTCTTTCAGTGAAATACAGAACCGTTCTGTATTTTATCGAAAAGGGTGGCAACCCTAAGTCTTAATATTGCTGTTACATTGCACAACCGTCAATGTCATAATTATGTAAAATTCTGGCAAATTAATTACGTTCTTTGTTAGGAAGAAATTGTGACTCTGCTTGCACTGGACGCAAGACAAGTGATACAATAACATTGCCTACTAAAATGCATTTCTTTTAGCTAAATATGCAGGTTTAAAAAAATATAACTGTATTGATTTTAAGAAAGGCATTGATGTTTATGGTTAGGTACATTTGTGCAACGATTGCTTTTTTCACCCGTTTGGCGAAGTTGAAGTAGGCTGTGATTCGATGATAAATTAACAGGCACCGCATTGATTATATATTTATGTCACCGTTATTTAACCAGGTAGGCCAGTTGAGAACAATTTCTCATTTACAACTGCGACCTGGCCAAGATAAAGAAAAGCAGTATGACAACACAGTTACACACAAATATACAGTCAATAACACAAAATAAAAATAGAAGCATCTACGTACAATGTGTGCAAATGTAGGGAGGTAGGCAAAAAATAGGCCCTAGAGGTGAAAATAATTACAATTTAGCATTAATACTGGAGTGATAATGTGCAGATGGTAAATGTGCAATTGGAGATACTGGGGTGCAAGAGGGTAAGTAATAATATGGGGATGAGGTAGTCGGGTGTGCTATTTACAGATTGGCTGTGTACAGTGATCAGTAAGCTGCTCAGACAGCTGATGCTTAGCGCAGGACAAGCTAGTTAACTACACATGCTGGATGATATTACTAGGTTAACTAGTGATTATGTGAAGATTGATTGTTTTTTATAAGATAAGTTTAATGCTAGCTAGCAACTTACCGTGGCTCCTTGCAGCCACAAGGTCCTTTTGATGCTGCACTCGCGTAACAGGTGGTCAGCCTGCCACGCAGTTTCCTCGTGGATTGCAACATAATCAGTGTTCAAATAGGCCGATTACTGATTGTTATGAACTTGAAAATGGCCCTAATTAATCGGTTGACCTCTAATCTGCGGCATTGTGTTGTGACAACTGCACATTTTAGTGTCCTTTTTCCCCCCCAGCACAAGGTGCACCTTGATCATGCTGTTTTATCAGGTTCTTGATAATCCATAATCCAATCCCCTCCCCCCCCTCTCCCAACACTTTCCCTGCTCACCTAAAATATAATCTGTCTCATCACAATTTAAATCACTCCCCAAAAATTATTTTGATGTAGAGTGGAATTTTACCCCAAGTTACCCTACCATTAACCCGTGTTAAATTAGCCCCACTCTCCCCTTTGCACTCACTGCAAATTACGGAGTGGTAATGTGCTTAACTAGCCTAGTACGAACATCCTGATCTCGCAAGCTTGCATTCTGATTCTCTACATGGATATCCATATTGAGAAACAGAATGTAAACTCGCGAGATCAGGATGTTTTGTATGAGGCTAGTGCTTAAAACCTCAAGGATCTGCCCCCTTTTTTCAATTTTTGCCTAAAATGACATACCCAAATCTAACTGCCTGTAGACCAGACCCTGAAGCAAGGATATGCATGTTCTTGGTACCATTTGAAAGGATGCACTTTGAAGTTTGTGGAAATGTTAAAGGAATGTTGGAGAATATAACACATTAGATATGGTAAAAGATAATACAAAGAAAAGAACAACTGTTCTTCTGTTCAAATTTTTGTTTCAAGACTGCCCAAATAGTCTTTGTTTATTAATAACTTCATGTTTAAAATTGTGCACTCTCCTCAAACAATAGCATGGTATTATTTCACTGTAATAGCTACTGTAAATTGGACAGTGCAGTTAATTAACAAGAATTTTAAGCTTTCTGACAATATCAGATATGTCTATGTCCTGGGAAATGTTCTTGTTTCTTTTACAGCCTCATGCTAATGCCGTTAGCTCAACGGTCCCGTGGATGGGACACCGATCCTGAAGATGAACCATTTGGCTGCTAAAAACTCAGGTTTTAAGTTTGTGCATATTTAGGAGTTGAGAAACAAATAAAGTAGGAATGGAAAGCTGGGATCCCCCTCTTAATTATTATTATTTTAACAAAGGCCTTTAAAACTGCTGTTTTAACCGCATTTGCAAGAATTGTTGTGCATTGACTGCTTGTCCCTCACTATGGCACTTGTAACTTGAATGCGCCTCGAGAGGAATGTTTCTCTCACGTAGAACAAACATCAAGCCGAATAGGTTTGTCAGAGTTTTCTATTCATTACACATTTTGTTTGCAAAGGAAAAGTAACTGTGGACTGTTATAGCGTTTTTTTTGGGGGGGGGGGGGGTGGCAATTTTGCCGTGGGTACAGCACCACATAAATGATTGCAACGGAAACACTAGAGTATGTGCAATAAGTGCCTCCGTCGCCACACACTAAGTCTGTCACCTGGATGTCACACTGCAGGGACGGGTGTCTCAGTGACTGTTCTGATTCCCCCCCGTATTAACTGCTTTGACCACAGACTTACTAACACTACCAGTGTTAACCCAACCGTCCAGGCAGTCACCACCTCAATGATAGTTAATGGATGGACTGCCAGTGCCACCTGACAGTATGATCTGGTTGCATCACTGCCTGGTACGGCAACTGCTCGGCCTCCGACCGCAAGGCACGACAGAGGGTAGTGCGAACAGCCCGGTACATCACTGGGGCCAACCTTCCTGCCATCGAGAATCTCTATACCAGGCGGTGTCAGAGGAAGGCCCTAAAAATGGTCAAAGACTCCAGCCACCCTAGTCATAGACTGTTCTCTCTGCTACCCTGCACGGCAAGCGGTACCGGGGCACCAAGTCTATGTCCAAGAGGCTTCAAAACGGCTTCTACTCCTGAACATCAAGTCAAACGGATACCCAGACTATTTGCATTCCCTCCCCCACTTCCCCCTCTTTACTCCACTGCTACTCTGTTGTCATCTATGCATAGTCACTTTCCTAACTCTACCTACATGTACATACTACCTCAACTGACCGTGCCCCCGCACATTGACTCTGTACCGGTACCCCCTGTATATAGTCTCGCTATTGTTATTTTACTGCTGCTGCTTACTTGTTACTTTTATCTCTTATTCTTATCCATATTTTTTTGGAACTGCATTGTTGGTTAGGGGCTCGTAAGTATTAACATTTGATTTAAGGGGTCCATTCCTTTCTAGCATTCAGCAATGCTCTGAAAGAGCAATTACTCTCTTGAAATGGTGGTTGTAGCATACTGCATTGGGGAGGAGACTGGTTCAAATAGGGAATCTGTGGTGTTTGCACAGTCCACACACACACCGCACACAATTTGAATAAGTGTACTTGGTGTACTCACAGACAGTCTCAACCCACCATGGTAAACTGTTTGTCGGCCACACAGCAAACGATAGTGAATCAGACTGCAGCGGAATGAACCAGTGGCCTGGGAGCCAAGTCCAGGGTTGCATAACAAGTGCTAATTTAGTTTGAGCTGTGGCCATAATTCTGCAGCTCTGTGACGGGTCCTGGTGATAAAGTCGCCACTGTGCTACACTCTGTGTGAAGGCACTGTAGACTAACAGCCAGGCAGGCTTGGAACCAACCTCCTGTTTGTTTGGCTTGGTTGTAGGATTGTTTAGGGTTATTATTATTTTTAGGAATCCCACATTGCTGTGAAAAGGGTTCAGCAGTAGATGCTTTTTAACCTTGCAACTGCAGCACCAGTTGTTAGACGCAGTGTTCAGTTTGCCTGCTTGTTGCCCAATCTGGCAGGGTTTCCATGGTTTAGTCTGGATATATTGTAGAATTTACTGTTCTGGATGTGAAAAAGCCTCCCAATGAACTCTCAAGTCTGTCATGTTATGATAATACATGGGTGGTTATGGTGATTTTGAGTAATATCATACAATGTGATCATGATACCATATTGACATCGAAACGGCAACACCATAATAACAATAGGCTACTAAGGCTAGATGCTTTCTTTCCGGTATAATTCTGAAATAAAATCCTTTTTATTCAAAACCAGCACATATTTCAGCAGTCCCATACAGTTCCCAGTACCTCAAGTTCACTCTGTTACCATCTGGTTGCTTAGTAACACAAATTAATCATAGCCTGGAAGTAGGTCTTGGGTGTGTGTGTGTGTGTGTGTGTGTGTGTGTGTGTGTGTGTAAAATGATTTAATGAACATTTCCACAAACTGTTTTGCTGTTTTTTTCAGTAGTCAAGTGTTGATACGGTCCCAAAATGTTTTGCATGTCAGTAATCAACTTTCAAAATACAGGTGTCACACTTGGCTAGGTGAACTGAACGAGTGTGCTCGCATACTCCCTTAAAAGACCTTTTGATTCGGAAAAACAAGAAAAAAGCGTCAATAGTACTGTTTGTACTAGCCATTAAATTAAACCTAATTTAAAAAAAAATGAAGATGTATAGTGCAGTATTTCACTAGTGGGGGGGGAAAAAAAGAGCATGAAAACGATTTGTCTCTGGTTGAATGACCAACAAACACTTAAAAAATCTCTACTGTTGACCAATCACTGACGAAGGGGCTACCCGACTTCGGCTTGCCTCAACGAAAAATGTTGTGCGCCTGTACAGCTGAAAATAAACAGTGTCAAAGACCAAAACGAACAAAAATGGCATTATCATGTATGCACAAACTGTTGGATGGGAAGCATGTGGATGGACACCTTAAGGCTTGACTTGATAGAGAAAAATCTAATCTGATGTTAGATCTGCGCAGGCAGGAGGCAAAGTCTACCATGAGCTAGTTGGACAAATGAAAACGACGACAAATAGCCTGTTGATTCAGTAATGACGTGTAAGCACTCGGCCAAAGGTCACAGAGTGTGCTGCTCAGGCGACTAGGCCCATAGTTTCAAGCCTTCAACCAGGAGAGAAATTCCATCGGTGTGAGGTGCTGTTTCATTCTGGTGTGTGTGTGTTCAGATCACATTACTGGACCTAATCAATTGAGCTGGTTGAGCCAACATTACTATTTGAGCTGCCCTGTCATTGGTGCATTCCAGGGGGAAAGAATGGTGAACTCCTGACCTCCGATCAGCTGCGAGGAACTTAAACACAGATCCTCTGACATGGTAATGGCCAGACACGCTGATTTAGGCCACATACAATTTTATGTCATGCTCACGATGGTCTAGCAGCCAAAACATTTATTTTTGCTATTGTTGCCTCTAATTGAGTAACATGGCAGAATTATAACTTTACAAATATATTTTAAGTGCGGACCTTCTAAAAATGTATCAACTTTTATATACCATCTTAAGCATAGCTCACTGTTCTTTTCTGAATTCTTCCTTTCAATTGATTTGACTATCAACAGAAAGCTGATGTTCTCCGGCCACGCTCCCCCACCCATCCCCTCTCTCCAGTGCCCTGTTGTTGGTGGAGATCATGTTACAGGAGGAGGAAAGCACTGTTGCTCTCAACACACAGCATCACATGATCGTCCTGACTGACTGGGGGATTTGACCAGTCCCTGTTCAGAGCTGAAGTGTGTGTGTGTGTGTGTGTCGCTGCTTTATGTGCGTACCTCAGCACCTGTTCTCATTTGGAAAAGATTTGACTTGTTTTTGTCCTGCATAGTTTTTGAAATTCACTTGAAAGAGAAGCTGTGATGGATGTAGGGCATACTAGATTAATGTGCAATGAAAGAAGCAACCCTGAAACGACCAGCCTCCATTGGTGAGAGTCAGTGAGTTTTTTTTGGGGGGGGGGGGGGGGGGGGGGGTTGCTATGTAACCACCCTATGATTTGGCATGATGAAATACATGTGAAAGGGTTTAGGTTATTTATCTCGATGCACCCTATTGATGCAGAAGCATTTCATCCATTAACATGTCAAAAGCCACCCACCTCATGGGTTCAAGTCTTTCTTTCTGCCAACACGTTTCATTTTCTATTCACTCCCAAAGTGGAAAAGCAGAAGTTGAAAAGGTCACAGCACCTGCTTGTAACCTCCCTGTATCATCAGAGACTTGAGTCTGTCTTCTGATGAGTGACGGTTGACTGATGAGTCAGATTTGGTGCTTTAGTCATAGGGCTCTTAGAGTCTTACCGGCACACCCTATACAGCCCTATATCCCTATACAGCCCTATAGCCCCCAGCCCTCCCATCTTCCCTATTGCCCTTCTGCTGTAAAGTGTGAGTGATGTAGTGTGTGCTCGGCTCTGCTCCTCCCTCTGAGTGGTGTGGTGGGGCGACAGAGGGGCGGGGCCTGGTGGAAATCACTTTTGGTCAGCTTTCGTCCCCATGCCTCCGTTTGGTCTCTCTGGGTGCAGGTGCATCTTCAAGTGCTCTGGTTTCATACAGTACAAATCATACAAAGCTCTCTTCTACACACACACACACACACACACACACACACACACACACGGTGAGAAAGCTCTAGCAGATGTTTCTAGTTGGCTGGTCCCCAAGAAATGTGCTTCCTCTTATTACTCATTCTCTTATTGCAGTGCTTTCTGACTTGTTGGACTCAATTTCATGTTATGGTCCTCACACGTTCAAGTGGTATAGCTATTGCTCCTCGCTTGTCTACAGAGAACTTGGCTGATGGCATTAAACTAACTATAGCTCTCTGTCTCTCTCTCCCTCTCGCCAATTGAATGTACAGTAGCTGTCTTAGGTTTGGATCGAACTGTAGTATGCCTCTTCTTGTTCAGGCTTTCATAGAGAGGAGTGGATGATGCCTGAAGGAAATCTGCAGCAGAAGTTCAGTAATAAGAATGTGTCTCATAAAGCCACGGTGGGGGCCCTCCCGGGTGGTGCAGTGGTCTAAGGCACTGCATCGCAGTGCTAGCTGTGCCACCATCGACTCTGTATTCGAGCCCAGGCTCTGTCGTAGCCGGCCTTGCCCTGGAGGTTCGTGGGGCGGAGCACAATTGGCCTAGCGTTGTCCGGTTTAGGGTGGGTTTGGCCGGTAGGGATATCCTTGTCTCATCGCGCACTAGCGACTCCTGTAGCGGACCAGGTCGCTAGGGGCACGGTGTTTCCTCCGACTCATTGGTGCGGCTGGCTTCCAGGTTGGATGCGGGCTGTGTTAAGAAGCAGTGCTGCTTGGTTCGGTTGTTTTGGAGGAAACATAGCTCTCGACCTTCATCTCTCCCGAGCTCGTACAGGAGTTGTAGCGATGAGACGACTGTAACTACTAATAATTGGATGCCATGAAATTGGGGAGAAAAGGGGGGTAAAAAAAATGTTTTAAAAAAATAATAAAGCCACGGTGAGTCAGCTGAATCAACTGTTCTCATTCCTTCCCTGATATTGTGCCTTTTCTGCTTTGGAACAGACCTGTGTTTACTATTAGAAAAGTAAGCCTCGTCCCGAGCCAGAAAGGGCTCATGGTGCAGGAGGCTGTCTCCTGTTACAGTAGCGTGAGGCTGATTGATTGTTCAAGTACACCCCCTGGTGAGGACACCGGTCAACAGTGTTTACTATAGTGTGTACTATATTTGTATCTAACAACAATTACTCAATTATTGGCACATACACAACTGTATGATAACAACAAGCCCTTTGTTGTTTCTATAAATCAGCTGTTCCCCAGATGTTGACGTTATTATATAATGTTCTGCAAAGTGAAAGTAAAGGGGAGAGACTTCTGCAGGTTGACAGGGCTAGTGAAACAAAAGCCAGCTGCCTGCTGTGTCAAACGCACACTGCCTCCACCTCTTTTGCCAGTCCATTATTGCTTCTGCTTTGTCATGTGACAAGAAAAAGGAAACCACTTTTCGGGCTGGGCGTCGGAAGCTATTGGAATTTTCGAGCGCTGTACTCTGGCTGTGCTGTATTTTCAGGGTGGGTGGGGAGGGGGCGGGGCCAGGGAGGAGTGGGGGGAGGGGATTGGAGCTCATCGGCCGGGCAGTTCAAGGAGGATTTGTGCTGTAGTTTGTCAGCTGTCATTAGGAGCAGATGACACAGGAGGGTAATCTGCTTTTTGCGCACGTCCTTGCTCCAGCATGTGCCTCTGTCTACATTGCTGTGTAGTTTCTACAGTGCAGTGACTGCCTGCCTGCCTGGACTCAACGTCACTAGGCTATCTAACTGAGAGGGCTGCTCCTGTTTTTGCTGTGAAACTGAAACTACAGTAGCCATGGGTCAGACACTGGATTTACGGACCCACCTTTGGTCAAAGCGGTAAGTAGTGGAATAAATAGGCCTAGCTATTGTTTCACAATGGAAGTTGACAAATATTTTGTTTGGTACATTTGGTGCTGTTTTGGTTTTAGGCAAGTGTTTGTGGGCTTTTATATACACAACAAACTTCCAACCTTATTCTGAGAGGTATTCAGATGTCTACAGAACATTCCATTAGCTCTTTGTTGTATGGTGTCAGCAGTCCTACATGATGTCACCTGAGATGAACAGGACAAGCCTCTTGTAAACTACCCACAAGTCTGATCAGGGGGCTGGTATACTGAATTAACTGTTTGTATAGAGTTGATTGTGGGAATAATGTGTGGCGTGTTGTGTGTACAGTTGATCGACAGTAGGACATTCCTCTCTCCAATGGGAATGGTTTTTTTGAGACTCAGACAGTTGTACGGTAGGCCCCTGGACACCATTTATGGAGCATCTCTTCAGTACAGGGCTGAGGAAGGTGAACGTGGCTCTTTAACACAACACCCTGCCTGCTCCTTGCTTGGCCTGGTGTAGCATAGGGGATAAAGAGGTGCCACTGACAGTCAACAAATCTTCCATGCGACTCTGGTTTAGTTGTTTATGTTTTCTGAGCCTAGATCGCGTAGCCCGAGAGCCAGTCTGTTTGTGCTATCATGCCAACTCCCTGTCATTCATTTGGCTTGACAAGGACGGCAATTTAGTAGGCAAGCGCACAAACGGATCTCGGACCAGGCTATAGAATGTGATGCAGCTTCAGCCATTGTTGCTGTGTTTTCACATGGATGCGATAAAGCCAGTGAGTTCAATGTTTTGGAATGCAGCTGCAAGGCAGCGGGCATTTTTTTGGGGACCTAATGTCCACTGTGCCATTTACTATATATGATTCCTGTCTGTTAGGAAATTAGTTAGCCACAGGGTAAGTGTGTTCAATGGTATTGATCCGGTTCCATGATCAATGCATTCTGACATTGCTTGCGTCGTAAATGGCACCCTATTCCCTATGTTGTGCAGTACATAAGGCCAGAGCCCCATGGACCTATAGGGAGTAGGGTGGCATTTGGTGTCAGACATTGTCAAGCCAACATAGGCGGTAATGAGTTGTTCAGCCTGTTATTTCCATGTTGCCTTCCATCGGCCCATTTAGCATAATCTAAATAATGTTTCTAAACTAATGTTGTGTGCTCAGTGTACAGAAATCTATCTTGGAGGATAATTTGGACTCATTCTAAGTAAATTACAGTGATTGACTGGTCGCTTTATGCAAATAGCAATTTGGGCTGTATTTGCATTGAGGGAGACAAACTGGACAGAAGTGGGTCATTGACGATGAGCACACTTGGTCTACACTCCACTTCGCAGCCTGCACACACACAGTGAGGCAGTTGTTTGCTGCACATTCCAGCACAGAAGTGTCACAAGTCATAAGAAAATTAGGAAAACAATCAAAGACGGTGTTAGGAATGCCTATCCTGATTTACCGTGGTAGCAGCCTGAGCTGATCCGATAACATCTGGTTGGTCCTATACTCTGTGTCAGTGACGCATTTTCTTCTAGATACATCCAGTCTTCTGGATATTCTATGATATCACCATTAATTGAGCTAGGTGGGCGTGAGTCATCATAGGTTGTGTCCCAAATGGAACCCTATTTCCTATAAAGTTCCTATAATTCCTATAAAGTCTGCAAAACATTAGGAACAGCGTCCTAATATTGGCACCCTATTACGCTATATTAGCACCCTATTACCCTATACAATGCATTCGGGAAGTATTCAGACCCCTTGACTTTTTCCTCAATTTGTTACGTTACAGCCTTATTCGAAAACGGATTGAAATGTTTTTTCCCCCCACAATCTACACACAATATCCCATAATGACAAAGCAAAAAGTTTTTTTTTAATATACATTTTTACTAATGAAAAGAAACTTAAATATTACATTCTAAATAAGTATTCAGACCCTTTACTAAGTACTTTGTTGAAACACTTTTGGAAGGGATTACAGCCTTGAGTCTTCTTGGCACCCCTGTATTTGTGGAGTTTCTCCCAGTCTTCTCTGCAGATCCTATCAAGCTCTGTCAGGTTGGATGGGGGGTGTCGTTGCACAGCTATTTGTAGGGGTCTCCAGATATATTAGATCAGGTTCAAGTCCAGGCTCTGGCTGGAAAACTCAAGGACATTCAGAGACTTGTCCCGAAGCCACTCCTGGATTGTCTTGGCTGTGTGCTTAGGGTCGTTGTCCTGTTGGAAGGTGAACCTTCGAACCCAGTCTGAGGTCCTGAGTGCTCTGGAGCAGGTTGTTCATCTTTACCTTGATCTTGACTAGTCTCCCAGTCCCTTCCGCTGAATAACATCCTCCCAGCATGATGCTGCTGCCACCACCATGATTCACAGTAGGGATGGTGCCAGGTTTCCTCCAGATGTCATTAGGTGCCTTTTGGCAAACTCCAAGAGGGCTGTCATGTGCCTTTTTTACTGAGGAGTGGCTTCTGTCTGGCCACTCTACCATAAAGGCCTGATTGGTGGAGTGCTGCAGAGATGGTTGTGGTTTTGGAAGGTTCTGCTATCTCCACAGAGGAGCTCTGTTATAGTGGTCATCGGGTTCTTGGTCAGTGAGGTGACCAAGGCCCCACTCCCCCAATTGCTCAGTTTGGCTGGGTGGCCAGCTTTAGGAAGAGTTTTGGCGGTTCCAAAATTCTTCCATTTTAAAATGGCGGTCACTGTGTTCTTGGGGACCCTCAGTGCTGCAGACCTTTTTTGGTACCCGTCTCCAGATCTGTGCCTCGACACAATCCTGTCTCTGAGCTCTATGGACAATTCCTTCAACCTCATGGCTTGATTTTTATTCTGACATGCTCAGTCAACTGCGGGACCTTTATATAGACAGGTGTGTGCCTTTCCAAATCATGTCCAATCAATTGGTGGACTACAATCAAGTTGCAGAAACATCTCAAGGATGATCAATTGAAGCAAGATGCACCTGAGCTCAATTTAGAGTCTCATAGCTAAGGGTCTGAATAGTTAAGGTATTTGTTTGCAAACATTTCTAAAAACCACATTGTGTTTAGATTGAGGAAAATGTTTTATTGAATCCATTTTAGAATAAGGCTGTAATGTAACAAAATGTGGAAAGTCAAGGGGTCTGAATACTTTCCAAATTCACTTTGATCAGGGCCCTTAGAGCTCTGGTCAAAAGTAGTGCACCATATGTCCTACTACACCGGCTCTGACGTTCGTCGGATGTGGCAGGGCTTGCAAACTATTACGGACTACAAAGGGAAACCCAGCCGCGAGCTCCCCAGTGACGCGAGCCTACCAGACAACCTAAATGCCTTTTTATACTCGCTTCAATGCAAGCAACACTGAAGCATGCTTTAGCGCACCAGCTGTTCCGGACGACTGTGTAATCACACTCTCCGTAGCCGATGTGAGCAAGACCTTTAAACAGGTCAACATTCCCAAGCCTATGGGACCAGCCAGATTACCAGGACATGTACTTAGCACATGCGCTGGCCTACAGTCTTCAACCTCTCCCTGACCGAGTCTGTAATACTTACATGTTTCAAGCAGACCACCATAGTCCCTGTGCCCAAGAATGTGAAGGTAACATACCTAAATGACTACCACCCCGTAGCACTCATGTTGGTAGCCATGAAGTACTTTGAAAGGCTGGTAATGGCTCACAACACCATTATCCCAGAAACCCTTGAGCCACTATCATTCGCATACCGCACCAACAGATCCACAGATGATGCAAGTTCAATCGCACTCCGTACTGCCCTTTCCCACCTGGACAAAAGGGACACCTATGTGTGAGTGCTGTTCATTGACTACAGCTCGGCATTTAACACCATAGCGCCCACCAAGCTCATCAGTATGCTAAAGACCCTGGGACTAACCACCTCCCTCTGCAACTGGAACCTGGACTTCCTACCCCCCCCGGGGTATGCAACAACTCATCTGCCACTCTGATCCTCAACACCAATTTCCCTCAGGGGTCTGTGCTTAGTCCCCACCTGTAGTCCCTGTTCACCCATGACTGCATGGCCAAGCATGACTCTAACATGATCATTAAGTTTGCTGATGACAAGTGGTAGGCCTGATCACCGACAACGATGAGACAGCCTACAGTGAGGAAGTCAGAGACCTGGCAGTGTGGTGCCAGGCCAATAACCTCTCTCTTAATGTGAGCAAGATAAAGGAGATGATTGTGGACTACAGGAAAAGGAGAGCAGATCAGGCCCCCATTTACATCAGCAGGGTTGTAGTGGAGCGGGTCGAGAGTGGTCCAAACATACCCAAGACAGTTGTGAAGAGGGCACGACAACACCTCCCCCCCAGGAGACTGAAACTATTTGGAATGGATGGGTCCCCAGATCCTTAACGTTCTACAGCACCATCGAGAGCATCTTGACTGGTTGCATCACTGCCTGGTTTGGCAACTGATCGGTATCTGACCGTAAGGCGTTACAGAGGGTAGTGTGTACGACCCAGTACATCACTGAGGCCAAGCTTCCTGCCATCCAGAACCTACATACCAGGCGGTGTCGGAGGACTTTTCTCTGCTACTGCACAGCAAGCGTTACCGGAGCACCGAGTCTAGGTCCATAAGGCTCATTAACAGCTTCTACCCCCAAGCTATGAGACTGCTGAACATTTAATTAAATGGCTACCCAGACTATTTACATTTCGCCCCCACTTGTTTTTTTTACGCTGCTGCTGTTTATCTGTGCATAGTCACTTTACCCCTACCTACATGCACAAATTACCTCGACTAACCTGTACCCCTGAACATTTACTTGGTACCGTTGCCCCCTGTATATAGCGTCATTATTGTTATGTCATTTTACTGTTTTTATTTAGTAAATATTTTCTTAGCTCTGTTTCTTGAACTGAACTGTTGTTAAAGGGCTTGTAAGTAAGCGTTTCACTGGAAGGTTGTATACCTGTTGTATTTGGCGCATGTGACAAATAACATTTGATTTGACCTAGGAAGTCTGAGTGTGCCAGGGAACGTCGGCAGGACGGAGCCCTGATTCAATTTGACCTGTGGGATCAGCCTGATAATGGCTGGCTCCAGCTCTCATTCATCGTCTCGTGGAATTGATTATTCTGCAAACAGAGATTGTACACCAGCATGCGTAGGGTGCTACAGGGTGCATAGGGCTGCTACAGGAAAACTAGGGCTCCTAATCCACACTAAAGAAGATTTAATACCCAGTGTATGTGTCTGATGGGAGGGCTTGAACCCTGTTACCATGGCTTTTCTATAGGCTAAGAGATCTGTCTGTACAGGCTTACACATCCTCCAAAAGTCTGACTCACTGACTGATACATCTCACTGAGTATGAGGGTCCATGAAGTCATGGCAGTCTCTGCATTCATGGTGTTTCAACATCCTCAATAAGGCAATTCTAAACTCGGTTACTTAGGGCTGGTTCCCTATGTGATGAGTAATGTTTTAATTTATATTCCTGTATTTGGTTGTGCTGGCCAGCCTTAATACTCTTGTCAAAGAACTTGACACTCCAGGGAGAAGGATGATGAAGAAGAGAGCAGTCACGTCTGATGATGATTATGACATCATGGTGTTGATCCCATAGATATCCTATTAAATTAGTGTTCTAATTCCTAATTATATGGTTGAGCCAATGGTAATGACCTCACAGATCATAGAAAGCATACTGGGACAGATTGTTCCATCACCATCCGCGGCAGGCTCTCTATGAATTAACCGTAATGTAGCATACCACAAAATGCTTACACACCAGCATCTTCTCCTTCCAATCCAATACTAATGAAATTAGAGAAACCAAGTGCCTCAAAGTAAACCCATTTAAAACAATTTCTGCAACGAGAAGACAGTTCAGAGGTCAACTGAGGCATTACAGAATTAACCGTTGGATTGATCACCGCTTCCTAACGGGATTATCTTCTTGATCAAAAGACTAACCGCTTTGCTGCCTTTGGGAGACCGCTGGTCATGTAGTGTTATTTTCAACTATAAAACAATGAACATTTGAAGTGTGTTGTGGACCTTTGCAGGCCATGCAGCATGCTAAAAATAATACTATTTTTGAAATCAGAGTATTTTTGCCCTTAGGATGAGTGAGGGTAATGCCTATATTACCTCATGTTATGGACCTGTGGAAATTAGAATATCCTAGAGTGCATTTTGATGAGTAAAAAGGTGTCACTAAACTGACTAACAAAAATAGGTCCTGGTTTTCTCAACAAGTATAAAGATGCAAAAGTGAAGGAATCTTCTCTGGCTTGTCCAAAATGAAAGGTGTGTCATATCGGCTCTCTTTCCTATTACAATGACAACCAGTCCTGGGTGATGAGGAACTTAAATACTGAATGGAGGATTAAGCACACTGGACAGCCGACAATGCGTTTAAAGGTATATTCCAATTGAGCCGACATACACGTTTCCGATGAATGCAATCTCTGCAAAATGCGGGAACATTGCCTTTAAAAGATGCGTTGTCTTCAACCCGCAATCAAATGTCAAATGTGCCTGAGGTTACTCCTCTGTTATTATCATCATGACAGACCATTTTAAAGGGCTTTTGCCATTTTTTTATGTGATAAAGTATTAGAAATTGGAAGACCTTGCTCCAAATTAGAGGTAGACTGAATAATCGGAAGAGCCGATTTAATTAGGGACGATTTCAACTTTTCATAAGGATCAGAAATCGGTATTTTTGGGCACCGGATAATTGTATTTAATTGTATTTTTTTATTTAATTAGGCAAATCAGTTAAGAACACATTCTTATTTTCAATGACGGCCTAGGAACGGTGGGTTAACTGCCTTGTTCAGGGGCAGAACGACAGATTTTCACCTTGTCAGCTCGGGGGATCCAATCTTGCAACCTTACAGTTAACTAGTCCAACGCTATAACCACCTGCCTCTCATTGCACTCCACAAGGAGACTGCCTGTTACGTGAATGCAGCAGAAGCCAAGGTAAGTTGCTAGCTAGCATTAAACTTATCTTATAAAAACAATCAATCAAATCAAATCAAATCAAAATGTATTTGTCACATACACATGGTTAGCAGATGTTAATGCGAGTGTAGCGAAATGCTTGTGCTTCTAGTTCCGAGGTCTAGTAATAACCAACAAGTAATCTAACTAACAATACCAAAACTACTGTCTTATACACAGTGTAAGGGGATAAAGAATATGTACATAAGGATATATGAATGAGTGATGGTACAGAGCAGCATAGGCAGGATACAGTAGATGGTATCGAGTACAGTATATACATGAGGTGAGTATGTAAACAAAGTGGCATAGTTAAAGTGGCTAGTGATACATGTATTACATAAGGATGCAGTCGATGATATAGAGTACAGTATATACGTATGCATATGAGATGAATAATGTAGGGTAAGTAACATTATATAAGGTAGCATTGTTTAACCTCTCTGATCTCCCAAACCCGGATCCGGTATCGTGACTACAGCCTCAAGCTCATTACCATAACGCAACGTTAACTATTCATGAAAATCGCAAATGAAATGAAATAAATATGCTAGCTCTCAAGCTTAGCCTTTTGTTAACAACACTGTCATCTCAGATTTTCAAAATATGCTTCTCAACCATTGCAAAACAAGCATTTGTGTAACAGTATTGATGGCTAACGTAGCATTTAGCATTAGCATTCAGCTGGCAACATTTACACAAAAAAACAGAAAAGCATTCAAATAAAATCATTTACCTTTGAAGAACTTCAGATGTTTTCAATGAGGAGACTCTCAGATAGCAAATGTTCAGTTTTTCCTGAAAGATGATTTGTTTAGGACAAATCGCTCCGTTTTCTGCGTCACGTTTAGCTATGAAAAAACCCCTGTATCCAGGATTGTGTAAATCTATCAGCAAGCTCATTAGCATAACACAACGTTAACTATTCATGAAAATCGCAAATGAAATGAAATAAATATGCCATCTCTCAAGCTTAGCCTTTTGTAAACAACACTGTCATCTCAGATTTTCAAAATATGCTTCTCAACCATAGGAAAACAATCATTTGTGTAAAAGTAGCTAGCTAGCGTTAGCATTTAGCGTTAGCATTTAGCGTTAGCATTAGCGTTAGCATCCAGCACGCAACATTAACAAAAACATAAAAGCCTTCAAATAAAATCATTTACCTTTGAAGAACTTCTGATGTTTTCAATGAGGATACTCTCAGTTAGATAGCAGATGCTCAGTTTTTCCAAAAAGATTCCTTGTGTATTAGAAATAGCTCCGTTTTATACATCACATTTGGCTACCAAAAAAAATCTGAAAATTCAGTCCTCAAAACGCGAACTTTTTTCCAAATTAACTCCATAATATCGACTGAAAACATGGCAAACGTTGTTTAGAATCAATCATCAAGGTGTTTTTCACATATCTCTTCATTGATACATCGTTCTTGGACACATGGTTTCTCCCCTATATCAAATGGATAGGTACGAGCAGCTGGCAATTGCGCACCGAATTCCACGCAGGACACCAGGCGGACACTTGGAAAATGTAGTCTCTTATGGTCAATCTTCCAATGATATGCCTACAAATACGTCACAATGCTGCTAAGACCTTGGGCGAACGACAGAAAGTGTAGGCTCATTCCTTGCGCAATCACAGCCATATAAGGAGACAATGGAAAACAGAGCTTCAGAAATTCTGCTAATTCCTGGTTGATGCATCATCTTGGTTTCGCCTGTAGAATGAGTTCTGGGGCACTTACAGACAAAATCTTTGCAGATTCTGAAACTTCAGAGTGTTTTCTTTCCAAAACTGTCAAGAATATGCATAGTCGAGCATCTTTTCGTGACAAAATATCGCGCTTAAAACGGGAACGTTTTTTATCCAAAAATGAAATAGCGCCCCTAGAGATCTAACAGGTTAAAGTGGCTAGTGATATATTTACATCATTTCCCATCAATTCCCATTATTAAAGTGGCTGGAGTTGAGTCAGTGTCAGTGTGTTGGCAGCAGCCACTCAATGTTAGTGGTGGTTGTTTAACAGTCTGATGGCCTTGAGATAGAAGCTGTTTTTCAGTCTCTCGGTCCCAGCTTTGATGCACCTGTACTGACCTCGCCTTCTGGATGATAGCGGGGTGAACAGGCAGTGGCTCGGGTGGTTGATGTCCTTGATGAGGTAGTTTGCCCCCGGTGATGCGTTGTGCAGACCTCACTACCCTCTGGAGAGCCTTACGGTTGTGGGCGGAGCAGTTGCCGATACAGCCCGCCAGGATGCTCTCGATTGTGCATCTGTAGAAGTTTGTGAGTGCTTTTGGTGACAAACCGAATTTCTTCAGCCTCCTGAGGTTGAAGAGGCGCTGCTGCGCCGCCTTCACGATGCTGTCTGTGTGAGTGGACCAATTCAGTTTGTCTGTGATGTGTATGCCGAGGAACTTAAAACTTGCTACCCTCTCCACTACTGTTCCATCGATGTGGATAATCACTAGTTATAACTACACATGGTTAATGATATTACTAGTTTACCTAGCGTGTCCTGCGTTGCATATAATCGATGCAACGCTGGGGGAAGATTTAACAAAGGCGCATTTGCGAAAAAAGCACAATCGTTGGACGACTTTACCTAACCATAAACACCAATGCCTTTCTTAAAATCAATACACAATGTATATATTTTTAAACCTGCATATTTAGCTTAAAGAAATTCAGGTTAGCAGGCAATATTAACCAGGTGAAATTGTAACTTTTCTTGCGTTCATTGCAACCAGTCAGGGGATATGCATCCAGTTTGGGCATCCTGGCTCATTGTGAACTAATTTGCCCAGAATTCTACGTAATTATGACATAACATTGAAGGTTGTGCAATGTAAGAATATTTAGACTTAGGGATACCACACGTTAGATAAATACCGAACAGTTCCGTATTTCACTGAAATGATAAACGTTTTGTTTTTGAAATGATTGTTTCCAGATTCGACCATATTAATGACCAAAGGCTCGTATTTCTGTGTGTTATAACTAAGTCTATGATTGATAGAGCAGTCTGACTGAGCAATGGTAGGCAGCGGCAGGCTCGTAAGCATTCATTCAAACAGCACTTTCGTGCGTTTTGCTAGCAGCTCTTTGCATAGGGACGGAAGCTATACTGTTACTGGCAATACTATATTGCCTATAAGAACATCCAATAGTCAAAGGTATATGAAATACAAATGGTATAGAGAGAAATATTCCTATAATAACTTCAACCTAAAACCTCTTACCTTGGAATATTGAAGTCTCATGTTAAAAAGGAACCACCAGCTTTCATATGTTCTCATTTTCTGAGCAAGGAACTCAAACGTTAGCTTTTTTACATGGCACATATTGCACTTTTACTTCTCCAACACTTTGTTTTTGCATTATTTAAACCAAATTGAACATGTTTCATTATTTATTTTAGGCTAAATTAATTTTTATTGATGTATTATATTAAGTTAAAATAAGTGTTCATTCAGTATTGTTGTAATTGTCATTATTACAAATGAATAAATAAACCGGACGATTTAATCTGTATCGGCATTTGAAAATCATAATCGGTCGACCTCTACTCCAAATCACCATAGTCAAAGCCTGGTATTATTGTCTGACTTTGAAAAGGCTTTTGATTTAAGTATGACTGGAATGTGATAAATGAATGAATGCCTGGAATGTTTACATTTTTTACAATCTCTTATAAAATGGCTTAAAGTTATGTATAGTAACCCTAGGTGTAAAATAGTAAATAATGGCTACTTCTCAAAAAGTACTAAACTGCCAAGAGGAGCAAAACCATGTTGTCCACTATTGGGAATATATTATTATTATTATTATTATTATGGCAATCGCAATGTTATAGCTATTAATTTCGGATCCAAGAATAATGTCAAGGGGTTGGAAAAACAAAGGTGTCATTATACGCTGATGATTCCTGTTTTCTTTTAAATCCACAATTTAGATCCCGCCACAGCCTCATTGAGGATCTTTTCTAACCTTTCTGGATTACAACCAAATTATGATGAGTACTATATTACGTATTGGATCACCAAAAAAACAAAAAAAAACTTTTACATTACCGTGTAGTTTACCATTTTAAAGTGGTCTGATGGTGATGTGGACATACTCAATATTCATGTCCTGAAATAAATGACCGCACTACAATACATTTTAATAGAAAGTTAGTAAAAATAGATAAGATCTTGCTACCTTGGAAAGGAAAATGCCTGTGTATTTGTGGAAAAATCACCCTGATTTAACTTTTTAGTAATATCTGAGTTTAGCTATTTGCTTATGGCCTTGCCTACACCTAGCGACCGGTTTTTAAAATATATACTTTTTTTAAAATTATATGAGCAAAAAATGTTCAATT
The DNA here is from genome assembly GCF_057628025.1 of Oncorhynchus mykiss. Taxonomy (NCBI): domain Eukaryota; kingdom Metazoa; phylum Chordata; class Actinopteri; order Salmoniformes; family Salmonidae; genus Oncorhynchus; species Oncorhynchus mykiss. Next base: position 62,652,117 of record NC_143029.1, read on the forward strand.
TTATTTGGAATGGCAAGCCAGATGAAATTAAACGGGCCCATTTTATCTAATCAATATGAATTTGGAGGAAAAATAATAAATATTAACACATTAAACCTCTCACTAAAAGAGTCAGTCATACAAAAGTTATACTTAAATCTGAACTGGTCCTCTAACAGATTAGTAAGAATGTCTCACCCCATGTTCAAGAATGGCCTTTTTCCCTTTTCAGATTACAACCTCTCTCACTTTCAGTTATTTGAAAATAATCTCCAAAATATTGCTATTTTTAAAACAAGCTATAGGAAGTTGGTTCAAATGTCAGTTTAATCCACCAGAAAAGACAGAACAAATATTATGGTTAAACTCAAATATACTCATTTGATATAAAAATAAATATATTTTTGGAAAAAATGTTAAGGTATAATTTAAAGATATCATTAATAGGACTGGTGGACTTGTCACACATACAGCTAACAAAACAACACGGAAATGTCTGCTCTATCAAAATTAGAACCAACTAATTGCATTACCTCAAGTGGAAGGGGGGGAAAAGTAAAACTTGTTTGTCAGCCCTGCATTAAAGACCAAAGTACACCAGTTTAATTTTAAGGAAGAAAAAATTGATAGCTGTGCCATATAGATAGCAGAGATTTTTCAATGTACCAATTCCATGGAACATGGTTTATGAACTGATACACAAAACATCCCTGGATTCAAAATGTTTTCTTTTCAGTTTAAATTATTATACATTCTTGCAAAATAGAATGGAGGGGAAAAATGTGTGTACACACACACACACACACACACACACTTCCGTTCAAAAGTTTGGGGTTACTTAGAAATGTCCTTGTTTTTGAAAGAAAAGCACTTTTTGTCCATTTTTTAAATAACATAAAATTGATCAGAAATACAGTGTACACATTGTTAATGTTGTAAATGACTATTGTAGCTGGAAACTGCAGCTTCTTTATGGAATATCTACATAGGCGTACAGAGGACCATTATCAGCAACCATCACTCCTGTGTTCCAATGGCACGTTGTGTTAGCTAATCCAAGCTTATCATTTTAAAGGGCTAACTGATCATTAGAAAACCCATTTGCAAGTATGTTAGCACAGCTGAAAACTGTTGTCTTGATTAAAGAAGCAATAAAACTGACCTTTAGACTAGTTGAGTATCTGGAGCATCAGCATTTGTGGGTTTGATTACAAGCTCAAAATGGCCAGAAACGGACTCTTTCTTCTGAAACTCATCAGTCTGTTCTTGTTCTGAGAAATTAAGGCTATTCTATGTGAGAAATTGCCAAGAAACTGAAGATCTGGTAAAAGGCTGTGTACTACTCTCTTCACAAAACAGCGCAAACTGGCTCTAACCAGAATAGAAAGGGGAGTAGGAGGCCCCATTGCACAACTGAGCAAGAGGACAAGTACATTAGTGTCTAGATTGAGAAACAGACGCCTCACAAGTTCTCAATTGGCAGCTTCATTAAATAATACCGGCAAAACACAAGTCTCAACAGTGAAGAGGTGACTGCGGGATGCTGGCATTCTAGGGATAGCACTGCTGGGTGATTTGAAAAAACATAGTCAATCGATCAATAATATAAAAAAAAATTGCTAAAAGTATAATTCTTTAATTACAATCTGTAGAAACTGTGAGAATAAAGGTTCAGAACTTTTGTGAAACAGCACATTTTTATGTATGTAGTATGTAGAAGCCTAAGTATTGTCCATTACTTTACTCCAATTAGGGGAGGGGTGGTAGGGTTAGGAGAAAATATATTTACAAACAAATATATGGGGGATTGCAAAAGATGCAGACAATTACATTGCTGGAAGCTACACTCTATCTGCAGTATTAAAGCTGATCTACCCCCTAAATAAAAGCCAATAGTGTTCCTCAACTTTAGTCGACGGTGGAAAAGGCTGAATGGTCCGTATTTTGACGTAATTAATAATGCCAATAATTGACTGCATTTATATAGTGCCTTTCCAGATGCTCAAAGTGCTGTATGGGGGGGTGGAATAACAATGTGTAGCACTCATTTGGGACGTGATTTGTATCTTCTTACTTTATAGAGCTGCCACCTTGTAATGGAATGAGGATGTAGGTTAGGCTCTGTCCATGCATTTATTCCAAGCAGCCAGACAAACAGTTGTGTATTTGCTCTTGAAACATGTCGCCCCACATCACGGGGTCATGGTGACCCTCCAATGCAGGCTGTTTGCAATGGGTTGCAGGCTGTTTGCAATGGATTGCATCCCAAATGACACTCTATTCCCTATGTAGTGCCATAGGGCTCTGTTCAAAGTAGTGCACTATATAGGGAACAGGGTGCTGTTCGGGACGCTACCTCTTTTTACTGATGCCTCTTTTTACCGATACTGCTTTCACACAGGATTTACAGTATTTTGCAGATTTTAAAACTTTGTAAAAAATTTTTTTAACCACATTCTCACCCGCATATGCCTTATATTAGAACCAACAAAAATAATTATTCATTTGTTTAGGCTGGTCCTAAGACTAATACAATATATTTTCAAAACAATAGATTGGTTTATTTTGAGTTTAATTATGTTACGTCCAAATGAATGAAATCAATAGTTCATTATTTTGTTAATTTAACCTCTTGAAACTAGGGGGCACTATTTTCATTTTTGGAAAAATAACGTTCCCAAAGTAAACAGGCTATTTTGTCAGGACAAGATGCTAGAACATGCATATAATTGACAGATTAGGATAGAAAACACTCAAGTTTCCAAACTGTAAAAATATTGTCTGTGTGTATAACAGAACTGATATTGCAGACGAAAGCCTGAGAAAAATCCAATCAGGAAGGGACTCTTATTTAGAAAGCTCTGCGTCCCTATTGAGCAGTGAATGGGATATCAACCAGATTCCTTTTTCTATGGCTTCCCTAATGTGTCTAGTGTCACAATACATAGTTTCAGGCTTTTAATTAGAAAAATGATCCTGAACGACAACATTGCGTCAGTGGTCAGCTGGTGGCTCTCAGTGATTTGTGCGTAATAGACAAATGTGGCCATTGTTTCTCTTTCCTACTAAGAAGCTACCTGTCCCGGTTGATATATTATCGAAAAGATATTTGAAAAACACCTTGAGGATTGATTATAAAAAAACATTTGCCATGTTTCTGTCGATTTATTATGGATCTAATTTGGAATATTTTTCGGCGTTGTCGTGACCGCAGTTTCCGGTGGATTTCTCAGCCAAACGTGAAGTACAAACGGAGGTATTTCGGCTATAAAAATAATCTTTATGGGACAAAATGAACATTTGCTGTCTAACTGGGAGTCTCGTGAGTGAAAACATCCGAAGCTCATCAAAGGTAAACGATTTAAATTGATTGCTTTTCTGATTTTCGTGACCAAGTTGCCTACAGCTAGCTGGACATAATGCTATGCTAGGCTATCGATAAACTTACACAAATTCTTGTCTTGCTTTGGCTGTAAAGCATAATTTCAAAATCTGAGATGACAGGGTGATTAACAAAAGACTAAGCTGTGTTTCACTATATATATATATATATTCACTTGTGAATTCATGAATATGAATATTTTCTAGTAATATTTTTTGTCTGTTGCGTTATGCTAATTAGTGTCAGTTTATGACAATTCTCCCGGACCTGGGAGGGGTAGTTCTAATTAACAGACACGACACACCTACCTCGATCAGTCAATATATATATATTGTAGTAAGACCATAACAGAATAAAATATATTTTTCCCACACAACTTGTCACGGGAATGTGTGGAACTGCTGTCATATAAAAAAGGGTTATTTTGAAACAGAGCCAAAGCCCATGCTTTTTTGCTCCACATATCTCTTTCCTACCCTCACGCCACTTTAAGGTGCAGGAGTCGGGTCTTACATTGAGTATCCTCATCATGATACCGATTAGAAAATAATAGCAATCCTATTTTCTAAAGCATTTGAGTCTTGTGTTCATATTTCACAACCTCTGTGGGCTTTTGGAGTTGCCTATATGAGATCGAGCAAAATAATAGGCCTGCACTTGATTTGGGCTACATTATTGCATCCAAGATGAGCAAACGAATTGATGAGCTATAACACCACCTATTGGCCCAGCCAGAAACCAATGAACCAAATAGCCTATACAGATGGAGATTCAGTTTAAATCACATTGATTGAGACACGTCCTTGAAGTCGCAGGCTTTTGGTAGGGAGTAGGTCTAGGCTACTAAGGGACTGCGAGTGAAGCGCAAAATAATTCACTTGTTAACCTGATAGCCTAACAAGCTGACAAAATGTGACCAACCGGCTCGATTCGGTTTTATGTAGCAAAATTTGAAGTTGTGCTTTTTTACATTGGATAAAAGTAGAGACTCAGAGCTAGAACATTGTATATCATACACTACAGTTGAGGAACAATGGGAAAGTAATTCTGCTTTGAAAGTTGAGGAACTTGTAACCTCACTTTTGAGAAAATGGCCTTTGAATGTTTTGGTACCTACTGGTCAGCTATTTTTTGTCAACACCCATTCAGCATCGTTCACACCCTTTTTAAGCTTTAGCCCCACCCGTCTCTTTAAGGATTCACATGTGATGCTATGTACTAAACAACCAAAGATTTCAAGACTAAAGGCTGGTTTATACTACGGATGTGTTCGTAAATGTAATTTGCAGTGCCAGTGTGCTTGTCTCAGAGCGTTGTCAGATTGTCCGTTCATAACTTCGCTCTCGGAGCGTTCAGAACGCACACTGGACGCTCTGGCCGAGGAGTAGGGTCGATCTGTCCTAACAACAGCACCCGAGATAACATTGGCTAGCTACGTCGAGACACAAATTAGACAACGGCTCACTCTGACTATTTTACTCGCCCTAGCAGAGCTGGTTAGGCAGTTTTTTGTTATCCAGTGTTGGTGACTGCAACTTTTCTGCTGACAACAATTTAATTATGTTTTTTTGCCTACTTGCATAGTCTTTTGTTAAGACATGTAGCTAGCTAGCTAAACAGTTGAACCATAATCCCAACTCATGACGTTACTACCCTGAATGAATCTTCAGGTAGCTAACCAACAAGGTTCAATGTTAGCTAGCTTACATTAAGCTACAACTAGCAAAGCAAATGTCTCGGAGATGCCAATAATATTACTACACAGATCATACATGTAACGTTAACTAGCGAGCCAGCCAGCTAACAGTACACTTTAACTTGAAATGAAAATTACTTTCTGACAAAATTAGAAATGTGTAATATCTGAAAATGTAGCTAGGTAGACTACCTTAACCGTATGCATGGATGGACGCTTCTCCCTCTGTCACAGATGTTATGGTTGCCCTTAGTTTGAAGATGTAATCAGGCGACAGGTGTTTTCGCCATCCCCCTTAGCTATCTTACTCTAATTCCACAGATTTTCACTGTCCTCCAGACAGTGGAGAGCAACCCTTATGCAGTTCTTCTGCGTGATATCAACAAACAAAAAAAGCTGTGTTAGCGGGAAGGTGCTAGCGGGAAGGTTGCTGGCTTTTTCTGTGGCTAAACTAGGCTTGTAATTTTAACAATTTTATTTGTATTTACAGGTGGCATACACATTTGTTATTAAGCCGCATGAAAGTTCACATGTTCCAGAAGGCATTTCTGCCAAAAAACCCCCATTTATGTTCAAATGGCTCTCCTGTGAAGTAATGAAGCGCGACATATGCCTAGTTTCCTGGAACGGGTCACAAATGTTCTAATAAATGAGCCAACTAGACAAGATGTTCACGAGCAGCACTCAACTTAGCTAACATTTCCGTAGCCTTACCAATATCCAAACGGAGATTCAGTGAAAACAAATATTTGAAAATGTTTTTATCAAGACGAGTCCCCACGCTTGTCTCAAAGCAGTGCGAAGGCACTGTCCCAATCAAAACAGTGCTGAAATGATCGTCTAGTTGACCGCAAGCGGGTAGACTATTGTTTAAAATGTATTACAATGATTTGATGACTTTGGTAGTTTCATTAAGCAACAATTTGATACATGCCTTCAGTTGCATTAGCCTACTTTTATTCCAATATTTTCATCATTCAGTGATATTTATTCCGACATTAATTATTTATGGATCTATCCAGTTGTGGGTAAGAGAACAGTGCCTGCTTAATGGTGGGCTATGTGAAGAGATGGGAGAAATGACATGCCTCGCAAAGTTTAGAACTGGCAGGAGGACGGTTAACTGGCACTGCCTAGCAACCATCAAGTGTTTTTAAGAGCATAGTGCGTGCCAGTGCCGCCTCCAGCATTACAGCTACGTTTCATACTAAGCCTTATGCTTATTACCGAAATGATTACTAGGTCGTTAGGCGTAAATACCCGTTTTGACTTGATACTGACAATACCTTTCAAATATAAGGGAAATTTGTATAAAATGTTGTATTTATTTTTTATGGTGAAGTTGGCGGAAAATCGACTTTAGTATAAAAAGAATATGGGTCAAGTTTGACCATGCCTCTGTGGTATTGTATTACCACTACCTTCAGTCTCATCTGTTGTCTCTTCATCAGGGTTAGTTCATTTTACTGAAATCCCAAATGTATTGCCAGTCAGTCCACTCACTATATATTTTAGGACAGCTCAACTACGGTGGCTGAAGAGGAACATGCAACAATTTTTGGAACACAGAACAATTAATGACAGGGGCTGTATCCCAAATGTATAAATTTGGTATTACATTGTCCCAAACACCTGCTCTGACTGTGAACTCCATGTCATGGTGCTTGTGGAATTGTATGCTTGAACTTGATGTACTAGTGCCCCTAAATGAGTTTAAAACTCGGGCACAAAACTTTCTTCAGGAGAATTGTGTTGTGCTAATTTGATTGTATACTTACATTTCTTGGCCAGGTCTTCCTTGCAAAAGAGACTGCCTCAATTGGCTTTTCCTGGTTAAATAATGAATAAAAATAAACATTGATGGAAAGTGGTACAGACATCTCTTTGGGTTGTGGCAAAGGTCTTCAATGTTCTTTAATGCATACAGTACAGCGTTTAGGTATGTACATACACAATCAGTTGAAGCTTTACAGTAAAAATGCCTTGTCATTAGGAGCAAGGAAATATGTTTCCCTGCATGCATGGTTTAACATGGACATTAATTGACAGAATCACAACTAGGGCTGTTGCAGTACTGTATTACCGCCACACCAGTAGTCATGACCGCAGTAAAATTCCACGTGAATCGTTGAGTCACTTATCTCCTTTTATGCACTCTGGACCTACTTTGGTAGTACCCAACTTGCTAATAACCATCAGTTCCTAATGGTTGGTACTCAGGGCTGTATTGTCCCTCTAACCTCTCTGACATAAATGCAATCTATAATTGCATCAAACACTTATCAAAACACTTAGCCTATCGTACTTTTAAAACTCACCGTACTGTGATGATCACTTTGAAGAAGCAGGTTGAAACGGTGTAAAACATGGTTGTGGTGGATGTTGTTTTTAAAGCCTAACACAATGAAATGGACAGAGGTTTCTATGGTGATGATTCATTCAAAACACTCATGCATATTAGAGCATAGGCTTATGAATTAAAATGATTGTGCCATTATACAATACGTAGCCTACTGCATATTACGCATGGCAGAAAAACATGAAACCAAACTGATTTAAGATGTCTTTGGTACTTTTATTGGTCTGGCCTTTGAGTGTGGACTGTATTATTATGCGTGCTGAATGGACCGGTTACATTAAGCTACGCTCCAACATTCCTATCCATGAGTCTGGGAGAGAACGTATAGCCCTAGGCGATGCTGTTGGTTCATTGATTGTGCAGGGCGCCTTACAGTTCCACTACAATTAGTGAATTTGATTTGAATAGCGTACTAAGAGTGGATAAAAAAAATAATAGAATTAATTGGGTGACAGTACCTTTTTTTTGCTATACAGAAAATCTCACCACCATGCGTCTCCATCTTCTCTCTCTCCGTTATCCCTTTCTCGAGCACGCAGATGGACTGTCAACATTTTAGTGAAATATGCTCTGTTGTGAAAACATGTTACTATCGATGTTCTTGACCAGATTTCACTTGATTTTCCAAATGAAGCACCGTGTAGCTGCAGGAACAAGGTTGGAGAGCCCATGGCATACAGAGTTTGAGCGGAATATCACCTGCTTCGCTGTCAAACCGAAGTAGCCAACAAAACAGACAAGCTGGAAAGTGCACCGCCTCCATTCGCTTTTCGAGTGCATACTCTTTCTTTCCCCTGCCCGTGTTCCTACCCATTTGATAATGGACCATTTCAAAATCGAAACTAGTTTTTCATATTAGTAAAGACAAGATTATTCTCAGTTTAGTCTGATTGGTGAAAGTATGATTACTTGATGAGAGAATAGCGTGTGCAGCTCGAGGCAAGGAACAGACCACAAGCCATTTATTTTTTTGTTGCTACTTTCTCAAATCATCAATATCCTATAGTGGCATCATGCAGCTCATTTATATGTTTTGATTTATAAGACATTCAAATGTTTTTATCAATGTTTGTATATCACAAAAGTTGCCAAATAACTATAAATCTAGCATATAGGACCTGTTTCAAATGATCACCTTTACCTCATCATAGCCACTTTATATTGCTACTCACTCCATAACAAAAAAATATATTTTCTGTATTATTCAGTTAATTTCTGTTACATGACAATAACTGGCTGACACAATTTCATGACCGCCACAGCCCTAATCACAGCGTCTCAAGATGCTTTTCTGATCGGTTTCATTTCTTGAGAGCTTTGATACCACCCCCTCTCTAATTTAACTGAGCAAGTGAGAAGCCCTAACAATTAATTGCCTGTATAAATTTGGTAAGCATGCATAAATGAGAGAAGTAGACTGAGACTTCTCCTCTTACTCCCTGCTGCAGCCGATTCCTCCCCCCCTGTCCTCCTCCTCCTGATCTAATAGTGCCAGTGTAGTCTCCAGCAGGGATCTATGGGCTGATTATTCATTTAGATGAGCAGGGAGATTTGCCCCAGCTGGCGCTCTATCTGCTCAGTGGCAGGTCCAGGCTGTGTGTTATGTAATGGTCAGGTGATGTGCTGGCCTGCCTGGGCTCTTAGTACACCAGTCTGCTATTCCACCAGCAGCTTAGATCAGCTCAACGCTAGGCTAGCTGACGCGCCCTAGAGACGCGCCAGGCTAGCTGACACGCCCTAGAGACGCGCTAGGCTAGCTGACGCGCCCTAGAGACGCGCCAGGCTAGCTGACACGCCCTAGAGACGCGCCAGGCTAGCTGACGCCCTAGAGACGCGCCAGGCTAGCTGACACGCCCTAGAGACGCGCCAGGCTAGCTGACACGCCCTAGAGACGCGCCAGGCTAGCTGACACGCCCTAGAGACGCGCCAGGCTAGCTGACACGCCCTAGAGACGCGCCAGGCTAGCTGACACGCCCTAGAGACGCGCCAGGCTAGCTGACACGCCCTAGAGACGCACCAGGCTAGCTGACATGCCCTAGAGACGCGCTAGGCTATCTGTATATGTAATGAGATCTTTACTAATACTACGGTTTATTTTGGATGTGTATTCATTCATTTTTTATTGCATTGTTTTTTTTTTTAGGATATAAGGGAATTAGATGCAGATCACTGCAGATGTGTATTTTCATGAGTCATGATGAAACAGCTCTATAAGGAAATTGTGTTAGTCAGAGATCTGTAATTCTTATTGCTTACCGCAGTCATTTGGGGAAAAGTGGTGTGATGTTTGAATGAGGCCAGCAGTCTGTCCATGCAGGTCAGTTGTGATCATCCTCTCTGTGTTTGAGTTCACGCCCCTTGTTGTTGACAGATCTTACTATTGAAGCATCAGTCAATGCAGGAGCTGAATGTCAGCCTAGTATCAGTCCGTGCAAACCGGGTAGGGTAAGGAAGTAGCTCTGTTTGGACTACAAATGGGCTGTGTCCCAAACGGAACCCTATTCGCTTTACAATGTACTACTTTGGCCATAACCAGTCCTATGGGCACGGGTCAAAAGCAGTGCACTATGAAGGGAATAGGGTTCCATTTCCAGTGTCGTTCGGTCTGGCCTGTGTAAACACCCTTTTAAGAGGCGCTGTTACTTCTGTAATTGACAAACCAATAGCATTGACTGGTGAAGAGTCTTGGACAGACTAGTGGGGGGGTACTCTCGCCTCTAACTGCAAACAGAGCAGAAACACAAGGCATCCATACACTCTCGGTCTTCCTCCCTCAGCCTGGATTTGATGGGAGACAGAAGCCCATGCAGTTACACAGCCATACAAATTGCCTTATGAGGTTACGTGGCTGGCTGGAAGGACATGAACTAGATACAGTGCCTTGCAAAAGTATTCATCCCTGTTGGTGTTTTTTTTTCTTCCTATTTTGTAACATTACAACCTGTAATTTAAATAGATTTTTATTTGGATTTCATGTAATGGACACACACAAAATAGTCAAATGGTGAAGTAAAATAAAAAAAATTACTTGTTTCTAAAAAAACAAAAAACAAAACAGAAGTGGTACTTGCGTAGGTATTCACCCCCTTTGCTATGAAGCCCCTAAATAAGATCTGGTGCACATAATTAGTTAGAATCCACACAGGTGGACTTAAATAAAGTGTCACATTGTGTGTGTGTGTGTGTGTGTGTGTGTGTGTGTGTGTGTATATCATTCTGTTCTTAAAAGCCCCAGAGTCTGCAACACCATTAAGCAAGTGGCACCGCCAAGCAAGCGGCACCATGATGACCAAGGAGCGCTCCAAATAGGTCAGGGACAAAGTTGTGGAGAAGTGCAGATTTGGGTTATAAAAAAATATCCAAAATTTTGAACCACGCACCATTCAAAAATTGAAAGAATATGGCACCACAACAAACCTGCCAAGAGAGGGCCACCCACCAAAACTCACGAACCAGGCAAGGAGGGCATTAATCAGAGGCAACAAAGAGACCAAAGATAACTCTGAAGGAGCTGCAAAGCTCCACAGTGGAGATTGGAGTATCTGTCCATAGGACCACTTTAAGCCGTACACTCCACAGAGCTGGGCTTTACAGATGAGTGGCCAGAAAAAAGCCATTGCTTAAAGAAAAAAACAAGCAAACACGTTTGGTGTTCGCCTAAAGGCATGTGAGAGACTCCACAAACATATGGAAGAAGGTACTCTGGTCAGATGAGACTAAAATGTATATTTTTTTCCATCAAGGAAAACGCTATGTCTGGCGCTAACCGAACACCTCTCATAACCCTGAGAACACCATCCCCACAGTGAAGCATGGTGGTGGCAGCATAATTCTGATGCATACTTCTGATGCAACACTCGAGTGGTTTAAGGGGAAACATTTAAATGTCTTGGAATGGCCTAGTCAAAGACAAGACCTCAATCCAATTGAGAATCTGTGGTATGACTTAAAGATTGCTGTACCCCAGGGAACCCATCCAACTTGAAGGAGCTTGAGCAGTTTTGCCTTGAAGAATGGGCAAAAATCCTAGGTGCTAGATGTGCCAAGCTTATAGAGACATACCACAAGAGACTTACAGCTGTAATTGCGGCAAAAGGTGTCTCTACAAAGTATTGACTTTGGGGGGTGAATAGTTATGCACGCTCAAGTTTTTTTTTTTTGGTCTTATTACTTGTTTGTTTCACGAGAAAATATTTGATAGGCATGTTGAGAAAATAAGTGGTAGGCATGTTGTGTAAATCAAATGACACAAACCCCCACAGAAATCCATTTTAATTCCAGGTTGTAAGGCAACATAGGAGAAATGCCAAGGGGGGGGTGAATATTTTCGCACCCATCTCAGTCTCTCTCGTTGGTAAAGACTTTCCCTACAATTTCTCATTGTCCTAAACTGCGTCTTGTTTCATACATAATGTACGACCATCCAATTACTTGCAGGTGCTAGGGTAGAAAATGTACTGCTGAAATAAAGGTACACTGTACCTGTACACTGTTGAATACTCCAGTGGTTTGTTGTGTTTCGATCTGAAGATCTTCGTCAGCCTTGAGCTTTAATGGCGTCTTCTTTCTCTCCCTGTAGTTGGTGATATTTGCTGAAGATGAGTAGTGCGGGGGAGAACACCCCCGACCCTGCTGCCAGGGGAGAGTCCCTGAAGCGAAAAGAATGTGGCCCAGACCTCCTGGGGCCCAGGTAAGATCAGCTGTCAAATATACACAATATAAGTATGTGGCCCAAATTGCACCCTTTTCCATCTATAGTCTTTAAGGGCCCTGTTCAATATAAAGTGCACTTTATAAGGATTGTGGTGCCATATGGGACACTACCTTACAGTTACAGATTCCTCTCCAATATATGTGTGAATGCGCGCATCTCAACGTACGCGCGCACCGCGCACGTCTCAACGTACGTACGCACGCACTCGTCTCAACATACGCACACGATTCAACGTACGCACGCAAGCACGCGTCTCAGCGTACGCACGCACGCACGCACGCGTCTCAACGTACGCACGCACGCACGCACGCGTCTCAACGTACGCACGCACGCGTCTCAACGTACGCACGCACGCACGCGTCTCAACGTACGCATGCACGCGTCTCAACGTACGCACGCACGCACGCACGCGTCTCAACGTACGCACGCACGCACGCGTCTCAACGTACGCACGCACGCACGCGTCTCAACGTACGCACGCACGCGTCTCAACGTACGCACGCACGCACGCACGCGTCTCAACGTACGCATGCACGCACGCGTCTCAACGTACGTACGCACGCGTCTCAACGTACGCACGCACGCGTCTCAACGTATGTACGTACGCACGCACGCGTCTCAACGTACGTACGCACGCACGCGTCTCAACGTACGCACGCACGCGCCTCAACGTACGTACGCACGCACGCACGCGCCTCAACGTACGCACGCACGCGCCTCAACGTACGCACGCACGCACGCGTCTCAACGCACGCACGCGTCTCAACGTACGCACCGCACGCACGCGTCTCAACGTACGTACGTACGCACGCACGCACGCGTCTCAACGTACGCACGCACGCGTCTCAACGTACGCACGCACGCGTCTCAACGTACGCATGCACGCACGCGTCTCAACGTACGTACGCACGCGTCTCAACGTACGCACGCACGCGTCTCAACGTATGTACGTACGCACGCACGCGTCTCAACGTACGCACGCACGCACGCGTCTCAACGTACGCACGCACGCGTCTCAACGTACGCACGCACGCACGCGTCTCAACGTACGCACGCACGCACGCGCCTCAACGTACGCACGCACGCACGCGCCTCAACGTACGCACGCACGCGCCTCAACGTACGCACGCACGCACGCGTCTCAACGTACGCACGCACGCGTCTCAACGTACGCACGCACGCGTCTCAACGTACGTACGTACGCGATTCAACATACCAACGCAAATATCTACCAAGCTTTATACAACTGCAGCCCAAAAATTACTGGGTAGCCTACTCTGCTGACACTGACAAACAAATAAAAATGACATTGTCTGATCCATATAATCAGCCTCCGAAAAGTGGAGACTCAAATACAGTACGAAGTCCATCTAACCTGGATGAGGAAATTATTTTCTAAAACGTGGCACTGGCCCAATGTATGGCCAATGTTCTCCACTGGCCCAATGTATGGCCAATGTTCTCCACTGGCCCAATGTATGGCCAATGTTCTCCACTGGCCCAATGTTCTCCACTGGCCCAATGTGTGGCCAATGTTCTCCACTGGCCCAATGTGTGGCCAATGTTCTCCACTGGCCCAATGTATGGCCAATGTTCTCCACTGGCCCAATGTATGGCCAATGTTCCCCACTGGCCCAATGTATGGCCAATGTTCTCCACTGGCCCAATGTATGGCCAATGTTCTCCACTGGCCCAATGTATGGCCAATGTTCTCCACTGGCCCAAATAGATGGTTACTTTTCACTCAATTAAGAATTTTGATAACTAGACAGATGATTATTTTCATTACATTAATAACCATTTGTATCCCTACTTTTTTATATTGCCATATACCTTGCTGGTTCTCTCTGCTTTTCATTGAAAGTCGCAACTCAACAATCATCTATTTGGTATTTGCCTCACACTCTGCCCAAATTGCTAGCCCTTCCGACTGTAGACTGAGTTTTTTTTAAAGAAGCTAATGATCCTCTGTGGACAAATCATGCTTTCTGGTGCAGTAACCTATTTTGCATGATTTTATTTATTAATTTATAGACCGGGTTAAGCTAATTACGCTATATCATTTTGGCAATTTTTATTCAATTTACTTTAGGGAAAGCTTAGCTTCCCCAAGCCTTATGGATGTGCCACCTATATTCTACTATCTTCAAATTGCTCATCGGAATTCTGTAAGAATGACGCTCGCCTTTGCATCCGAGTTGCATGTTCAGTTAAGATGAATTATCCTGAACTAAATGTGATTTCTGAGAACCGTGAGTGGACACCTTAATCAGGTTATGCAACCAATGCCTATGGGTCTGGTACATTTCTGAAATGTCCGGTTTATTCAAATGCTGCCGGTCAAATGTCCAGCGCCACATTTTCCTAAATGGAACCCTGTTACAGATCACTCTCAGATGAACTGCTCTAGAAGGTCATTCAGTAGTCAGATCATACGCTGGTCATATGGTCTGTGTTTCAAATAGCACCCTATATAGTGCACTACTTTTGGCCAGAGCCTGTCCATTCATACACTGGTCAAGCAATGGCAGAATAGAGTGACGTTTTTGTTGAGGGGTGGGCCGTCGGCTAATCTTCAGGACGTGTATTGGCTATCTATGTAGCTTGCTGAAGCTTTGATCGAAAGACGCCACATGTATTGCTGTGAAAGCGTTTTTCCTAATCCGTGTGCCCTCCCTGCCTCATCATCTTACCTGTACCTCTGTCTCCACAGCCCCAAGCGGAGCATGGAAAAACCGAACCGGGAGCATGAAAACAAATACATTGAAGAACTGGCTGAGTTGATCTTTGCAAACATCAACGACATTGACAACTTCAATGTCAAGCCTGACAAATGTGCAATCTTGAAAGAAACTGTGAAGCAGATTCGTCAAATAAAAGAGCAGGGTAAGGTTTTATTTTCTGCTACTGAGTGACTTGCCCTTCATTGTAAGCACACACATTCCTATATGATACAATGACCCACGTTCTTCATAGCACTGTCCTTTACTGTATTTTCTTTGTGTGTGTGTGTGTGTGTGTATTTTAGTTAGCTGAGAGATGCGTTGTGGGTTCCTGATGACTCAGTGAGATGTGTGTCTGTGCTTGGAAGGCGTCTGGGGGAGAGATGTGCTGAAAGGGCAGGATGCCTGTTTGTGTGTGTGTGTGTGTGTGTGTGTGCCTACCTACTTTTTTGTGCCTGTCTGCGTAGAAATACAGACTGCTGCCTGGAAGGGCAGACGGCAGCAGATCAGACACACACACAGCGGCAGTGAGTCAGTCAGATGAGATGCTCTTCATGATGAAGAAGACAAAGAAGAAGCCTGCTGTTTGTGATTCACTGACTGGATTATGTAATAATGCGCAATGTGATGCAAGACTCCAAGGGAACTGGTCTGAATTGGTGTGAGCGCCTGTGGCAGAGAGAGGGCGAGAGCTCTAGGCTGCATCTCAAACTGAGCCCTATCTCCTACTTTTGACCGGAACCCTATGTATGGAATCGGGTGCCTTTTTTAGGACACAACCCCTACTGTATAATGTGAAAAAGCCTCCTACTGTTCCAGCTTTTGATAACATGTTAGTATGAGAGTTAGCTTACTGTATTATACAGTGTGTTGTCATTGTCTGCTGTTTGTGCAGCTGCAGTGCATACAGCAGCATGCAGTGCTGTGACGATTCTCAATATTGATTGATTTGTCACTCTACATTGTAAGATATTGATTTTGAGCGTTTAAGCTAGCGCACAGCTTCCCACCATTATGTCGGTCACACAATTGCACTCAATTTTCTTAGCAGCATTTGTACAGAATGTATTTATTTGTGGTTGAATGCAGGTTATACTTAATGGCGGTTCTACTGTAAAATATTGTCCAGTTCAGTCTCAAACAGCAGTTAAGGGCTGCGTCCCAGATGGCACCCTATTCCCTATATAGTTAACTTATTTTTACCAGAGCTGTATGGGCCCTGGTCAAAGGTAGTGCACTATGTAGGGAATCAGGTGTTATTTGGACCAAAGCCAGAGGCAAGAACAATCCCAGGTATGGTAGCTACAGCCGTACATGTGTTATGTACCACAGACTAGGAGCCAGTGCTCCATCTCCTCTGAGTAGGTGTCTGAAAATGTGCGTTGTGTGTTTTAGTGATTGAATGGAGAGTAATGTTGAGCTCTCTGCCCAGGCCCACTGTAATGGGTTCTCCCTCACTCACTCCACCTTTATTACTAGATCCAACATGGATCCTAATTGTTTTTGTTAATTACAACTAAGTTGACAGCAATGTTTTGGTGTATAGGCCCAGTGTGAACAGAGGGTAGTTGGTGTACATGATGTACACGCCCAATGGTGGTAGTTGTACTGGCTCAGTTTACAGGGACATGAATGTCAGCTATGTACCCTGATGAGGCAGACGGGACAGACAACAAACAGCTCGACTCTGTCGTGGCACCAACACACGAAGAGAGGGGGATAGACTCTGTAGGGGAGGATGACTGGGAGGGGCTTAGTGAGGCATTAAGACCACACCCAATCACTCATTGATGCACACTGGCATTTAAGTCAACCACTGTCAACATTATTAACACCTGTTGTAGTGATTCTCAAGGACCCTCAGAGCACTTCAAATGATTGTATCTGATAAACAAATCATCAACCACACACACCATGTAATTGGTCTTATTGTTTTCTTAAAGAAATCCAGATGTGTTGTTTTCGACAGAATTTTGTCCATTTAGAATAACACCGCTTGTGTTGTCTTTTTGTTCCTCCCATCTCAGGATTTTGTTGAGATGATTGTATGTTTAAGTAGTCAGATAAGTCATGTTTTGCAACACAACATTCCCTCTGCAATGGCTATGCTGCTGCTGATGACATGATTACATGTTAAGTTGTGAAACATGTCTAACAACCTCTGTCTCTGTCTCTCTCTGTGTGTCTGTCTCTGTCTCTCTCTGTGTGTCTGTCTCTGTCTCTCTCTGTGTGTCTGTCTCTCTCTGTCTCTCTGTCTGTCTCTGTCTCTCTATGTGTGTCTGTGTCTGTCTCTCTCTGTGTGTCTGTCTGTCTCTCTCTGTGTGTCTCTCTGTCTCTGTCTGTCTCTGTCTCTCTGTGTGTCTGTCTCTGTCTCTCTCTGTGTGTCTGTCTCTGTCTCTCTCTGTGTGTCTGTCTCTGTCTCGCTCTCTGTGTCTGTCTCTGTCTCTCTCTGTGTCTGTCTCTGTCTCTCTCTGTGTGTCTGTCTCTGTCTCTCTCTCTGTGTCTGTCTCTGTCTCTCTCTGTGTCTGTCTCTGTCTCTCTCTGTGTCTGTCTCTGTCTCTCTCTGTGTGTCTGTCTCTGTCTCTCTCTGTGTGTCTGTCTCTGTCTCTCTCTGTGTGTCTGTCTCTGTCTCTCTCTGTGGTGTGTCTCTCTCTCTCTCTCTCTGCGTCTCTCTCTCTCTGCATCTCTCTCTTTCTCTGCGTCTCTCTCTCTGTGTCTGTCTGTCTCTCTCTGTGTCTGTCTCTGTCTCTCTCTGTGTGTCTGTCTCTGTCTCTCTCTGTGTGTGTCTCTCTCTCTCTCTCTCTGCGTCTCTCTCTCTCTCTCTCTGCGTCTCTCTCTCTCTCTCTCTCTCTCTGCGTCTCTCTCTCTCTTTCTGCGTCTCTCTCTCTCTTTCTGCGTCTCTCTCTCTCTTTCTGCGTCTCTCTCTCTCTCTCTCTCTCTGCGTCTCTCTCTCTCTCTCTCTCTCTCTCTGCGTCTCTCTCTCTGTGTGTCTCTCTCTCTCTGCGTGTCTCTGTGCAGAGAAAACAACTACTGCCAATGCAGAGGATGTTCAGAAAGCAGACGTCTCGTCAACGGGCCAAAGCGTTATTGACAAAGATGCTCTTGGACCAATGATGCTCGAGGTGGGTGGGAGCAACACACTATTGACAACAATCACAAGTCACATGATTAGCAGGGCTTGTGAAATCAACACTGATTAGATTTTGAACACATTTAAAATATATAGGGGTATACAGTGCAATCGGGAAGTATTCAGACCCCTTCACTCTTTCACATTTTGTTACGTTACAGCCTAATTGAAAAAGGTATTACATTACATTGTGTTTCCGCATTAATCTTCACACACTACCCCATAATGACAAAGTCCAGGCTCTGGCTGGGCCACTCAAGGACATTGAGCCACTCCTGTGTTTTCCTGGCTGTGCTTAGGGTCGTTGTCCTGTTGCAAGGTGAACCTTCGCCCCTGTCTGAGAACCTGCTCCAGAGGGCTTAGGACTTCATCAAGGATCTCTCTGTACTTTGCTCTGTTCATCTTTCCCTCAATCCTAACTAGTCTCCCAGTCCCTGCCACTAAAAAACATCCCCACAACATGATGCTGCCACCACCATGCCTCACCGTAGGGATGGTGCCAGGTTTCCTCCAGATGTGATGCTTGGCATTCTGGCAAATAATTTAATATTGGTTTCATCAGACCAGATAATATTGTTTCTCATGGTCTGAGAGTCTTTAGGTGCCTTTTGGCAAACTTCAAGCTGGCTGTCATGTGCCTTTTACTGAAGTTTGGCTTCCGTCTGGCATCTCTACAATAAAGGCCTGTTTGGTGGAGTGCTGCATAGATGGTTGTCCTTCTGGAAGGTTCTCCCATCTCCACAGAGGAACTCTGGAGCTCTGTCAGAGTGACCATCGGTTCACCTCCCTGACCAAGGCCCTTCTCCCCTGATTGCTCAGTTCGGCCGGGTGGCCAGCTCTAGGAAGGGTCTTGGTGGTTCCAAAGTCTTTCCATTTAAGAATGATGGCGGCCACTGTGTTCTTGGGTATCTTTTACTCTGACATGCACTGTCAACTATTGGACCTTATATAGACAGGTGTGTGCCTTTCCAAATCTTGTCCAATCAATTGAATTTACCACAGGTGGACTCCAATCAAGTTGTAGAAACATCTCAAGGATGATCAATGGAAACAGGATGCATCTGAGCTCAATTTCGAGTCTCCTAGCAAAGGGTCTGAATACTTATGTAAATAAGGTATTTCTGTTTTTATATACATTTGCTAAAAAATAAACTTTTCGCCTTGTCAATATGTGGTTTTCTGTGTAGATGGGCGAGGATGTTTTATTTATTTCATCCATGTTAGAATAAGGCTGTAATGTAACAAAATGTTGAAAAAGTGAAGGGGTCTGAATACTTAACGAATGCACTGTATAACTCCCCCTGCGTATGGTTGTAGCCAACTCCCCTGCATGTTTATTAATGCACAATAGAACAAAAAGTGAATCCGCACACTGGTATAATGATCCCAAACTGGGGTTTCTTAAGGTCAAGTTGTTCACCAATGCACTAGCCTGGTTCTTGTTTGACGTCAGACAGAGGGGTCCCTCTATCTATATGGCGAGAAAGTGGGCATCAGGGAGTGGCTGCCAGTGTTGTTCTCCAGATCTGTGTAATCTGTCGTGTCAGTGGGTATTTATACACCCTCTGGTCCCTATGTCACTGCATTCAGACACAGGAGACTCTAAATATAACCACTGCGGCCGGTTGTCCGCACTGTTTGAAGTGGTGCAGGCTGGGAGCAGGGACAATTCACAGCCGGTCAGCTGGCGTGGTGGAGGAGAGTTCAGTGCTGAGCCAACAGAAAGGCAATGCTTGTGTCCCAAATGGCATCTTATTCCCTTTTTATAGGATATCACATTTGACCAGGGGCCATAGGGCTCTGGTCAAAGTAGTGCACTAGATAGGGAAAGGGTGCCATTTAGGAGGATACACACTTTCACTAGCCAGGGGAGGGTTACTCATCAGTCCTGACGGTAAACAACCATGGGCCATGAAGCAAACTCAGAGAAGCCTCTCTGGAGCTGCCAAGAGAACAGGCGATTTACCCAAAATCGTAGCTTTTAACAGAGTTTCTCTGTCTATTTATGACACACAGAATATCTGCAGTAGCGCCATGGCTGAAGCAAGTTGATAGTGGAAGAGTATTCCTCTTTTTTAATCGTGTTCAGTTTAATGCATAGTTTGTTACCCTGGTTTCCACTAGTTTTTATTATAGTTTAATAGTGTAGTACAGTATACACAACCACACTAATATGGCAGTGAATAGTTGCCAGGCAGGAAGGAGATATTACAGCCTTGTGTGTACAGTTTTGAGCTCAGGGGATGAGGTTAATGGCCTGGCTGTCTCGTGTGTAGAGCCACACACTCTGGCTGGGGCTCATAACATGTCGTGATGAGACTTCCTCTTCTCCAAGCTATTTAGCTCACTGAGGATGATGAGGGAATCTGGGTATCTAGACGAAGAATTGCGAAAGTTAATCTCATGTTGCGGCGCAATACTCTCGGTTGAGTCAGTTCGCTGTGCAGTAATGCATGGTTATATTCCAACCGTCTCTTATTGCTACAGAGCACTGTCGTGGTTTAATGATACGACCCAGGTTACATCCCAAATGGCACCCTATTCCCTATATCATGCACTACTTTTGAGCAGAGTTCCAATGGGCACTGTTCTAAAGTAGTGCACTGTAAAGGGAATAGGGTTCCATTTGGAACAGACGCTCTTGTCACATGTTCTTAGCCAGCCCAATGTTTTCCCTCTTTTTAACTATTTTCTGCTAAAGTTTAGATCTCGGAGCTCTGAATCTGACTTGGTGTGTTAGCGTGTGCTGCCATAATTGACTATAATTTTGTGTGCCACTTAACTTCTTATGCTCTTTTCTTCGTAATGGCTGTATCGTAGAAATAAGAGGTTGGTTGTTGTAAATGGTCTGTTTGCTTCCATGATTGCTCACCATTTTGTCATTTTCTGTCCTCACTGTAATGACTCTGTAAGAACCTTTTGATGAATGACTCAGTAATAACACTTGACTCTCCTCTTGGCCAATTGGAACCCAGGCCCTGGATCGAAGACCATGGCTGGATCCCAAATGGTACCCTATTCCCTATTTAGTGCACTACTGTCCAGGGTCTACAGGTCTCCCATAGGACTCAATAGAAGTGCACTATATAGGGAATTAAGTACCATTTGGGACAAAATGGATAACAACCTTGAATATACCAAAGGTCACGGATTTTTCTCCCGTCTTGTTTCCTCCGTCTGAAGTTTTTGTCAGTAACCTGGTTATAACCCTCTTCCTTTACTCCCTCTCCATCCTAATGTTATGTTGGTGTGTATATTGCAGGGGTTCGGTAAAAGCAACAAAAAAAACACATTTCCGTCTTGTGTGGAGTGTTTTATTTTCCTTCTAATAACCCTCTGCCTCTACTCCTGGTGTCTTCCTCCCCAGGCCCTGGACGGGTTCTTCTTTGTGGTGAACATGGAGGGGAACATTGTGTTTGTGTCTGAGAACGTGACCCAGTACCTGCTGTATAACCAGGAGGAACTGATGAACACCAGCGTCTACAGCGTCCTGCACGTAGGCGACCACGCGGAGTTCATCAAGAACCTGCTGCCCAAGTCCCTGGGTGAGTTACGCTACAGCTACTATATCTCTCCATCCCTGTTTAATGTGCTTTCACAACCATCCACAGAGAGAGGAAGGTTGTCAATGGAAGGGAACATTAGTAGCAGTAGTTTTTAAAAAGTCTTAAAGGGATTGCTCACCCAAGTATTAACGTTTGGGTGAATTATCCCTTTTAAGGAGATTTTCACACGGCCTTTAATGATTTTCAGTCAGCAGTGAATGAGTCAATCTGAACTGGAAAGGGCTTTGAGTGACAATGGGGACAGTAAGTTATTCGTTTTGACCTTTGACCCCCTGTGTGCCCACCCCCAGTGAACAGCAGGGCACCGCGGTCCAGTGAGAACCCCAACAGGAATAGCCACACGTTTAACTGCCGCATGTTGGTCAACCCCCACGGGCCCGAGGAGGGGGGCGTGCAGGAGCCCAAGGACCAGGAGGTGCAGCAGAAATACGAGACCATGCAGTGTTTCGCCGTGTCCGAGCCAAAGTCCATCAAAGAGGAGGGAGAAGGTACATGAATGTTTGTTTAACCCCTGTCTTCCAATAAGGGGTTAATGCTGAACTCTTGAAATGAGGTCTTCTCTCAGTTAATTTCACAAAATCTTCCAACATGGAACATTAATGTTTCTGTCAGATGTTCCCTGTGCACTTCAATAGAACTTCACTCTTAACCTTACATTCCTAAAGTAACGAGTTTTTCTAATATTGGAGGTATTTCCAAAGAGCATCTGGGCTTAGGCTTAGATATAAATCACAAACCTGGGTCACATTCATTAGTGCCAAACGTTTTGCAACCAAAAACAAGCGTTCCTTATTGGCTATTCATGTAGTCCCTTCCCTATTCGGCCTGTTTGTTTACGTTCGTTCCTAGTAAATATGACCTTGTGTGGTCGGGTGTCTTCTCCTCTCCTCAGTTCGTCTCCATCTCTCCAGTGTCCTGTCCTCCTTTTAAGATTCCTGTCATCCGTCAGACACATCCTCAGAGAGGACCCTGGGACGTCTAATTAGTGGCTGCCACTTTCTCCATTCCCCCAGAGCTCCCAGGGAAATATATTTCTAATGTCTAATTTTAGGACCGCCATCCATATGCTGCCACTTCCCAGATATTCAGTCACATTTTTCTCTTGACATTGAAACCACACCAGAGCTGCAAATGCAATGAAGACGCGTCACTAATGAAAACCTGTTGATGGGGACTGAGGACGGTAGCTCGGACATTTGAGGCAGGGTGTGAACTGAACATCGACATGTTGTTTCACCCACCACCTACAACCAAGACGAGGCCATGTCGAACTTGAGCTCCAATGTAAAGCGTTTAATATTTCTTTTTTTTCTTTCCTGCTCCTCGTCTAGATTTCCAGTCTTGTCTGATCTGTGTGGCACGAAGGGTTCCAGTCAAAGAGAGGCCCATGCTCCCGACGTATGAGAGCTTTACCACCAGGCAGGATCTCCAAGGTATGGTACAGCTACAGGACAGGACTACTACAGTGTTCGTATGTCTTACTCTCATCGACCCTTGATGTCAAATCAAATCAAAGTTTATTTGTCACGTGCGCCGAATACAACAGGTGTAGACCTCAGTGAAATGCTTTACTTACAGGCTCTAACTAATGGTGCGGGGGAAAAAAGAAAAGGTGTGTGTGTGTGTGTGTGTGTGTGTGTGTGTGTAGGTAAGTAAAGAAATAAAACAACAGTAAAAAGACATTTGAAAAAAGAGTAGCTAGGCTACATACAGACACTGGTTAGTCAGGCTTATTGAGGTAGTATGTAGATATGGTTAAAGTGACTATGCATATATGATGAACAGAGAGTAGCAGAAGCGTAAAAAGAGGGGTTGGCGGGTGGTGGGACACAATGCAGATAGCCCGGTTAGCCAATGTGTGGGAGCACTGGTTGGTCGGGCCAATTTAGGTAGTATGTACATGAATGTATAGTTAAAGTGACTATGCATTTAAGATAAACAGAGAGTATCAGCAGCGTAGAGTGGTTGGGGTGGGGGGGGGGCACACAATACAAATAGTCCGAGCTTTCCTAGTTGTCTTCTGCGGGTCCGGACGAGGCATCCGGCTCTTCGTCCTCTGTGTCGCTTCCTTTTGTGAATAATTGGGATGTCTGCCCTGTTGGGTGTTTGGAGAATATCGTGTGAGTCCTGCTTGTTGTTGTTGAAGAAATTTTTGTCTAATCCGAGGTGAGTGATCGCTGTCCTGATATCCAGAAGCTCTTTTCTTCCATGAGATACGTTTGCAGAAACATTATGTACAAAATAATTTACAAATATCGCAAAAAAACAACACATAGCACAATTGGTTAGGAGACTGTAAAATGGCGGCCATCTCCTCCGGTGCCATGAATTGGTTCTCAAAAAGGGGCTTTGTGATTCTCATTCAATGTTGTATGTTTGAAATGTACATGCTTGCTGTTTGGGGTTTAGGCCAGGTAACTGGAAAGCATTTTGTGACGACTGCTGATGTAAAAAGTGCTTTATAAAGTTGTTTGATCAACTGAAGCTTGGCAAACTAACTGTCAGCATTGTAATCGTAGGTAAGATCACATCGCTGGACACCAGTCTGTTGAGAGCCTCCATGAAGCCAGGCTGGGAGGACCTGGTCAGGAGGTGCATTCAGAGATTCCACCTGCAGAACGACGGGGAGATGTCCTTTGCAAAAAAGCATCAGCAAGAAGGTACAATGCATAGAAATCCTAGAATATACAAGAGTATTATTTGTTCTATAAATGATATTCTGAGTTGCAATGTTTCACTGGATCTGGAGGAGTCCTCCAAAATTGAAAGCATGTGTCAGTAAATCTCTCATGTTTCATATTCTCTCTTTCTCTCTCCAGTCCTGAGACAGGGCCATGCGTTCAGCCCTCTGTATCGCTTCTCCCTCTCCGACGGTACCATCGTGTCAGCCCAGACCAAGAGCAAGCTAGCGCGCTCCCCTGCCACCAATGAACCACAGCTCTACATGTCCCTCCACATCCTCCAGAGGTACACACCCTCCCGACCCCCTCCTCTCTCTAGTTCAATCCCCATTCAGAGCCACTGTTTGGACCACAGCAGTCGTAGACATGGATCCTGGCCCGTTCTACTGACTAATTCTATAGGTGCAGCCACTCCATGGAGGCTCAGTTCATCTCTTGCCATAGATAATATGATGTGCCCCACCTCTTAAACAGTCAGGGGCTGTGCCCCAAATGGCTCCCTATTCTGGATCCTTATTCTTGTATAGGGGCTACTTTTGACGAGAGCCAAATGGAATGCACTACAAAGTAGTGCACGATAAAGGGAATAGGGTGCTATTTCAGAAGCAAACCCCAGTTTTTCACCCGTTTTAACGTGCGATCCCCGGGGCAGAGCTCGACAAGAACAGGAAACAACAGGACTGTTGTTGAGAATGAGTGGATCAACTGCAAACGTAGCTTTTTCTTGGTGTATTCTCTAACTCATAATGTAGCTTCAGTGACGTGCACAGTGAGTCCTTTGTGTTTTTAACTGTGCCTGGAGCTGCTAAAGCTTTTTCGGTACATGCCGCATTAGAGCTGTCGTTTATAGACCAGACTGGTGTTTGAGTTTGCTCTGTTGAGTACACAGTGTCTCATAGGACTGAACTTTAGTTATCTCCAACATGTTTTATCATCAGTATCCATCATAGAAGAAGTACTGTCTGAAGGGGAAAAGTTGACAACGGTTGTCATTCCATTAACGAATGCCATTTTTTTTATGCTACGCCGGAATGACATATCAGCTTCCTTTAGTATGTCTGTGTCCCAAATGGCACCCTATTCCCTTTATAGGGCACTACTTTTAAACATGGCTCTGGTCAAAAATAGTGCACTATAAAGGGAAATTTGGTGCCATTTGAGACAGCCTATATATTGTTTTTATGCCTTAAAGCTGTGTCTGTGTGTTTGGCCCTCTTCCAGGGAGCAGACGATCTGTGGGATGAACCCGGACATGTCTGGGCAGGGACAGGGGATGGGGAAGCAGCCAATGAACACCATGTCCTCGCTGACCCCTCCCAGTGTGGTTGGGCCGTCCTCTGGGCTAGGGGTCCAGGGCCAGGACACAATGGTCAGCAGCAATACCAACATGGCCACCATGGGGGGCCTGCAGGGTGGACGTTACGGATGCCATGGGACTATGAACCGCATCCCCACTCCTCAGGGTGGCAGTAACTATGCACTCAAGATTGGGATGAACAGCCCGTCGCAGGGAAGCCCCAGTGTGACCTCTCAGGGGGGTCAGGGTGGTGGTGGTGGTACCATGCTATCTCCACGCCACCGCCAGAGCCCCAGTGTGGCAGGTAGCCCCCGGGTTCCTCCCCCAGGACCCTTCTCCCCGACAGGAAGCCTTCACTCTCCGCCAGGGGGGTGTAACAGCACAGGGGTGGGGAACAGCTACACTGGTAACAGCTCCCTCAACGCACTTCAGGCCCTCAGCGAATGCCACAGGGTCTCCCAGGCGCAGTCCTCAGGGTCACCTGACAGAAAGCCAAGCAACCTGCTGCAGATGCAGAGTCACCCTGGTAGTGGTGGAGCCAGCAGCAGGAACAACTCCAGGCAGCTGGCCAACCGCAGCAGCACGTCTGAGAGAGAGATGGAGATGTTTGGAGTGTACGGAGAGCAGTCCCAGCCAGACGGGGAGGAGAGGGAGGACGGGGAGCAAAGGGAGTCGAAAGACGGCACCCCTGAGCCCTTCATAGGAGGAGGGCCGGGAGGAGAGCTGACTGACGCCCAGAACAGGCTCCTCAACAGCAAGGGCCACACCAAGCTCCTGCAGCTGCTCACCAACAAGTCAGAGCACATGGAACCCTGCTCGCCCCACGGGGGAGGGGACCCCAACTGTAAGGACCCTGGGATGGGGCCGGGGGGCCACAACAACCACTCCTCCTCGCTGAAGGAGAAACACAAGATCCTCCACAGACTCCTCCAGAACAGCACGTCCCCGGTGGAGCTGGCCAAGCTGACGGCTGAGGCCACAGGGAAGGACCTGGGTCAGGACCAAGGAGGACCAGACAGCATGGCTGCCAGCGTGGCTGAGATGGCCACCAAGCAGGAGCCCATCAGCCCCAAAAAGAAGGACAACGCACTGCTGCGCTACTTGCTGGACAAAGACGACAACACCATGCAGGAGAAAGGCATCAAGATGGAGCCAGGGACAGAGATGAAGCTGGCCAACGTGAAGACGGAGAAGCATGACCCGGGGTACAACATGGCAGATCAGGTCAGTACAGCAGCAATGTGTATGGTCATGATACACTGGCTACGCCCTATTCCCTCTATTGGCCCTGGTCATTCCCTCTATTGGTCCTGGTGCGCTATATAGGGAAAAGGGTGCCATTTAAGACACAACCACTGATAGTCTGTGAAGTAAGCCATACAATGCAGCCTCCTGGGGGTTGTCCTGGATTTCTTGTACTTTATTACATAGTACCTAGTGAGTTTCTAACTAGGGAATCTGTTGCTCTGCCAGACATTTAATATGCTATGAGGATTTGTTTGTTGTTGAGAGATCTCTTAGCCGTTGCCAAAGCCAAGTTGATCTCCTTGTGAAATCCAAGGACCGGTCCTGAGAACTAGCTGGCTAGTGAGTGAGGCACACAGGCTGGCCCGGCGTCTGTCTTCAATTGACTCTGGCAGAGTGTGGGGGCTCTGAAATACAACATATTGCCAGGGGTAGTGGAGGGAGAATCCAGTAGTGTTTAGTGCTGGCTGGCTGTTTGGCACGCATTGGTGGCCTGCTCCTCTGGCTCGTCCTGGTCTAAACATCACCCGGAAGGCACAGGTGACTACAGACCGCTTAGCAGCCAGTGTTTATACTGCCAGCTCTCTGTGCTTCCTGTAGGGTGTGTGAAGAGGATGATCAGGTTGTCGTCAGTGTGTTCAGGGGTCACGAGATAGATGGAGCGGGGGCTAGCAGGCACACCGTGGGAAGAGGAAGTAAGAACTAAAAGCCTTTAATGAGATGTAAGCCGTCTGCCTACACGTTTCCCCTACAGGGACTATAGACATTCCGTTCAGAGGAGAATATTGGGCATAAGACCAATCTGATAGTTTTTAAGGGTCATTTCTACAAATGCAATCTGTCAACACAATAGCGTTTAGCATAGCGACAACCTGTTAGCTGGGGTCCCCACAGCAGTGTTTTCTAGCTCTGGTCCTCCAGTACCTCAACACATTTTCATTATAGCCCTGGACAAGCACCCCTGATTCAACTCGTCAACTAATCATCAAGCCCTCAATGAGTTGGGTGAGGTGTGTTTGTCTGTGGCTACAACTAAAAGTTGTAGTGTTTGAGGTACTGGAGGACCAGGGTTGGGAAACACTGGCCTACAGGGAGGCATCACTGTCTGTGTTAGCCAACAGCCAACTCCCTCTGCAGAGTGGAGCGGAGTGGCCTTACATCATACATGACCTCATTAGTGCAGTCTGCTATTTATATCCTCCCCTCTATTCACCGGCTTGCCTGTATGAAAGGGCCTGCGTAGGAAAGATTCCATTCCCATCTATAGGCCTCCCTCCCTTCACTAAAAAATACAGCTCATTCTCAGTGATGCATACAGTAAGTAGGTTAGGCTAGCTATGCACAGGCTTTCTTGATTAGAAAGGGATCTGGAAAAAATGTAAACCTCTTTTAATGTGGAGTGTTCAGACAGTTTATTTCTCTTCTAGAAAATATATACCATTTATGTTCCATAATATCTATATATATATTATTTATGTACATAGTGATCAGACACGGTCTCCCACATACCACTATCCTACTCTGCTACCAGAGGCTGTTCTAATGTGTACATATAACTTGTATGTATTTGTCTGTGTGCATGGATATGCATGCAGTCTAGTGAGCTGGAAGACATCTTGGATGATCTGCAGTGTAGCCAGCAGCAGCAGCTCTTCTCAGGCCAGCACCACCAGCAGCAGTCCAGACCCGTGTCCCTGCCCGCCAACGTAGACAAGCAGTCCATTATCAACGACATCCTGCAGATGACCGAGAACAACAGCAGTCCCACGGGCACCAACACCCAGCAGAAGGCCTTCCCAGGCATGGGCCCAGGACGTGAGTTAACCACACCTCTGCTCTTATCTGTCCCAGGTTACATCCCAAATGGCACCTTATTACCTATGGGTCCTGGTCAAGTAGTGCGCTCACTGTATACAGAATAGGGTGCCATTTGGGAAGTAACCCCAGAAGCCCTTAACCACAGATCTGAGATCAGCTTACCCTCCCCAAATATATCATAAAGAATGTGTGACCCTGTGTCAGCGGTTTGTTAGGGGCAACCTCTACCTACTTTGTCTTACGTTTGATATGGGAAAAAATGGTTTATAGTTTAGTGAGATGATTGTGTAACTTTTTCTCTCTTGTGCTCCCAGACTTCAATGGTCCCAGGATGGGCCAGCCAGGACGAGTACCCCCTGTCCGCAGTATGTCCCTGGATCAGTCCAACATGTCTGGCAATGGTTCTCCCCGGCCCTTCCCTCTTCCCAGGAACAGCAGCCCCTACTCTGTCATGCAGCAGCAAGCCATGATGGGAAACCACGGGATGCTGCAGAGCCAGGCTAACATGGGCAACGCAGGCGAGTTGTCTTATCTTCTATACCACTTCATGTTATTATTGGATCAGTCTCAAATGGCTCCCTATTCCCTATATAGTGCACTACTTTTGATTAGGGTCCATTTACAGTGTTTAGAAGTGATCCTTGCTCAGCTTACAGTCTGTCCTCTCCTGTCTCCCTGTCCTAGGCATGCCCCGGGCTGGCATGCAGCAGGGTTGGGGTCCTCAGGGGCCAATGGGCCAGGCTCTGCAGCAGAGAATGGGGCCTGATGGTCGCATGGTGCCCAACGTCTCTGCTGGAGTCCCCATGAGGCCCAGCAACCAGCAGCCTGGACCCAGACAGATGGTCTCCATGCAGATGACGGGAAATGGTGAGTGCTGCTGCCCTGTTTCTCCACACACACACACACCTTGCCCCCGTTTCGCCTAACACACACACACACACACACACCTTGCCCCCGTTTCGCCTAACACACACACACCTTGCCTCTGTATCCATCTAGAGCCCTATGAAGGCTATATTTGAACTTACTCTGAATCTTTTCAAAATGTCTGTTGAACAATCAGAGATGGAGATGGCTGGTCCTCCCTACCCAGGGCAGCAGGCACCGCCCAATCAGACTGCCCCGTGGCCTGACCGCATGATATCTGTAGACCGTGGACTTTATGACAACCAGAACAGGTAACTAGCTACACACAGTGCAGACAAGGGTTGAATATTTTCCTGTTATTTTCCAGATGTTCCATCCCGAGAATATATCACTTTTCTTTTGGCTAACCCGGTATTTCCCGCTAAAACCGGAAGTGTCATTCAAGTGCATTATAAGGCATATAAATAGGCCTATGTCTGGATTTGATCTAAAATTCTAACCTGATGAGCCATACATTAAATAAACGTTTGATCCTACATTAAAGAAATGTAAAGACTCCATTGAATTCATTACCTGAAAGATTTAGGCCAGACCATCCATATGGCCTATCGATCTTGAACAGGTTGATCTATTTTGGATGCAATTCGACTGGCATTTTTTTGAATTTATTTGTTATTTTTTACCTTTATTTAACCAGGCAATTCTTATTTTCAATGACGGCCTAGGAACAGTGGGTTAACTGCCTGTTCGGGGGCAGAACGACTGCCTGTTCAGGGGCAGAACAACAGATTTGTACCTTGTCAGCTCGGGGATTCGAACTTGCAACCTTTTGGTTACTAGTCCAACGCTCTAACCACTAGGCTACCCTACCCCGCATTGATTGCGAGAGAGAGAGAGAGAAAGACAGTGCTCGCGCGTGCACTGATTTAAAACTGCGAAGTGAAGAGGTCTCTCCCTCTTCTCTCACCTCTCACACTTCTCTAATGTCTGACACTCTTGAACATTGTGCGCTATATAGGTAATAAGGTGCCATTTCCGATGCAATGAACTGTCACATTCTGAACCTACTCTGGTTGTTCACTCACCAGATAATGAGAACATCCCAGACAAGTTGGAACATGTTACTGTATGCTTGTGTCCTGAGTGCACAGTCAGTGGCTGTTGAGTTTGAAAGTTGTATGGTATGCACATGATGGTGTCTGTCAGATGAGAAGCAGATGATTCTCACCGTAGTGACCTCCTCTGGCCACACGGCCCTCATCTGTCTGACCTTGAACTCTAACCTCCGACCTTGTGTTGTGGCATGTCGTGTTCTTGAACTTAACACCCACACTTTGTAAAAAGGGTCTACTTGTGATAACTGTGAAATGTCTGTGTTTTTTCCTACTGAACTTAGTCTGGATCAGAGTATCTGCTGAATGAACTAAATGTAATGAAATGTGTTCCTCACAGACAGGTGTATGGTAACCTCCAGGAGGAGGCGCTGTGTCCCCCCTCGCGGCCTGGGGAGGGGCCTTTGGATGGGGAAGCCCTGCTCAGCCAGCTCTACTCAGTGCTGAAAGACTTTGACGGCCTGGAGGAGATTGACCGCGCCCTGGGAATCCCTACTCTGGTCAGTCAGTTAATCTCTATTAGCCACTGTAATCTGCCCAGGCCACAAAGGTACGAGAGAGCTCATCTCCTATCTTTTCAATTGCCACTTCAAAATGGTGAAATCCCTTATTAAAGGGGCAATCTGCAGTTGCTACATACATTTTTGAAGTGAATGATATGTACCCATTGATTCTTGACTATTGTGATTTATAAATACCTAATGAGTTTAGTTCGACTTTCATTCCTCATTAAAACCTGAAATATAAGCTTGTTTTAAACCAATGTTTGTAAACAAGGTTAATGTAAAAAAAACACTCTATACCCTCAAAACATGGTTAAAACAATGATTTTGATATCATGGAAGGTCATTCCTTACAGTCCCTCAGCTTTTTACAGAAACTGTGGCGGTGAGATGCTTTGTTATTGCTTTAATTGCGCATTTCCCCTTTAATGGCGCTGGCCCAAAACCTGTTTTAGGATGGACAAGTGTGCCCTCTATCCAACTCTATGACCCTGGCCAACAAGCCTATAGCAGGCAGGCAGCTGGGCTCAGCTCCATGTTCTCTTTAGAGGGCTTATTGTAGTTCAGTACTGTAATTCAGTGACTTCTGTACAGTAGTTACTAATAATCATTTGGTGGGTGCTTATATTTGTCCTATTTCACACATGTACAAGTGTGTATTAATACGCATTTGTGAATTTTGAATGTGTTTTTTGCATATCCCAACTCTCCCAGCGACACCCTCAGAGAGTGGGGTCACAGCCAGGGTCTGCCATTATCAATGGCAATTAGGGTTAGGTGCCTTGCTCAAGGGCGCATCGACAAATAGTCATTTGTTTCCCCTAAGGTCTATATGGAATGTGTATGTTGCTGTGGATTCCATTGTCATTTTATAAATGGATTGCGATATTATGCAAGTTGGTGTAAACTACAAAATCTTAAATGAATTTAGCTGGCTAGTTTTGTTAGCAAGCCATTACTTATTAACGGAAAGAAGACGAGCCAAAACAAACAACACTGACCTATTGTATCATTTACAAATGCCCTGCTATGTGACTCTTACCTTGTTTGATCTATCTTTGTAGGGCCAGCAAGTGGAGCAGGAGCAGTATCCTAGTCAGGAGTCGCCCATGATGAAGCCACCCATGTACAGCCAGCACTACCCCCAGGCTGGCAGCATGGCACAGGGCAACTACATGGGCCATCAAGACCCTGCCTTCCACGGTATGCCCGGTCTGATGGGCCAGCGGATGGGCTACCCCATGCTGCGACTCCCTGCCCGACCAGGAGGCCCGGTGCCCGCCCAGCCCAACAACCTCAGGCTGCAGCTGCAGCACCGACTACAGGCACAGCTGGTAGGGCGACACACCACCCCTGGAGCCCTCACTGTCATTTATATTGGCCCTGTTCTAATTCATGTCTTCATCTGCAAAGAAACATTTTAAAAGCTTGAAATAATGTTCTAAATAATATATACTGTGACCCAATATATTAACTTTCCCCTTTCAAAATCAGACACACCACACCTAGAGCCCTCACTGTAAATCATAAGGCATATACCAACATCCTGATCTGAAAAGGACAATTTATAGCCTAAATCTTGAAATAGTGTTGCATTTGGAATAAATACGATAATTGCACAACCCTGACCCTCCCTCGTCAAAATCATAAAGGAACTTGACATTTAAGACCATTGCAAACTGAACTGGACATCTGAAAATAAGAGCTTATAGTCTCCTCCTCTGAGGCAGCTACTGCCACCTGCTGGAGAGTTTGAGAAATGTATTAAACAAATTATAACGATGACTCAATGTTGTGCATTATCTTAATGTCTTTGGTCTTAATCGCGTAATGGGCCTTACAGAATGGGAAGGTCTATGTAATGAACATATTTAAGTTGTTAAAATGTTTCAATTAATTTTCTTATTTCCTTTCTATTTTCAGCAGAATCGTCAGCCAATGATGAATCAGATGGGCGTGTCCAACATGAACTTACCTCTCAGACCCAGTGTACCCAACCAGGTTAGTCAAATACTGTAGCAGATCATTATTGTAACGCAACAGCTCCATGTGTGTGTGACTCAAAGCTTGCTCCTCAAATGAGAGCCTATTCCCTATATCGTGTACTACTTTTGACGGTACCCTATTCCCTATATCGGGGTCGGCAACAGGCAGTTTTGGCCCTCTATGAATTCAGCTACAAATTTGTTTCATTTAGGAAATCTGTTCCCAAGTATTCCCACAAATAAAAAAAGATTTGATCGCGTCTCAATGTAATCAAGGTATGAAATTATTGTTATTTTTAAAAATTATCTATTTTTGGGCTTAGTTGTGGTCAATTTACAGTGTACAAATTATTATAATTATGTTACGGCCCCCAGACCATCCGCTGTGACAAAAATCGGCCTTATATATAGTTTACTTCTTTTGACCAGGGCCCATAGTGCACTATATAAGGGAAAGGGTGCCATTTGGGACGCACACATCAAAATGTGTATTTGTCCATCTGTCCTTCCAGGGAACCCTTAATGCTCAGATGTTGGCCCAGAGACAGAGGGAGTACCTGAGTAACCACCTACGGCAGCGCCAGCAGCACGTCCACCAGAGAGCCATGCTGATGCGGGCCCAGGGCCTCAACATCCCCCCCAACATGGCTGCTGGTGCAGTTGGGCCCTCGCAGTCCCCCGGCATGCCACCCGGCACCAACCCTCGGATCCCCCAGGCAAACCCCCAGCAGTTCCCCTACCCGGCCAGCTACGGTACTGGGCTCACATCCCCACCGCCCTCCACCAGCCCCTTCTCCCCGCTGTCCCCTGGTCTCCCGGGGGCTCAGCAGCTACTCTCCCCTCTCCACTCCTCCCCGATCCCGCATGGCTCCTCCCAGATGAGTCTGGCTAATCAGCAAGGGATGATGGGAAACGTAGGCGGACAGTTTGGAGCCGCAGTGAGTCCACAAATGCAGCAGCACAGTGCCTTCCAGTTTCCCAGCTCAGGTATACTCTAATACTGCCCGATCACCTCGCTGTGTGTACTTCTGTCTCAGACACCATGGAGCATTGTGCTACTGGCTTCCTATCACAGCTTAGGTTGAATTTGAACTGATAATCATTCTAATCATACACTGGTTTTATTTGGTGGCTGCGTGACTGTGTGGTGTTTTGTTTCTCATACGTTCTCCATTTTGTCATGGTTTCGCTGAACATCAATGAAGTAGTATGCCTCATGACCTCCAAATTCTATCTACCTGATGAAATCCAAGGACTCACAATCCATAGTGTTAACTAGTCATTCTCTTGTCATGCTAGTTAAAACCATCCATTTCATATGATGCATGGATAAGAATTACCATTAGCATTATCACATTTCAGATTGCTTTGTGTTGGTGTTGTTCACACAGGCTTAATGGCTGTGGCTGGCCTGTAGTATTTTGAGTTCCATCCCCCTCCTCTTACCCATTCACGTGACTATTGATTTTCTGCTTGTGCAACGTTTTGGACCCAACTGCATATGTTTTACTTTATTGGCTCTTCCTGTATTTCTGTTTCTTCCTGCCTGAACATACCTGCAGCAGGCAACTACAACACACAGCTTATCTTTAGCCTGGTCCCAGGTATGTTTGTGCTCTCTTACCAACTTCATTGCTGTCATTGTCAAGTCAAACATGGCATGACAATGAGTGACAACGACTTGGAATGATGGCACAAGCAGACTGCACCTCAAGCGATCTTGTCTTGACAATTTAAATGCATGTGTTTGGGTGTTTTCTGCTGTACTCCACCCCTCCATATTGATTAAATATCTCCTTGTTGGTCCTGTCAGGTATCAACCAGCAGCAGCAGGACGCAGGCTTCATCGGCGCCACCACCCCCCAGAGCCCTGTCATGTCCCCCCGCATGAGCCATGCCCAGAGCCCCATGATGCAACAGCAGACTCAGGCCAACTCCACCTACCAGCCATCCTCTGAGATGAACGGCTGGCCTCAGGGCAACATGTCAGGAAACAGGTGAGACTTGACTGGCAGCTCTGACTAGATATATGAAATTTGCAACCATATCAGTTATCTTCGGAAAGGGTTTCCAGAAATTCTGGTTGGGGGGTTACCTGAATCAGGAGGGAATATGCAGGAAATCTGTAATTCCTCATCCAGGATTTCTGGAAAAGCTGGACATTTTGCAAACCTACTAATAACCTATGCATTAAGGGTCTATTTAGTTGTCCTGGTTCTTATGATCATATACTTATGTTTTGAATTTGCATTAATGTATACTGTCTGTAGAATGTATCCAGTATGCTCTCATTATACACATTCTTTCATCAACCTGTGGTAAAATCAGTGACTGAATATGTACTTTTTTGTTTCCATGTTCCGTTACAGCATGTTCACGCAACAGTCTCAGCAGTACGTGCCCCAACAGCCTAACAGTGGAATGTACAACGGCAGCAACGCCAACCCGAACATGAGCGGTGTCCCCATGGCCTCCAACGGCAGCATGAGCAACATGAACCAAATGTCAGCAGGCCAGATGACCATGACCTCTGTGTCTACAGAAAGCCTTTCCTCCATGGGCCCTGAGCAGGTGAGGGGAGAGAAAGGGGGTGTGTGGGGGCTGTGTAGTGTGTGTGTGTGTGTGTGTGTGTGTGCGTGTGTAATGAGTGTGTGTGTTTGTGTGTGTGTGGGGTTGTGTAATGAGTGTGTGTGTGGGGCTGTGTGTGTGTGTGTGGGGCTGTGTGTGTGTGTGTGGGGCTGTGTGTGTGTGTGTGGGGCTGTGTGTGTGTGTGTGGGGCTGTGTAATGAGTGTGTGTGTATGTGTGTGGCTGTGTAATGAGTGTGTGTGTGTGGGGCTGTGGGGCTGTGTAATGAGTGTGTGTGTGTGTGTGGGGGGGGGTGGGGCTGTGTAATGAGTGTGTGTGGGGGGGGGGCTGTGTAATGAGTGTGTGTGTGTGTGTGTGGGGCTGTGTGTAATGAGTGTGTGTGTGTGGGGCTGTGTGTAATGTGTGTGTGTGTGTGTGTGTGGGGCTGTGTGTAATGTGTGTGTGTGTGTGTGTGTGTGGGGCTGTGTGTAATGAGTGTGTGTGTGTGGGGCTGTGTGTAATGAGTGTGTGTGTGTGGGGCTGTGTGTAGTGTGTGTGTAGTGTGTGTGTGTGTGTGTGGGGCTGTGTGTGTGTGTGTGGGGCTGTGTATAATGTGTGTGTGTGTGGGGCTGTGTGTAATGTGTGTGTGTGTGTGGGGGGCTGTGTAATGAGTGTGTGTGTGTGTGTGGGGCTGTGTAATGAGTGTGTGTGTGTGTGTGTGGGGGGGGGGGGGCTGTGTAATGGGTGTGCGTGTGGGGGGCTGTGTAATGAGTGTGTGTGTGTGTGGGGTGGGGGCTGTGTAATGAGTGTGTGGGGCTGTGTAATGAGTGTGTATGGGGCTGTGTAATGAGTGTGTGTGTGTGTGGGGGGGGGGGCTGTGTAATGAGTGTGTGTGTGTGGGGCTGTGTAATGAGTGTGTGTGGGGGGCTGTGTAATGAGTGTGTGTGTGTGTGTGTGGGGCTGTGTAATGAGTGTGTGTGTGTGGGGCTGTGTAATGAGTGTGTGTGTGTGTGTGTGGGTCTGTGTAATGAGTGTGTGTGGGTCTGTGTAATGAGTGTGTGTGGGGCTGTGTAATGAGTGTGTGTGTGGGGGGGGGGCTGTGTAATGAGTGAGTGTGTGTGTGGGGGGCTGTGTATTGAGTGAGTGTGTGGGGGGCTGTGTAATGAGTGTGTGTGTGTGGGGGGGGGGGGCTGTGTAATGTGTGTGTGTGTGGGGGTGGGGGGGGCTGTTTAATGAGTGTGTGTGTGGGGGGCTGTGTAATGAGTGTGTGTGTGTGTGTGTGTGGGGTGGGGGCTGTGTAATGAGTGTGTGGGGCTGTGTAATGAGTGTGTGTGTGGGGCTGTGTAATGAGTGTGTGTGTGTGTGGGGGGGGCTGTGCAATGAGTGAGTGTGTGTGGGGGGGGCTGTGTAATGAGTGAGTGTGTGTGGGGAGCTGTGTAATGAGTGAGTGTGTGTGGGGGGCTGTGTAATGAGTGAGTGTGTGTGTGGGGCTGTGTAATGAGTGTGTGTGTGTGTGTGTGTGGGGCTGTGTAATGAGTGTATGTGGGGCTGTGTAATGAGTGAGTGTGTGTGGGGAGCTGTGTAATGAGTGAGTGTGTGTGTGGGGCTGTGTAATGAGTGTGTGTGTGTGTGTGTGTGGGGCTGTGTAATGAGTGTGTGTGTGGGGGGGGGGGCTGTGTAATGTGTGTGTGTGTGTGTGGGGCTGTGTAATGAGTGTGTGTGTGGGGGTGGGGGGGCTGTGTAATGAATGTGTGTGTGTGGGGCTGTGTAATGAGTGTGTGTGTGTGTGTGTGTGTGTGTGGGGCTGTGTAATGAGTGTGTGTGTGGGGGGCTGTGTAATGAGTGTGTGTGTGTGTGTGTGTGTGAGGCTGTGTAATGAGTGTGTGTGTGTGGGTGTGGGGCTGTGTAATGAGTGTGGGTGTGGGGCTGTGTAATGAGTGTGTGTGTGGGGGGGGGGGGGCTGTGTAATGAGTGTGTGTATGTGGGGGGGGGCTGTGTAATGAGTGTGTGTGTGGGGCTGTGTAATGAGTGTTTGTGTGTGTGGGGCTGTGTAATGAGTGTGTGTGTGTGGGGCTGTGTGTAATGTGTGTGTGTGTGTGTGTGGGGCTGTGTGTAATGTGTGTGTGTGTGTGGGGGGCTGTGTGTAATGTGTGTGTGTGTGTGTGGGGCTGTGTAATGAGTGTGTGTGTGTGTGTGTGTGGGGCTGTGTAATGAGTGTGTGTGTGTGTGTGTGTGTGTGTGTGTGTGAGGCTGTGTAATGAGTGTGTGTGTGTGTGTGGGTGTGGGGCTGTGTAATGAGTGTGGGTGTGGGGCTGTGTAATGAGTGTGTGTGTGGGGGGGGGGGGGGGCTGTGTAATGAGTGTGTGTATGTGGGGGGGGGCTGTGTAATGAGTGTGTGTGTGTGGGGCTGTGTAATGAGTGTGTGTGTGGGGCTGTGTAATGAGTGTTTGTGTGTGTGGGGCTGTGTAATGAGTGTGTGTGTGTGGGGCTGTGTGTAATGTGTGTGTGTGTGTGTGTGTGGGGCTGTGTGTAATGTGTGTGTGTGTGTGGGGGGCTGTGTGTAATGTGTGTGTGTGTGTGTGGGGCTGTGTAATGAGTGTGTGTGTGTGTGGGGCTGTGTAATGAGTGTGTGTGTGTGTGTGTGTGTGTGTGTGTGTGTGCGTGGCTGTGTAATGAGTGTGTGTGTGTGCGTGGCTGTGTAATGAGTGTGTGTGGGGGTGTGGGGCTGTGTAATGAGTGTGTGTGGGGGTGTGGGGCTGTGTAATGAGTGTGTGTGTGGGGGTGGGGCTGTAATGAGTGTGTGTGTGGGGGGCTGTGTAATGAGTGTGTGTGTGGGGGTGGGGCTGTAATGAGTGTGTGTGTGGGGGGCTGTGTAATGAGTGTGTGTGTGTGGGGCTGTGTAATGAGTGTGTGTGTGTGTGGGGGGGGGCTGTGTAATGAGTGTGTGTGTGGGGCTGTGTAATGAGTGTGTTTGTGGGGCTGTGTAATGAGTGTGTGTGTGGGGCTGGTTGTAATGAGTGTGTGTGTGGGGCTGTGTAATGAGTGAGTGTGTGTGGGGGGCTGTGTAATG
Source organism: Oncorhynchus mykiss (assembly GCF_057628025.1). NCBI lineage: Eukaryota > Metazoa > Chordata > Actinopteri > Salmoniformes > Salmonidae > Oncorhynchus > Oncorhynchus mykiss. Next base: position 62,690,810 of record NC_143029.1, read on the forward strand.
AGTGAGTGTGTGTGTGGGGCTGTGTAATGAGTGTGTGTGTGTGTGTGGGGCTGTGTAATGAGTGTGTGTGGGGCTGTGTAATGAGTGTGTGTGGGGCTGTGTAATGAGTGAGTGTGTGTGGGGAGCTGTGTAATGAGTGAGTGTGTGTGTGGGGCTGTGTAATGAGTGTGTGTGTGTGTGTGTGTGTGTGTGGGGCTGTGTAATGAGTGTGTGTGTGTGGGGGGGGGCTGTGTAATGTGTGTGTGTGTGTGGGGCTGTGTAATGAGTGTGTGTGTGGGGGTGGGGGGGCTGTGTAATGAATGTGTGTGTGTGGGGCTGTGTAATGAGTGTGTGTGTGTGTGTGGGGCTGTGTAATGAGTGTGTGTGTGTGGGTGTGGGGCTGTGTAATGAGTGTGGGTGTGGGGCTGTGTAATGTGTGTGGGTGTGGGGCTGTGTAATGAGTGTGTGTGTGTGGGGGGGGGGCTGTGTAATGAGTGTGTGTATGTGGGGGGGGGCTGTGTAATGAGTGTGTGTGTGTGTGTGTGTGTGGGGCTGTGTAATGAGTGTGTGTGTGGGGCTGTGTAATGAGTGTTTGTGTGTGTGGGGCTGTGTAATGAGTGTGTGTGTGTGTGTGTGTGTGTGGGGCTGTGTAATGAGTGTGTGTGTGGGGGGCTGTGTAATGAGTGTGTGTGTGTGTGTGTGTGTGTGTGAGGCTGTGTAATGAGTGTGTGTGTGTGTGTGGGTGTGGGGCTGTGTAATGAGTGTGGGTGTGGGGCTGTGTAATGAGTGTGTGTGTGGGGGGGGGGGGGCTGTGTAATGAGTGTGTGTATGTGGGGGGGGGCTGTGTAATGAGTGTGTGTGTGTGGGGCTGTGTAATGAGTGTGTGTGTGGGGCTGTGTAATGAGTGTTTGTGTGTGTGGGGCTGTGTAATGAGTGTGTGTGTGTGGGGCTGTGTGTAATGTGTGTGTGTGTGTGTGTGTGGGGCTGTGTGTAATGTGTGTGTGTGTGTGGGGGGCTGTGTGTAATGTGTGTGTGTGTGTGTGGGGCTGTGTAATGAGTGTGTGTGTGTGTGTGTGTGGGGCTGTGTAATGAGTGTGTGTGTGTGTGTGTGTGTGTGTGTGTGTGTGTGTGTGTGCGTGGCTGTGTAATGAGTGTGTGTGTGTGCGTGGCTGTGTAATGAGTGTGTGTGGGGGTGTGGGGCTGTGTAATGAGTGTGTGTGGGGGTGTGGGGCTGTGTAATGAGTGTGTGTGTGGGGGTGGGGCTGTAATGAGTGTGTGTGTGGGGGGCTGTGTAATGAGTGTGTGTGTGGGGGTGGGGCTGTAATGAGTGTGTGTGTGGGGGGCTGTGTAATGAGTGTGTGTGTGTGGGGCTGTGTAATGAGTGTGTGTGTGTGTGGGGGGGGGCTGTGTAATGAGTGTGTGTGTGGGGCTGTGTAATGAGTGTGTTTGTGGGGCTGTGTAATGAGTGTGTGTGTGGGGCTGGTTGTAATGAGTGTGTGTGTGGGGCTGTGTAATGAGTGAGTGTGTGTGGGGGGCTGTGTAATGAGTGAGTGTGTGTGTGGGGCTGTGTAATGAGTGTGTGTGTGTGTGTGGGGCTGTGTAATGAGTGTGTGTGGGGCTGTGTAATGAGTGTGTGTGGGGCTGTGTAATGAGTGAGTGTGTGTGCGTGGCTGTGTAATGAGTGTGTGTGGGGGTGTGGGGCTGTGTAATGAGTGTGTGTGGGGGTGTGGGGCTGTGTAATGAGTGTGTGTGTGGGGGTGGGGCTGTAATGAGTGTGTGTGTGGGGGGCTGTGTAATGAGTGTGTGTGTGGGGGTGGGGCTGTAATGAGTGTGTGTGTGGGGGGCTGTGTAATGAGTGTGTGTGTGTGGGGCTGTGTAATGAGTGTGTGTGTGTGTGGGGGGGGGCTGTGTAATGAGTGTGTGTGTGGGGCTGTGTAATGAGTGTGTTTGTGGGGCTGTGTAATGAGTGTGTGTGTGGGGCTGGTTGTAATGAGTGTGTGTGTGGGGCTGTGTAATGAGTGAGTGTGTGTGGGGGGCTGTGTAATGAGTGAGTGTGTGTGTGGGGCTGTGTAATGAGTGTGTGTGTGTGTGTGGGGCTGTGTAATGAGTGTGTGTGGGGCTGTGTAATGAGTGTGTGTGGGGCTGTGTAATGAGTGAGTGTGTGTGGGGAGCTGTGTAATGAGTGAGTGTGTGTGTGGGGCTGTGTAATGAGTGTGTGTGTGTGTGTGTGTGTGGGGCTGTGTAATGAGTGTGTGTGTGTGGGGGGGGGCTGTGTAATGTGTGTGTGTGTGTGGGGCTGTGTAATGAGTGTGTGTGTGGGGGTGGGGGGGCTGTGTAATGAATGTGTGTGTGTGGGGCTGTGTAATGAGTGTGTGTGTGTGTGTGGGGCTGTGTAATGAGTGTGTGTGTGTGGGTGTGGGGCTGTGTAATGAGTGTGGGTGTGGGGCTGTGTAATGTGTGTGGGTGTGGGGCTGTGTAATGAGTGTGTGTGTGTGGGGGGGGGGCTGTGTAATGAGTGTGTGTATGTGGGGGGGGGCTGTGTAATGAGTGTGTGTGTGTGTGTGTGTGTGGGGCTGTGTAATGAGTGTGTGTGTGGGGCTGTGTAATGAGTGTTTGTGTGTGTGGGGCTGTGTAATGAGTGTGTGTGTGTGTGTGTGGGGCTGTGTGTAATGTGTGTGTGTGTGTGTGTGTGTGTGGGGCTGTGTGTAATGTGTGTGTGTGTGGGGATGTGTAATGAGTGTGTGTGTGTGTGTGTGTGTGGGGCTGTGTAATGAGTGTGTGTGTGTGTGTGCGTGGCTGTGTAATGAGTGAGTGTGTGTGTGTGTGTGTGTGTGCGTGGCTGTGTAATGAGTGTGTGTGGGGGTGTGGGGCTGTGTAATGAGTGTGTGTGTGTGGGGGGCTGTGTAATGAGTGTGTGTGTGTGGGGGGGGGGGTGGGGCTGTGTAATGAGTGTGTGTGTGGGGGTGGGGCTGTAATGAGTGTGTGTGTGGGGGGCTGTGTAATGAGTGTGTGTGTGTGGGGCTGTGTAATGAGTGTGTGTGTGTGTGTGGGGGGCTGTGTAATGAGTGTGTGTGTGTGTGTGGGGCTGTGTAATGAGTGTGTGTGTGGGGCTGGTTGTAATGAGTGTGTGTGTGGGGCTGTGTAATGAGTGTGTGTGTGGGGCTGTGTAATGAGTGTGTGTGTGGGGGGGGGGGGGGCTGTGTAATGAGTGTGTGTGTGTGTGTGGGGCTGTGTAATGTGTGTGTGTGTGTGTGGGGGGGGGGGCTGTGTAATGAATGTGTGTGTGTGTGTGTGTGGGGCTGTGTAATGAGTGTGTGTGTGGGGGGCTGTGTACTGAGTGTGTGTGGGGGGGGCTGTGTAATGAGTGTGTGTGTGTGTGAGGGGGGGCTGTGTAATGAGTGTGGGTGTGGGGCTGTGTAATGAGTGTGTGTGTGGGTGTGGGGCTGTGTAATGAGTGTGTGTGTGTGGGGGGGGCTGTGTAATGAGTGTGTGTGTGTATGTTGGGGGGGGGGGGGCTGTGTAATGAGTGTGTGTATGGGGCTGTGTAATGAGTGTGTGTGTGTGTGTGGGGCTGTGTGTAATGTTTGTGTGTGTGTGTGTGGGGCTGTGTGTAATGTGTGTGTGTGTGGGGAAGGATGTGTGTGTGTGTGGGGCTCTGTGTAATGTGTGTGTATGGGGCTGTGTAATGAGTGTGTGTGTGTGTGTGGGGCTGTGTAATGAGTGTGTGTGGGGCTGTGTGTAATGTGTGTGTGTGTGGGGCTGTGTGTAATGTGTGTGTGTGTGTGTGTGGGGCTGTGTGTAATGTGTGTGTGTGTGTGTGTGTGGGGGGGGGGGCTGTGTGTGTGTGTGTGGGGCTCTGTGTAATGTGTGTGTATGGGGCTGTGTAATGAGTGTGTGTGTGTGTGTGTGGGGGGCTGTGTAATGAGTGTGTGTGTGTGGGGCTGTGTAATGAGTGTGTGTGTGGGGCTGTGTAATGTGTGTGTGTGTGTGGGTGTGGGGCTGTGTAATGAGTGTGTGGGGGGGGGGGGTGGGGCTGTGTAATGAGTGTGTGTGTGGGGGGGGTGGGGCTGTGTAATGAGTGTGTGTGTGTGTGTGGGGGGGGGGGGGGGCTGTGTAATGAGTGTGTGTGTGGGGCTGTGTAATGAGTGTGTGTGTGGGGGGCTGTGTAATGAGTGTGTGTGTGTGTGGGGCTGTGTAATGAGTGTGTGTGTGTGTGTGTGGGGCTGTGTAATGAGTGTGTGTGTGGGGCTGTGTAATGAGTGTGTGTGGGGCTGTGTAATGAGTGTGTGTGTGTGTGTGTGTGTGGGGCTGTGTAATGAGTGTGTGTGGGGGGGGGGCTGTGTAATGAGTGTGTGTGGGGCTGTGTAATGAGTGTGTGTGTTTGGGGGGGGGGGCTGTGTAATGAATGTGTGTGTGTGTGTGTGTGTGGGGCTGTGTAATGAGTGTGTGTGTGGGGGGCTGTGTAATGAGTGTGTGTGTGTGGGGCTGTGTAATGAGTGTGTGTGTGTGTGAGGGGGGGCTGTGTAATGAGTGTGTGGGTGTGGGGCTGTGTAATGAGTGTGTGTGTGGGGGGGGGGGCTGTGTAATGAGTGTGTGTGTGTTTGTGTGTGTGGGGCTGTGTAATGAGTGTGTGTGTGTGTGGGGCTGTGTAATGAGTGTGTGTGGGGCTGTTTGTAATGTGTGTGTGGGGCTCTTTGTAATGTGTGTGTATGGGGCTGTGTAATGAGTGTGTGTGTGTGTGGGGGGCTGTGTAATGAGTGTGTGTGTGTGGGGCTGTGTAATGAGTGTGTGTGTGTGGGGCTGTGTAATGAGTGTGTGTGTGTGGGGCTGTGTAATAAGTGTGTGTGTGTGTGTGTGTGTGGGGCTGTGTAATGAGTGTGTGTGTGGGTGTGGGGCTGTGTAATGAGTGTGTGTGTGGGTGTGGGGCTGTGTAATGAGTGTGTGTGGGTGTGTGGGTGTGGGGCTGTGTAATGAGTGTGTGTGGGGGGGTGGGGCTGTGTAATGAGTGTGTGTGGGGGTGGGGCTGTGTAATGAGTGTGTGTGTGTGGGGGGGGGGGGGGGCTGTGTAATGAGTGTGTGTGGGGCTGTGTAATGAGTGTGTGTGGGGCTGTGTAATGAGTGTGTGTGTGTGTGTGGGGCTGTGTAATGAGTGTGTGTGTGTGTGGGGCTGTGTAATGAGTGTGTGTGTGTGGGGCTGTGTAATGAGTGTGTGTGTGGGGTGGGGGGGGGCTGTGTAATGAGTGTGTGTATGGGGTGGGGGGGGGCTGTGTAATGAGTGTGTGTGTGGGGTGGGGGGGCTGTGTAATGAGTGTGTGTGTGGGGTGGGGGGGCTGTGTAATGAGTGTGTGTGTGTGGGGCTGTGTAATGAGTGTGTGTGTGTGTGGGGCTGTGTAATGAGTGTGTGTGTGTGGGGCTGTGTAATGAGTGAGCGTGTGTGGGGTGCTTTGTAATGAGTGTGTGTGGGGGGCTGTGTAATGAGTGTGTGTGTGTGTGGGGCTGTGTAATGAGTGTGTGTGTGTGTGTGGGGTGCTGTGTAATGAGTGTGTGTGTGGGGGGGGGGCTGTGTAATGAGTGTGTGTGTGTGTGTGTGTGTGTGGGGCTGTGTAATGAGTGTGTGTGTGTGGGGCTGTGTAATGAGTGTTTCTGTGTGTGTGGGGCTGTGTAATGAGTGTGTGTGCGGGGTGGGGGGGGCTGTGTAATGAGTGTGTGTGTGGGGCTGTGTAATGAGTGTTTCTGTGTGTGTGGGGCTGTGTAATGAGTGTGTGTGTGTGGGTGTGGGGCTGTGTAATGAGTGTGGGTGTGGGGCTGTGTAATGTGTGTGGGTGTGGGGCTGTGTAATGAGTGTGTGTGTGTGGGGGGGGGGCTGTGTAATGAGTGTGTGTATGTGGGGGGGGGCTGTGTAATGAGTGTGTGTGTGTGTGTGTGTGTGGGGCTGTGTAATGAGTGTGTGTGTGGGGCTGTGTAATGAGTGTTTGTGTGTGTGGGGCTGTGTAATGAGTGTGTGTGTGTGTGTGTGGGGCTGTGTGTAATGTGTGTGTGTGTGTGTGTGTGTGGGGCTGTGTGTAATGTGTGTGTGTGTGGGGATGTGTAATGAGTGTGTGTGTGTGTGTGTGTGTGGGGCTGTGTAATGAGTGTGTGTGTGTGTGTGCGTGGCTGTGTAATGAGTGAGTGTGTGTGTGTGTGTGTGTGTGCGTGGCTGTGTAATGAGTGTGTGTGGGGGTGTGGGGCTGTGTAATGAGTGTGTGTGTGTGGGGGGCTGTGTAATGAGTGTGTGTGTGTGGGGGGGGGGGTGGGGCTGTGTAATGAGTGTGTGTGTGGGGGTGGGGCTGTAATGAGTGTGTGTGTGGGGGGCTGTGTAATGAGTGTGTGTGTGTGGGGCTGTGTAATGAGTGTGTGTGTGTGTGTGGGGGGGCTGTGTAATGAGTGTGTGTGTGTGTGTGGGGCTGTGTAATGAGTGTGTGTGTGGGGCTGGTTGTAATGAGTGTGTGTGTGGGGCTGTGTAATGAGTGTGTGTGTGGGGCTGTGTAATGAGTGTGTGTGTGGGGGGGGGGGGGGGCTGTGTAATGAGTGTGTGTGTGTGTGTGGGGCTGTGTAATGTGTGTGTGTGTGTGTGGGGGGGGGGGCTGTGTAATGAATGTGTGTGTGTGTGTGTGTGGGGCTGTGTAATGAGTGTGTGTGTGGGGGGCTGTGTACTGAGTGTGTGTGGGGGGGGCTGTGTAATGAGTGTGTGTGTGTGTGAGGGGGGGCTGTGTAATGAGTGTGGGTGTGGGGCTGTGTAATGAGTGTGTGTGTGGGTGTGGGGCTGTGTAATGAGTGTGTGTGTGTGGGGGGGGCTGTGTAATGAGTGTGTGTGTGTATGTTGGGGGGGGGGGGGCTGTGTAATGAGTGTGTGTATGGGGCTGTGTAATGAGTGTGTGTGTGTGTGTGGGGCTGTGTGTAATGTTTGTGTGTGTGTGTGTGGGGCTGTGTGTAATGTGTGTGTGTGTGGGGAAGGATGTGTGTGTGTGTGGGGCTCTGTGTAATGTGTGTGTATGGGGCTGTGTAATGAGTGTGTGTGTGTGTGTGGGGCTGTGTAATGAGTGTGTGTGGGGCTGTGTGTAATGTGTGTGTGTGTGGGGCTGTGTGTAATGTGTGTGTGTGTGTGTGTGGGGCTGTGTGTAATGTGTGTGTGTGTGTGTGTGTGGGGGGGGGGGGGGCTGTGTGTGTGTGTGTGGGGCTCTGTGTAATGTGTGTGTATGGGGCTGTGTAATGAGTGTGTGTGTGTGTGTGTGGGGGGCTGTGTAATGAGTGTGTGTGTGTGGGGCTGTGTAATGAGTGTGTGTGTGGGGCTGTGTAATGTGTGTGTGTGTGTGGGTGTGGGGCTGTGTAATGAGTGTGTGGGGGGGGGGGGGTGGGGCTGTGTAATGAGTGTGTGTGTGGGGGGGGTGGGGCTGTGTAATGAGTGTGTGTGTGTGTGTGGGGGGGGGGGGGCTGTGTAATGAGTGTGTGTGTGGGGCTGTGTAATGAGTGTGTGTGTGGGGGGCTGTGTAATGAGTGTGTGTGTGTGTGGGGCTGTGTAATGAGTGTGTGTGTGTGTGTGTGTGGGGCTGTGTAATGAGTGTGTGTGTGGGGCTGTGTAATGAGTGTGTGTGGGGCTGTGTAATGAGTGTGTGTGTGTGTGTGTGTGTGGGGCTGTGTAATGAGTGTGTGTGGGGGGGGGGCTGTGTAATGAGTGTGTGTGGGGCTGTGTAATGAGTGTGTGTGTTTGGGGGGGGGGGCTGTGTAATGAATGTGTGTGTGTGTGTGTGTGTGGGGCTGTGTAATGAGTGTGTGTGTGGGGGGCTGTGTAATGAGTGTGTGTGTGTGGGGCTGTGTAATGAGTGTGTGTGTGTGTGAGGGGGGGCTGTGTAATGAGTGTGTGGGTGTGGGGCTGTGTAATGAGTGTGTGTGTGGGGGGGGGGGCTGTGTAATGAGTGTGTGTGTGTTTGTGTGTGTGGGGCTGTGTAATGAGTGTGTGTGTGTGTGGGGCTGTGTAATGAGTGTGTGTGGGGCTGTTTGTAATGTGTGTGTGGGGCTCTTTGTAATGTGTGTGTATGGGGCTGTGTAATGAGTGTGTGTGTGTGTGGGGGGCTGTGTAATGAGTGTGTGTGTGTGGGGCTGTGTAATGAGTGTGTGTGTGTGGGGCTGTGTAATGAGTGTGTGTGTGTGGGGCTGTGTAATAAGTGTGTGTGTGTGTGTGTGTGTGGGGCTGTGTAATGAGTGTGTGTGTGGGTGTGGGGCTGTGTAATGAGTGTGTGTGGGTGTGTGGGTGTGGGGCTGTGTAATGAGTGTGTGTGGGGGGGTGGGGCTGTGTAATGAGTGTGTGTGGGGGTGGGGCTGTGTAATGAGTGTGTGTGTGTGGGGGGGGGGGGGGGCTGTGTAATGAGTGTGTGTGGGGCTGTGTAATGAGTGTGTGTGGGGCTGTGTAATGAGTGTGTGTGTGTGTGTGGGGCTGTGTAATGAGTGTGTGTGTGTGTGGGGCTGTGTAATGAGTGTGTGTGTGTGGGGCTGTGTAATGAGTGTGTGTGTGGGGTGGGGGGGGGCTGTGTAATGAGTGTGTGTATGGGGTGGGGGGGGGCTGTGTAATGAGTGTGTGTGTGGGGTGGGGGGGCTGTGTAATGAGTGTGTGTGTGGGGTGGGGGGGCTGTGTAATGAGTGTGTGTGTGTGGGGCTGTGTAATGAGTGTGTGTGTGTGTGGGGCTGTGTAATGAGTGTGTGTGTGTGGGGCTGTGTAATGAGTGAGCGTGTGTGGGGTGCTTTGTAATGAGTGTGTGTGGGGGGCTGTGTAATGAGTGTGTGTGTGTGGGGCTGTGTAATGAGTGTGTGTGTGTGTGTGGGGTGCTGTGTAATGAGTGTGTGTGTGGGGGGGGGGCTGTGTAATGAGTGTGTGTGTGTGTGTGTGTGGGGGGGCTGTGTAATGAGTGTGTGTGTGTGTGTGTGTGTGTGTGTGGGGCTGTGTAATGAGTGTGTGTGTGTGGGGCTGTGTAATGAGTGTTTCTGTGTGTGTGGGGCTGTGTAATGAGTGTGTGTGCGGGGTGGGGGGGGCTGTGTAATGAGTGTGTGTGTGGGGCTGTGTAATGAGTGTTTCTGTGTGTGTGGGGCTGTGTAATGAGTGTGTGTGCGGGGTGGGGGGGGGGCTGTGTAATGAGTGTGTGTGTGAGGCTGTGTAATGAGTGTGTGTGGGGTTGTGTAATGAGTGTGTGTGGGGCTGTGTAATGAGTGTGTGTGTGGGGCTGTGTAATGAGTGTGTGTGTGTGTGGGGTGCTGTGTAATGAGTGTGTGTGTGTGGGGTGCTGTGTAATGAGTGTGTGTGTGGGGGGGGGCTGTGTAATGAGTGTGTGTGTGTGTGGGGGGCTGTGTAATGAGTGTGTGTGTGTGGGTGTGGGGCTGTGTAATGAGTGTGTGTGGGGGGGTGGGGCTGTGTAATGAGTGTGTGTGTGGGGGTGGGGCTGTGTAATGAGTGTGTGTGTGTGTGTGGGGGGGGGGGGGGGCTGTGTAATGAGTGTGTGTGTGTGGGGCTGTGTAATGAGTGTGTGTGTGTGTGGGGCTGTGTAATGAGTGTGTGTGTGTGTGTGGGGCTGTGTAATGAGTGAGCGTGTGTGGGGTGCTGTGTAATGAGTGTGTGTGTGGGGTGGGGGGGGGGCTGTGTAATGAGTATGTGTGTGGGGTGGGGGGGCTGTGTAATGAGTGTGTGTGTGTGGGGGGCTGTGTAATGAGTGTGTGTGGGGCTGTGTAATGAGTGAGTGTGTGTGTGGGGCTGTGTAATGAGTGTGTGTGTGTGTGTGGGGCTGTGTAATGAGTGTGTGTGTGTGTGTGGGGCTGTGTAATGAGTGTGTGTGTGTGGGGCTGTGTAATGAGTGTGTGTGTGTGTGTGTGGGGCTGTGTAATGAGTGTGTGTGTGTGTGGGGCTGTGTAATGAGTGAGCGTGTGTGGGGTGCTGTGTAATGAGTGTGTGTGGGGGGCTGTGTAATGAGTGTGTGTGTGTGTGGGGCTGTGTAATGAGTGTGTGTGTGTGTGGGGTGCTGTGTAATGAGTGTGTGTGTGTGGGGGGGCTGTGTAATGAGTGTGTGTGTGTGTGTGGGGGGGCTTTGTAATGAGTTTGTGTGTGGGGGGGCTGTGTAATGAGTGTGTGTGTGTGTGTGTGTGTGGGGCTGTGTAATGAGTGTGTGTGTGTGGGGCTGTGTAATGAGTGTTTCTGTGTGTGTGGGGGGTGGGGGGGGGGGCTGTGTAATGAGTGTGTGTGTGAGGCTGTGTAATGAGTGTGTGTGGGGTTGTGTAATGAGTGTGTGTGGGGCTGTGTAATGAGTGTGTGTGTGGGGCTGTGTAATGAGTGTGTGTGGGGTGCTGTGTAATGAGTGTGTGTGGGGCTGTGTAATGAGTGTGTGTGTGTGGGGCTGTGTAATAAGTGTGTGTGTGTGTGTGTGGGGGGCTGTGTAATGAGTGTGTGTGTGTGTGGGGGGGGGCTGTGTAATGAGTGTGTGTGTGGGGCTGTGTAATGAGTGTTTCTGTGTGTGTGCGGGGTGGGGGGGGGGGCTGTGTAATGAGTGTGTGTGTGAGGCTGTGTAATGAGTGTGTGTGGGGTTGTGTAATGAGTGTGTGTGGGGCTGTGTAATGAGTGTGTGTGTGGGGCTGTGTAATGAGTGTGTGTGTGGGGCTGTGTAATGAGTGTGTGTGGGGTGCTGTGTAATGAGTGTGTGTGGGGCTGTGTAATGAGTGTGTGTGTGTGGGGCTGTGTAATAAGTGTGTGTGTGTGTGTGTGTGTGTGGGGGGGGCTGTGTAATGAGTGTGTGTGTGTGTGGGGCTGTGTAATGAGTGTGTGTGTGGGTGTGGGGCTGTGTAATGAGTGTGTGTGTGTGTGTGGGTGTGTGGGTGTGGGGCTGTGTAATGAGTGTGTGTGGGGGGATGGGGCTGTGTAATGAGTGTGTGTGGGGGTGGGGCTGTGTAATGAGTGTGTGTGTGTGTGGGGGGGGGGGGCTGTGTAATGAGTGTGTGTGGGGCTGTGTAATGAGTGTGTGTGGGGCTGTGTAATGAGTGTGTGTGTGTGTGTGTGTGGGGCTGTGTAATGAGTGTGTGTGTGTGTGGGGCTGTGTAATGAGTGTGTGTGTGTGGGGCTGTGTAATGAGTGTGTGTGTGGGGTGGGGGGGGGCTGTGTAATGAGTGTGTGTGTGGGGTGGGGGGGGGCTGTGTAATGAGTGTGTGTGTGGGGTGGGGGGGGCTGTGTAATGAGTGTGTGTGTGGGGTGGGGGGGCTGTGTAATGAGTGTGTGTGTGTGGGGGGCTGTGTAATGAGTGTGTGTGGGGGGCTGTGTAATGAGTGTGTGTGGTGCTGTGTAATGGGTGAGTGTGTGTGGGGGGCTGTGTATTGAGTGAGCGTGTGTGTGGGGCTGTGTAATGAGTGTGTGTGTGTGGGGCTGTGTAATGAGTGTGTGTGTGTGTGTGGGGCTGTGTAATGAGTGTGTGTGTGTGGGGCTGTGTAATGAGTGAGCGTGTGTGGGGTGCTGTGTAATGAGTGTGTGTGGGGGGCTGTGTAATGAGTGTGTGTGTGTGTGGGGCTGTGTAATGAGTGTGTGTGTGTGTGTGGGGTGCTGTGTAATGAGTGTGTGTGTGTGGGGTGCTGTGTAATGAGTGTGTGTGTGGGGGGGGGGCTGTGTAATGAGTGTGTGTGTGTGTGTGGGGGGGGGCTGTGTAATGAGTGTGTGTGTGTGTGTGTGTGTGGGGCTGTGTAATGAGTGTGTGTGTGTGGGGCTGTGTAATGAGTGTTTCTGTGTGTGTGGGGCTGTGTAATGAGTGTGTGTGCGGGGTGGGGGGGGGCTGTGTAATGAGTGTGTGTGTGGGGCTGTGTAATGAGTGTTTCTGTGTGTGTGGGGCTGTGTAATGAGTGTGTGTGCGGGGTGGGGGGGGGGGGCTGTGTAATGAGTGTGTGTGTGAGGCTGTGTAATGAGTGTGTGTGGGGTTGTGTAATGAGTGTGTGTGGGGCTGTGTAATGAGTGTGTGTGTGGGGCTGTGTAATGAGTGTGTGTGTGTGTGGGGTGCTGTGTAATGAGTGTGTGTGTGTGGGGTGCTGTGTAATGAGTGTGTGTGTGGGGGGGGGCTGTGTAATGAGTGTGTGTGTGGGGGGGGGCTTTGTAATGAGTTTGTGTGTGGGGGGCTGTGTAATGAGTGTGTGTGTGTGTGGGGCTGTGTAATGAGTGTGTGTGTGTGGGGCTGTGTAACGAGTGTGTGTGTGTGTGTGTGGGTGTGGGGCTGTGTAACGAGTGTGTGTGTGTGGGGGTGGGGCTGTGTAATGAGTGTGTGTGGGGGGGTGGGGCTGTGTAATGAGTGTGTGTGTGGGGGTGGGGCTGTGTAATGAGTGTGTGTGTGTGTGTGTGTGTGGGGGGGGGGGGGGGGGGGCTGTGTAATGAGTGTGTGTGTGTGGGGCTGTGTAATGAGTGTGTGTGTGTGGGGCTGTGTAATGAGTGTGTGTGGGGCTGTGTGTGGGGCTGTGTAATGAGTGTGTGTGTGTGTGGGGCTGTGTAATGAGTGTGTGTGTGTGTGTGGGGCTGTGTAATGAGTGAGCGTGTGTGGGGTGCTGTGTAATGAGTGTGTGTGTGGGGTGGGGGGGGGCTGTGTAATGAGTGTGTGTGTGGGGTGGGGGGGGGCTGTGTAATGAGTGTGTGTGTGGGGTGGGGGGGCTGTGTAATGAGTGTGTGTGTGTGGGGGGCTGTGTAATGAGTGTGTGGGGCTGTGTAATGAGTGTGTGTGGGGCTGTGTAATGAGTGTGTGTGTGTGTGTGGGGCTGTGTAATGAGTGTGTGTGTGTGTGGGGCTGTGTAATGAGTGTGTGTGTGTGTGGGGCTGTGTAATGAGTGTGTGTGTGTGTGGGGCTGTGTAATGAGTGAGCGTGTGTGGGGTGCTGTGTAATGAGTGTGTGTGGGGGGCTGTGTAATGAGTGTGTGTGTGTGTGGGGCTGTGTAATGAGTGTGTGTGTGTGTGTGTGGGGTGCTGTGTAATGAGTGTGTGTGTGTGGGGGGCTGTGTAATGAGTGTGTGTGTGTGTGTGGGGGGGCTTTGTAATGAGTTTGTGTGTGGGGGGGCTGTGTAATGAGTGTGTGTGTGTGTGTGTGTGTGTGGGGCTGTGTAATGAGTGTGTGTGTGTGAGGCTGTGTAATGAGTGTTTCTGTGTGTGTGGGGCTGTGTAATGAGTGTGTGTGCGGGGTGGGGGGGGGGCTGTGAAATGAGTGTGTGTGTGGGGCTGTGTAATGAGTGTTTCTGTGTGTGTGGGGCTGTGTAATGAGTGTGTGTGCGGGGTGGGGGGGGGCTGTGTAATGAGTGTGTGTGAGGCTGTGTAATGAGTGTGTGTGGGGTTGTGTAATGAGTGTGTGTGGGGCTGTGTAATGAGTGTGTGTGTGGGGCTGTGTAATGAGTGTGTGTGGGGTGCTGTGTAATGAGTGTGTGTGTGTGGTGCTGTGTAATGAGTGTGTGTGGGGTTGTGTAATGAGTGTGTGTGGGGCTGTGTAATGAGTGTGTGTGGGGGGCTGTGTAATGAGTGTGTGTGTGTGTGTGGGGCTGTGTAATGAGTGTGTGTGTGTGTGGGGTGCTGTGTAATGAGTGTGTGTGTGTGGGGGGCTGTGTAATGAGTGTGTGTGTGTGTGTGGGGGGGCTTTGTAATGAGTTTGTGTGTGGGGGGGCTGTGTAATGAGTGTGTGTGTGTGTGTGTGTGGGGCTGTGTAATGAGTGTGTGTGTGTGGGGCTGTGTAATGAGTGTTTCTGTGTGTGTGGGGCTGTGTAATGAGTGTGTGTGCGGGGTGGGGGGGGGCTGTGAAATGAGTGTGTGTGTGGGGCTGTGTAATGAGTGTTTCTGTGTGTGTGGGGCTGTGTAATGAGTGTGTGTGCGGGGTGGGGGGGGGCTGTGTAATGAGTGTGTGTGTGAGGCTGTGTAATAAGTGTGTGTGGGGTTGTGTAATGAGTGTGTGTGGGGCTGTGTAATGAGTGTGTGTGTGGGGCTGTGTAATGAGTGTGTGTGTGTGGGGCTGTGTAATGAGTGAGCGTGTGTGGGGTGCTGTGTAATGAGTGTGTGTGGGGGGCTGTGTAATGAGTGTGTGTGTGTGTGGGGCTGTGTAATGAGTGTGTGTGTGTGTGTGGGGTGCTGTGTAATGAGTGTGTGTGTGTGGGGTGCTGTGTAATGAGTGTGTGTGTGGGGGGGGGGGCTGTGTAATGAGTGTGTGTGTGTGTGTGGGGGGGGGCTGTGTAATGAGTGTGTGTGTGTGTGTGTGTGTGGGGCTGTGTAATGAGTGTGTGTGTGTGGGGCTGTGTAATGAGTGTTTCTGTGTGTGTGGGGCTGTGTAATGAGTGTGTGTGCGGGGTGGGGGGGGCTGTGTAATGAGTGTGTGTGTGGGGCTGTGTAATGAGTGTTTCTGTGTGTGTGGGGCTGTGTAATGAGTGTGTGTGCGGGGTGGGGGGCTGTGTAATGAGTGTGTGTGTGAGGCTGTGTAATGAGTGTGTGTGGGGTTGTGTAATGAGTGTGTGTGGGGCTGTGTAATGAGTGTGTGTGTGGGGCTGTGTAATGAGTGTGTGTGTGTGTGGGGTGCTGTGTAATGAGTGTGTGTGTGTGGGGTGCTGTGTAATGAGTGTGTGTGTGGGGGGGGGCTGTGTAATGAGTGTGTGTGTGTGGGGGGGGGCTTTGTAATGAGTTTGTGTGTGGGGGGCTGTGTAATGAGTGTGTGTGTGTGTGGGGCTGTGTAATGAGTGTGTGTGTGTGGGGCTGTGTAACGAGTGTGTGTGTGTGTGTGTGGGTGTGGGGCTGTGTAACGAGTGTGTGTGTGTGGGGGTGGGGCTGTGTAATGAGTGTGTGTGGGGGGGTGGGGCTGTGTAATGAGTGTGTGTGTGGGGGTGGGGCTGTGTAATGAGTGTGTGTGTGTGTGTGTGTGGGGGGGGGGGGGGGGGGGGGCTGTGTAATGAGTGTGTGTGTGTGGGGCTGTGTAATGAGTGTGTGTGTGTGGGGCTGTGTAATGAGTGTGTGTGGGGCTGTGTGTGGGGCTGTGTAATGAGTGTGTGTGTGTGTGGGGCTGTGTAATGAGTGTGTGTGTGTGTGTGGGGCTGTGTAATGAGTGAGCGTGTGTGGGGTGCTGTGTAATGAGTGTGTGTGTGGGGTGGGGGGGGGCTGTGTAATGAGTGTGTGTGTGGGGTGGGGGGGGGCTGTGTAATGAGTGTGTGTGTGGGGTGGGGGGGCTGTGTAATGAGTGTGTGTGTGTGGGGGGCTGTGTAATGAGTGTGTGTGGGGCTGTGTAATGAGTGTGTGTGGGGCTGTGTAATGAGTGTGTGTGTGTGTGTGGGGCTGTGTAATGAGTGTGTGTGTGTGTGGGGCTGTGTAATGAGTGTGTGTGTGTGTGGGGCTGTGTAATGAGTGTGTGTGTGTGTGGGGCTGTGTAATGAGTGAGCGTGTGTGGGGTGCTGTGTAATGAGTGTGTGTGGGGGGCTGTGTAATGAGTGTGTGTGTGTGTGGGGCTGTGTAATGAGTGTGTGTGTGTGTGGGGTGCTGTGTAATGAGTGTGTGTGTGTGGGGGGCTGTGTAATGAGTGTGTGTGTGTGTGGGGGGGCTTTGTAATGAGTTTGTGTGTGGGGGGGCTGTGTAATGAGTGTGTGTGTGTGTGTGTGTGTGGGGCTGTGTAATGAGTGTGTGTGTGTGGGGCTGTGTAATGAGTGTTTCTGTGTGTGTGGGGCTGTGTAATGAGTGTGTGTGCGGGGTGGGGGGGGGCTGTGTAATGAGTGTGTGTGTGAGGCTGTGTAATGAGTGTGTGTGGGGTTGTGTAATGAGTGTGTGTGGGGCTGTGTAATGAGTGTGTGTGTGGGGCTGTGTAATGAGTGTGTGTGTGGGGCTGTGTAATGAGTGTGTGTGGGGTGCTGTGTAATGAGTGTGTGTGTGTGAGGCTGTGTAATGAGTGTGTGTGGGGTTGTGTAATGAGTGTGTGTGGGGCTGTGTAATGAGTGTGTGTGGGGGGCTGTGTAATGAGTGTGTGTGTGTGTGGGGCTGTGTAATGAGTGTGTGTGTGTGTGGGGTGCTGTGTAATGAGTGTGTGTGTGTGGGGGGCTGTGTAATGAGTGTGTGTGTGTGTGTGGGGGGGCTTTGTAATGAGTTTGTGTGTGGGGGGGCTGTGTAATGAGTGTGTGTGTGTGTGTGGGGCTGTGTAATGAGTGTGTGTGTGTGGGGCTGTGTAATGAGTGTTTCTGTGTGTGTGGGGCTGTGTAATGAGTGTGTGTGCGGGGTGGGGGGGGGCTGTGAAATGAGTGTGTGTGTGGGGCTGTGAAATGAGTGTGTGTGTGGGGCTGTGTAATGAGTGTTTCTGTGTGTGTGGGGCTGTGTAATGAGTGTGTGTGCGGGGTGGGGGGGGGCTGTGTAATGAGTGTGTGTGTGAGGCTGTGTAATAAGTGTGTGTGGGGTTGTGTAATGAGTGTGTGTGGGGCTGTGTAATGAGTGTGTGTGTGGGGCTGTGTAATGAGTGTGTGTGGGGTGCTGTGTAATGAGTGTGTGTGTGTGAGGCTGTGTAATGAGTGTGTGTGGGGTTGTGTAATGAGTGTGTGTGGGGCTGTGTAATGAGTGTGTGTGGGGGGCTGTGTAATGAGTGTGTGTGTGTGTGGGGCTGTGTAATGAGTGTGTGTGTGTGTGGGGTGCTGTGTAATGAGTGTGTGTGTGTGGGGGGGCTGTGTAATGAGTGTGTGTGTGTGTGTGGGGGGGCTTTGTAATGAGTTTGTGTGTGGGGGGGCTGTGTAATGAGTGTGTGTGTGTGTGTGTGTGGGGCTGTGTAATGAGTGTGTGTGTGTGGGGCTGTGTAATGAGTGTTTCTGTGTGTGTGGGGCTGTGTAATGAGTGTGTGTGCGGGGTGGGGGGGGGGGGCTGTGTAATGAGTGTGTGTGTGGGGCTGTGTAATGAGTGTTTCTGTGTGTGTGGGGCTGTGTAATGAGTGTGTGTGCGGGGTGGGGGGGGGCTGTGTAATGAGTGTGTGTGTGAGGCTGTGTAATGAGTGTGTGTGGGGTTGTGTAATGAGTGTGTGTGGGGCTGTGTAATGAGTGTGTGTGGGGTGCTGTGTAATGAGTGTGTGTGTGTGGGGTGCTGTGTAATGAGTGTGTGTGGGGGGGGGGGGCTGTGTAATGAGTGTGTGTGTGTGTGTGGGGGGGCTTTGTAATGAGTTTGTGTGTGGGGGGCTGTGTAATGAGTGTGTGTGTGTGGGGCTGTGTAATGAGTGTGTGTGTGTGTGGGGCTGTGTAATGAGTGTGTGTGTGTGGGGGGGCTGTGTAATGAGTGTGTGTGTGGGGGGCTGTGTAATGCGTGAGTGTGTGTGGTGGGCTGTGTAATGAGTGAGTGTGTGGGGTGTGTTTAATGAGTGAGTGTGTGTTGGGGCTGTGTAATGAGTGAGTGTGTGTCTGGGGCTGTGTAATGAGTGAGTGTGTGTCTGGGGCTGTGTAATGAGTGAGTGTGTGTGTGGGGCTGTGTAATGAGTGAGTGTGTGTGTGGGGCTGTGTAATGAGTGAGTGTGTGTGTGGGGCTGTGTAATGAGTGTGTGTGGGGCTGTGTAATGAGTGTGTGTGGGGCTGTGTAATGTGTGTGTGTGTGTGTGGGGCTGTGTAATGAGTGTGTGTGTTTGTGGGGGGGGCTTTGTAATGAGTTTGTGTGTGGGGGGCTGTGTAATGAGTGTGTGTGTGTGGGGGGGGGGGGGGCTGTGTAGTGTGTGTGTGTATGTGTGGGGCTGTGTAATGAGTGTGTGTGTGTGGGGCTGTGTTATGAGTGTGTGTGGCTGTGTAATGAGTGTGTGTGTGGGGCTGTGTAATGAATGTGTGTGTGGGGCTGTGTAATGAGTGTGTGTGGGGGCTGTGTAATGAGTGTGTGTGTGTGTGTGGGGGGGGGGGCTGTGTAATGAGTGTGTGTGTGTGTGTGCAGGGGGCTGTGTAATGAGTGTGTGTGTGGGGGGCTGTGTAATGAGTGTGTGTGTGTGGGGCTGTGTGTGTGTCCAGTGCCAGTTCCACCTACCCCTGTTTGTACTGTAGTTTCTCTTTAGTGATTTAGAAGTACTTTAGAAAAAAGCTCTTTACCAGAGGATTTGCCCTCAGTCGCTTGCCAGCTAGTACTGGTTTGCTTGCTATGTATGCAGTGGACTCTGATGCATAGTAGTAGACTGCTTCCCCAATTGGTACTATAATGTCCCACATTTTACTCTACTTTTGACCAGAGCCTTATGGACCCTGGTATAAAGTAGAGCACTATTGAGGGAATAGGTTGTCATTTGGGAGGCAGCCTTAGTGTGGTGATGTAGTGGAACATTAAACAAAAATCTCCATGTGTTCCAACTTCCACAGGTAAATGATAATGGCTTGAGACGAGGCGATAGCCTCATTCTAGAACAGTTGGGATTGACATGTGAAGCAACTCGAGCGAGTAACGTTTCATCATATGTTGTCTGCCCAACATTAAGGATTTAAAAACGTTTACACATCAAAACAGACCACACCGATGGGTCATCGAGGGCATACGTCCTACGTCCTTTAAATCCCCTGTGTCTCTTTTAGAATTTTGTCAGTCTTATTTCACTGAATTCTGCCTTTTTTTAAATGATATAACCATGTTCTTTTTCAGAACTATTGCTAACCCCGGTCGATTGTGGGACAACACAGTATAAATGGCCAACACCCAATGAAAACACTGGCATCCAACCAATCAAGGAGCTCCTGCAGTTCTACCTGGGTCTTTGATTGGACAAAGACTCATCTACTGAAAAACACAACTTCCTGAACCAACCAACTGCATTCACCTTAGTGTGACTTAGGTCCTCCCCACACACACACACACACACACACACACACAATGGACAAACACACATGTAGCTAGGACGATAAACTGAAATTATCAACACCAACCATACCGACCACTTATCGCAGGCATTTTGCCTATACTAAAGAAATGTGAAGTTTGAAATGAAATACAGTACCAGTTAAAAGTTTGGACACACCTACTCATTTCAGGGTTTTTGTTTATTTTTACTGTTTTCTACATTGTAAGATAATAGTGAAGACATCAAAACTATGAAATAACACATGGAATCATGTAGTAACCAAAAAAGTGTTAAACAAATCAAAATATATTGGAAATTTGAGATTCTTCAAAGTTGCCACCCTCTGCCTTGATGACAGCTTTGCACACTCTTTGCATTCTCTCAACCAGCTTCACCTGGAATGCTTTTCCAACAGTCTTGATGGAGTTCCCACACCTGCATGGCACTTGTTGGCTGCTTTTCCTTCACTCTGTGGTCCAACTCATCTCAAACCATTTAAATTGGGTTGAGGTCGGGTGATTGTGGTGGCCAGGTCATCTGATGCAGCACTCCATCACTCTCCTTATTGGTTAAATAGCCCTTATACAGCCTGGAGATGTGTTGGGTCATTGTCTTGTTGAAAAACAAATGATAGTCCCACTTAGCGCAAACCAGATGGGATAGCGTATCGCTGCAGAATGCTGTGGTAGCAATGCTGGTTAAGTGTAACTTGAATTCTAAATAAATCAGACAGTGTCACCAGCAATACACCATCACACCACCTCCTCCATGCTTCACGGTGGGAACCACACATGCGAAGATCACCTACTCTACGTCTCACAAAGACACAGTGGTTGGAACCAAAAATCTAAAATTTGGACTCATCAGACCAAAGGACAGATTCCACCAGTCTAATGTTCATTGGTTGCGTTTCTTTGCTCAAGCAAGTCTCTTCTTATTATTGGTGTCCTTTAGTAGGGGTTTCTTTGCAGCAATTCTACCATGAAGGCATGATTCACGCAGTCTCCTCTGAACAGTTGATGTTGAGATGTGTCAGTTACTTGAACTCTGAAGAATTTATGTGGGCTGCGATTTCTGAGGCTGGTAACTCTAATGAAGTTGTCCTCTGCAGCTTTCCTGTTTCAGTTTCATCATAGCGCTTGATGGTTTTTGCTACTGCATTTGAAGAAACTTTCAAAGTTCTTAAAATGTTCTGTGTTGACTGACCTTCATGTCTTAAAGTAATGACGGACTGTCATTTCTTTGCTTATTTGAGCTGTTCTTGCCATAATATGGACTTGGTCTTTTACCACATAGGGTTATCTTCTGTATACCTCCCCTATCTTGTCACAACACAACTGATTGGCTCAAACGCATTAAGAAGGAAAGAAATTCCTGTTAATTTAAATGCATTCCAGGTGACTACCTCCATAAAGCTGGTTTAGAGAATGCCAAGAGTGTGCAAAGCTGTCATCAAGGCAAAGGGTGGTTACTTTGAAGAATCTCAAATAAATAAAATATTTAGATTTGTTTAACACTTTATGGTTACTACATGATTCCATATGTGTTATTTCATAGTTTTGACGTCTTCACTATTATTCTACAATGTAGAAAATAGTAAAAATAAAGAATAACCCTTGAATGAGTAGGTGTGTCCAAACCTTTTGCCTGGTGCTGTAGGTTTGCTAATATGGGTTAATGCTAATGTGACAATTGTAGGCTACAACCATAGTAGTAGTAGTTTAAAGGATAATAAATTAACTGTGGTAAACTTATCGTTCTATTTATCATTATCGCATCAAGTCAGGCAATTTGTCGCAATATGGATTTTTGTCCATATCGTCCAGCTCACACTCTGACACACTTGCATACACACACATGCACACAAAGAAAATGGATACAGACAAATACACGTATACACACATGCATACAACGGACCCATACTCACAGAATATAGACTCAAAACTGATCCTGTCAGGAGGCATCTGGTCAGATGAATGTATTAATTAAGGGACAGAACCCAGACTATAGCTCCCCTCAGAAAATACACTCTTTACTACTCTCTCTCCGGGTCTTTTTTTTAAATAACATTTTCTTTGTGCGTTTGTGCTGTATACACATGCACGGGTGTGAGACAAGTGGTATATTATAAATGGCTCGAAGAGCATAAACTATACAATTGTGTTTGATTTTGAATGGTTATATTGTAAGCCTAACTAAAGTAGTCTCTTGAAAGGTTTATAAAATAAATGTTTTACAGGTATTTATAGTTTTTAAACTTTAGAAACATTATTTGTATGACACTATAAGAGGGAGGAAATGGTTAAGTGACTTAACAAGTATCCCTTAAAATGTTACCTTATTGTGTCTAATTGAATTCCATATTTTAAGTCCTGTAGTTTTAGATGAAATGTTAAAGTGAATCCCCCTGCTGCGATATGTATGAAGGTGAATGTTCATAGGTTGTGTATATATTGCAGTATAAATTAATGAAATAAGATGTCTGTTTTCTCTCCAGCCTGGTGTTACAAAAAACAACCACTGAAATGTGACTACAGTCATATCGTTTGAGTTGATGAACTCACTTTTTTCAGGGTTTCAACTTATTGCGTAAGGATTTTTCCTTGCACTTCACCTCAACCTCACAATGAAAGGAATGGACAGGCCTGCCAACAGGCATAACTGAATTCTTTAGGGTGGTCTTTGTCTGTTGATTGGGGGTAATGTCTATAGATCACCTGGAAGGTACAAAACAAGTTCTGCTTCAGTCGTGTAAAATGGACAGGCAATATGCATTTTTCACACCATATTCCTGTACTACTCCAGTTTAGTTATAGTCTGTAAGCACATAGCAAATCTCACAGAACTTATAATTTAGCAATTATTTTATATATAATTTTGCTTTTTTTTTAGAAGAATGTGAAAATTCCAAATAGTCTGCAAATGCTGAAATGAAGTTGGCCTCACATAATCAAGTGTTTGTGAAAATGTGTGTCCAGAAAATATCTTTTTTGTAGGTTTGCACTGGTTATTATGATATCTCTTTGACGCTGCAAAGGATATTTCTTATTTTTGTGATGGCCAATTTCTCCCAATTCATTCAACATTTTCCTAAACCAGGCATTTTTTAAGAGTTGAGCAAATTTTGAAGATTAGGATGCTCTTGATGCAAATTAAGTCACAAAAAAAGGAAAGAAAAACAATTGTCATAGAATGGATGTACTGCTCTCGTTGCAAATCCAAAGATTTTATTATACAACCTTTAAAATAAACGTAAGCCATGAAGTGTTACTGTGTTAACAGCCTTTTGTAAGGTATGCATCTTGGCAATCACGACGACAAGTTTTAAGGAAAAAGTGTGCATACAAATATTAAATTCACTCACAAGGGTTGGTTGAATTGAATTACTTTTTCTTCTCTGATTCTGACTGATCGATACTTTTTTTTGAAAAAATGTTCTTAATTTATAGTTTGCTATTTGATCAATTGGTAAATATTACATGCAAGTACCTTAACATGCTAAAGACCTAGCATAATGCCTTAGACCTGTTTTTCTGTATTGTGTATTACTGTGAAGTTGACAGTTGTATCATATATGTATAGTGAGATGACAATACTGAAGTGTGCATCGTCACTCAATGGCCATGTCTGAAATGGCACCCTATATAGGATGCCATTTCAGATGCAACCATTGTACTTGTGCTATGGTTAGACTACTACACCCCTGGCTTATTTGGTTGGTTTTCACAGTAGATTTTTTTTTCTTTTCCCCCACATTTTATTTGTGATCAGTTGTGGGTTGTATTATTTGTACAGTTGTTTCATATTGACTGTCTTTTAAGGTGAGTATGTAAACAACAAAATGGTAAATCAAAGCAATATTGTAAAACAAGAGTTTTCGTGTAGAAAGCTCATTGTTACGGTTCAGAAATGTATTTTTGCAGGTGTGATGTTGATATTAAATAGCACTATGTTCACCTGCATCGATGTTCATCCACTGTGGGCATTTTATGCAAAATTAATTTACACCTTATGCAAGCTGTTGACTAATATTGCTTTTGCCAATGCTGCTTGCTAATTTATGATTTATGGCATTGTAAATAAATTATTTTTATTATGTTGATTGAAGTGTAATTACTGATTTGACTTGGTCTACAATTTTTGTCTCTATCCCATAAGGTTGACAGAATATTATTATTATTCAGTTTCCAGACTAATTACTCTGTAATGTAATCAGTTAGCCACACTTTTTAGTAACAACTGTTACCCTGTTGTAATACATGTATCTGTGTACCTTTTGACTTTTTTCCCACATTTTGTTGTTACAGCCTGAACTTAAAATGGATTAAAATATTGTCACAGGCCTACGAACAATAATACCCCATAATGTCAAAGTGGAGTTGTGTTTTTAGACGTTTTTACAGAGTAAAAATGAAAAGCTGAAATGTGTCGAGTGGAAGTATTCAGCCCCTTTAGTTGTCAAACCTAAATAAGTTCAGGAGGGAAAATGTGCTTGACAAGTCACAGAAGTTGCATGGACTCACTGTGTGCAAAAATAGTGTTTTAACATGATTTTCGAATTACTACATCTCTACCCACACATACAGTGGGGCAAAAAAGTATTTAGTCAGCCACCAATTGTGCAAGTTCTCCGACTTAAAAAGATGAGAGGCCTGTAATTTTCATCATAGGTACACTTCAACTATGACAGAAAAATCCAGAAAATCACATTGTAGGATTTTTAATTAATTTATTTGCAAATTATGGTGGAAAATAAGTATTTCGTCACCTACAAACAAGCAAGATTTCTGGCTCTCACAGACCTGTAACTTCTTCTTTAAGAGGCTCCTCTGTCCTCCACTCGTTACCTGTATTAATGGCACCTGTTTGAACTTGTTATCAGTATAGAAGACACCTGTCCACAACCTCAAACAGTTACACTCCAAACTCCACTATGGCCAAGACCAAAGAGTTGTCAAAGGACACCAGAAACAAAATTGTAGACCTGCACCAGGCTGGGGAGACTGAATCTGCAATAGGTAAGCAGCTTGGTTTGAAGAAGTCAACTGTGGGAGCAATTATTAGGAAATGGAAAACATACAAGACCACTGATAATCTCTCTCGATCTGGGGCTCCACGCAAGATCTCACCCCGTGGGGTCAAAATGATCACAGGAACGGTGAGCAAAAATCCCAGAACCACACGGGGGGACCTAGTGAATGACCTGCAGAGAGCTGGGACCAAAGTAACAAAGCCTACCATCAGTAACACACTATGCCGTCAGGGACTCAAATCCTGCAGTGCCAGTCGTGTCCCCCTGCTTAAGCCAGTACATGTCCAGGCCCGTCTGAAGTTTGCTAGAGAGCATTTGAATGATCCAGAAGAAGATTGGGAGAATGTCATATGGTCAGATGAAACCAAAATATAACTTTTTGGTAAAAACTAAACTCGTCGTGTTTGGAGGACAAAGAATGCTGAGTTGCATCCAAAGAACACCATACCTACTGTGAAGCATGGGGGTGGAAAAATCATGCTTTGGGGCTGTTTTTCTGCAAAGGGACCAGGACGACTGATCCGTGTAAAGGAAAGAATGAATGGGGCCATGTATCATGAGATTTTGAGTGAAAACCTCCTTCCATCAGCAAGGGCATTGAAGATGAAACGTGGCTGGGTCTTTCAGCATGACAATGATCCCAAACACACCGTCCGGGCAACGAAGGAGGGGCTTCGTAAGAAGCATGTCAAGGTCCTGGAGTGGCCTAGCCAGTCTCCAGATCTCAACCCCATAAACAATCTTTGGGGGGAATTGAAAGTCCGTGTTGCCCAGCAACAGCCCCAAAACAACACTGCTCTAGAGGAGATCTGCATGGAGGAATGGGCCAAAATACCAGCAACAGTGTGTGAAAACCTTGTGAAGACTTAAAGAAAACGTTTGACCTCTGTCATTGCCAACAAAGGGTATATAACAAAGTATTGAGATAAACTTTTGTTATTGACCAAATATTTTCCACCATAATTTGCAAATAAATTCATTAAAAATCCTACAATGTGATTTTCTGGATTTTTTTCTTCTCATTTTGTCTGTCATAGTTGAAGTGTACCTATGAAAATTACAGGCCTCTCTCATCTTTTTAAGTGGGAGAACTTGCACAATTGGTGGCTAACTAAATACTTTTTTGCCCCACTGTAGTTATCTGTAAGGTTCCTCAGTCGAGCAGTGAATTTCAACCACAAAGGCCAGGTATATTTTCTACCTATTGGTATATATTTTTTAAATTACAACAACAAAAAAGCAGACATTGAATATTCCTTTGAGCATGGTGGAGCAAGTTATTAATTACACTTTGGATGGTGTATCAATACATCCAGTCACTACAAAGATAGAGGCGTCCTTCCTAACTCAGTTACTGAAGAGGAAGGAAACCGCTCACGGATTTCACCATGAAGCCAATGGTAACTTTAAAAACAGAATTTAATGCTGTGATAGGACAAAACTGAGGATGGGTCAACAACATTGTAGTTACATCACAATACTAACCTAAATGACAGAGTGAAAAGGAAGCCTGTACAGAACAAAACTATTCCAAAACGTGCATCATGTTTGCAATAAGGCCACCGGCAGACCATGAACAGCTGCATGGTCAAACTGCAAAAAAATGTGGCAACGAAATGCACTTGAATGCCTGAAAACAATGTATTATGTTTGCGACAAATCCAACAACCTATCACTGAGTACCACTTCATATTTTCAAACATGGTGGTGGCTACATCGTGTTTAGGGTATGCTTGTCATTTTACTATCAAATAGTCAAAATAATGATAAACCCTGTGATGAGTAGGTGTCCAAACTTGACGTACTGTAATTACTAATACATTTGGAAAAATGTCTAAAAACATTTTTCACTTTGTCATTATGTGTAGATGGGTGAGAGGAACAATATCTATTTAATCCATTTTGAATTCAGGCTGTAACAACAAAATGTGGAATAATTCAAGGGGTATGAATACATTCTGATCACCTGGTTGGGCCGTCCTGTGTTCTTCCCCTTATCAGCAGAGGGCATAATTGTCCAGCAGATAACATTTTATTTTACAGAACACACAGAAAATACATACCATCCAATAAAGCTGAAAAAAATGCGACTATATCAGTATTTTTAAAAAATAGTATGAAGTGAAGTATAATTTTTCCGTATGCAACGAAGTCATAGACACGCATGATTGAATTTAAGATAATATATCACAGGCATTGCATTTGCCAGACGCAGAAGCAAACTGCGGCTTTGTACAATAAGCTGATTCTAGATCTGTTTTTAGGAGCAACTTCACCCCCAAGCATTAGCATCACTTCATATGGCCACAGATAGAACAATGAGTTATACAAATATTTAATATGGCCACACGACACTTCCGCCCCAGTAAAATCGAACCAGTGAGGGGCCTCGGAAGCTACAGAGGCTAGTACTACCCGGGTCGTGGTAAACAACTTCATTCTCTTCAGTGAGTGAGAGTCAGAATGTAAAGCTAAAGACAGGGATGACGAGATCTTGGTCTGGTGCAATTTGATAACGGCCGTCAAATGGGTTTTAAATGGGACATTTAAAGGAAGAATCAAGGGCCCTGCTATTACTTACAATCGTCAGGTTTGTTAGCGATTGTATTTTAATTAACAGCTATTATTAGCTAGCTACAAGCCTGCCACCAGCAGCCGCTCGCCAGAGCTAGCCGCAGTGTTTACTAGGCGACTGTAGATAACGTTAGCTAGCTACTTATTTATGGCTATTTTTTATGTAGGGCTGTATTGAAAACTGGTCGACGTCGGTAAATGCTAGATGGCCATTCAACGGTGTTTTTAGTAGCATGTCAGTTTTTTTTATTGTTGTTGAATGTCAAGACTGGTTTCAGTTGTTCGTTTTCATGTCTAACGTTAACAATTAGCTGCCTAGCTACTCAAAACATACAGATTATGTTACGACAATGACAGCTAACCTTAGGTGGTACTGGGGAGGTGAAAACACTCAATATGTCTGAAATGTATTACTTTCTTCTTTTTGTAAAGGGGATTCCAGGGGGACCATGTCAACTCTGCCGTGTCATCGACCCAATACCATTTTCTTTCTATTTGACTCAAAACACCAACATCCTCTACCGACTCAGTTAACGTTAGTGATGGTGAGCATCTGCAGCGGCTAAAGGCATGGCAGACAATCTACGACACCAGAGGCCTCGAGCTCCAGAATCAGATGCTGGCAGAGCACAAGGGTTCGCGAGATAAACATAGAGGCAGTGCAAAGATAAGCCAACGCAAAAGCCATTATCCCTTATTTTCTCACTTTTATTGGGCCTGGCTTGTAGCCCGAAGCTGTTTTTTACTGGATGAAGTGTGTATATTATAGTGTAAGTGGTGTCAGCTATTGAACGCAGTGACTGGACTTTTAAACTTACTCTTGTGAATTCAGCCAGCTCATCAACAAAACACAATGGCATCTGATGACCACAAGGAGACAGAGAATGACCTGTCAGAACCCCTTCAAGCGGATGATGAGTTATTGAGTCAGTATGAGGAGGAGGACCCTGCTAGCACTAACTTCAAATCCAAAAGTTTACCTGCTCTGAATGACTCAGGCCAGCAAAGCAAGTCCTTGTTGGCCAAGTCTATGCAGCAGCAGGTGTCAATAACGGAGGAAAAGTGTGCTGAATTAATCCAACTCCCACAGAGGATCAACCTGAACCAACCTCTACCTGAATCCTCCACTAGGACTAATGTTAACTATTCCCCTTCCAGTTCTAGTGTGGTGGGGTTGAGTAGTTCATTTAACACGGAGACACAGGTGAGCAAGCCCAGGAGTAAAAACCCAACGAGGCAAGGCTTCCTCACCTCGAGGTTACCCCTGATGCGTTTACCCACTAGGAAATACATTAATGCAATTCTCGAAGACTCTCGCTGTTTTTTATTTTGCATGTGCTACCTGACATTCATCCAGTCACTGATGGTGTCTGGCTACCTTAGCAGTGTCATCACCACCATAGAGAAGAGGTACAGCCTCCGGAGCTCTGAGTCCGGCCTGCTCGTCAGCTGCTTTGACATAGGCAGTCTGCTGGTGGTGGTCTTCATCAGTTACTTCGGAGGCCGAGGGCAGAGGCCCAGGTGGTTGGCCGTGGGTGCGGTGTTCATAGCCGTCGGAGCAGCACTCTTCTCCTTGCCTCACTTCATCTCCCCTCCGTACCAAATCCTGGAGGTGAACTCGTCCCGGGGCAACGAGGGCCTGTGTATGAACAACAACGGCAGTGGCAAGGACTTCCTGGATGTGTCTTGTCCCAGAGACCAGGAGGGTAATGAGCACAACCTGTACGTGGCCCTGTTCATCATTGCACAGATACTGGTAGGCATGGGGTCGACGCCCATCTACACCCTGGGACCCACCTACCTGGACGACAACGTCAAGAAGGAGAATGCCTCTCTTTATCTAGGTAAGACATGAGTGTGTGTGTGAGATGGGGTGTGAAAGGTCCAAAAGACTACACAACGCACCGGAAATAAACTAGGAGATAAAGGAGGAAGGCAACTCGGCTAGCCACCTCTGTGCCAGATTTACTGACTAGGTCTACTGTTTGGGTTCAGATAGAATGTCTCCTACTGTCTTTCCACCTGCCTCTGCCTATACACAAGGCCTTACAATACATTATGACATTAGCTACTTAAAATTTGACTTCAGTTATTCAATCAATCCTTGTCCCTAGATCTTTTCTCTCCAGTGGTCTGAAACAAGGTAAACCTAATTAAGGCCTAAACACTGAAAATAAAGAATAGTTATGATACAGGCTTGTATTCTGTGGTCGCCCATGTGGCTGCCTGGTGCCTGCCTCTCGTACACTCAGAGAAAATAAACTCCACAAAATAATTAGCTCCCGTTTGTGTCCCAAATGGCACCGTGCTCCCTATATAGTGCACCTCTTTTGACTAGAACCCTCTAAAGAAAGCCTTTGACACAGCCCAAAGTCAGTCCCCTTTCTTCTCCTAGACCCAGTCTAACGGTGTTCTCGTGGAAGGCCGGTTCACAAAGGACTGAGCAGCTTTGATCATGCGGTCACTTGGTGCCAGCTGTACAATGGCTGGATACACACTGGCCAAGATGTGACAGAACTTGGCCCATCATTTCCTGTCTGGCTAGCTGGAACACGAAGGCTGTGAAGGAGGACAGACTCTGGTCAAAAGTAGTGCACTAAATAGGGAATAAGGTGCCATTTGGGACGTAGACTAGAGTGGACAACACTAATGGTCTTTGACAGATCTCTATTCAGTCTGATAGAGCCACAGACCACAGACAGACAGTTACTCTGAGGACAGGACATAACTCTTAGGTAGTGGAGCAAATGTTTATTCGTTGTATGTTATTCACTGAGTTCCAGGAAGAGGGATTTATAGGCTTTGGAAACCAGGGAATGAACCTATAGTTAGTCCAAAAAAAGGCTAGATAACCAGATGTTCTTTTACATATTAAGAGGGTTCTTACAGTAGCTTTTAATCTAAGATTATACTGTGTATATAATCTCAAAACAGTGTGAGATTTTATTGGTACTAGGTTTATTAGGTCAGGTTGTCATGAGTGTGCCCATGATTGACCAACACAATACAACATCATTATTTTCTTGGACTCCATAGGCGAGCGAGTAAACTCCAACTGGAAAATAAAATTAATGACATACGATTTAAGATTATCCTACCAACGGGACATTAAAAACTCTAATATCTTGTGTTTCACCGAGACGTGGCTGAACGATGATACGGATAATATAGAGCTGCCGGGATTTTCCATGCACCGGCAGAGCAGAGAAGCTGTGAGGGTGTGTGTCCATTTGTCAAAAACAGCTGGTGCGCGATGTCTAATATTAAAGAAGTCTCAAGGTATTGCTCGCCTGAGGTAGAGTACCTTATGATAAGCTGTAGACCACACTATCTGCCAAGAGTTCTCATCTATATAATTCATAGGCTTCGATTTACCACCACAGAACAAAGCTGGCACTAAGACCATGCTCAACCAGCTCTATAAGGCCATAACCAAAGGAGAAAATGCACACCCAGAAGCGGTGTTCCTGTGGCCGGGGACTTTAATGCAGACAAGCTTAAATACGTTTTACCAAATTTTTACCAGCATGTCACATGTGCAACCAGATGGAAAAAAAAAACCTAGACCACCTTTACTCCACACACAGAGATGCATACAATGCTCTCGCCTGCCTTCCATTTGGCTAATCTGACCATAACTCTATCCTCCTGATTCCTGATTACAAGCAAAGACTAAAGCTGGAAGTACCAGTGACTCGCTCAATACGGAAGTGGTCAGATGACGCGGATGCTACACTACAGGACTGTTTTGCTAGCATAGACTGGAATATGTTTCAGGATTCCTCCAATGGCATTGAGGAGTACACCACCTCAGTCATCGCCTTCATCAATAAGTGCATTGACGACGTCGTCCCCACAGTGACCGTACGTACACATCCCAACCAGAAGCCATGAATTACAGGCAACATGCGCATCGAGCCAGAGGCTAGAGCTGCCGCTTTCAAGGAGCGAGAGACTAATCCGGACGCTTAATTCTTGCGACTATCAAACCCGGATCCGGGAGCGTAATCATAGCCTCAAATAATTAGCATAACGCAGCGGACATAAATCTTCCTACAAAATCTTCCTATTCATGAAAATCACAAATGAAATATATTGAGACACAGCTTAGCCTTTTGTTAATCACACTGTCATCTCAGATTTTCAAAATATGCTTTACAGTCAACGCTAGACAAGCATTTGTGTAAGTTTATCATGGCATAATGCTATGCTAGGCTCTGCTGGCAGCAGGCAACATTTTCACAAAAATAAGAAAAGCAATCAAATTATATCATTTACCTTTGAAGAACTTCGGATGTTTTCACTCGAGACTCCCAGTTAGAAAGCAAATGTTCCTTTTTTCAAAAAATATAATTTTTGTAGGCGAAATAGCTCCTGTTTGTTCGTCACGTTTGGCTGAGAAATCGACCGGAAAATGCGGTCACTACAACACCAAACTTTTTTCCAAATTAGCTCCATAATATCGACAGAAACATGGCAAACGTTGTTTAGAATCAATCCTCAAGATGTTTTTCACATAACAATTCGATAATATATCCGTCGAGACAATTGGTTTCTCATAAGAAGCGGTTGGAAAAATGGCTACTTGTGTACTTTACGCAAGATTTTCTGCTGGAGCCATTATGTGACCACTTGCTAAATGTGGTCCCTTACGGCTATTCTTCAACATAAATGCGCAAAAAAAGATGTCACAATGCTGTAGACACCTTGGGGAATACTTTGAAAAAGGAAGCTCATTCGTAGCTCATTCACAGCCATATAAGGAGTCATTGGCATGAGGCGGTTTCAAAAAATGCGGCACTTCCTGATTGGATTTTTATCTGGGTTTCGCCTGTAACATCAGTTCTGTTGCACTCTCAGACAATATATTTGCAGTTTTGGAAACGTCAGTGTTTTCTATCCAAAGCTGTCAATTATATGCATAGTCGAGCATCTTTTCGTGACAAAATATCTTGTTTAAAACGGTAACGTTTTTTATCCAAAAATGAAAATACTGCCCCCTAGTTACAAAAGGTTAAAAGAAATCCCGCTACGCCCTCAGACGAACAACCAAACCAGCAAAGCGTCAATATATGATTAAGATTGAATCCTACTACATCGGCTCTGACGCTCGTCGGATGTGGCAGGGCTTGAAAACTATTACGGACTACAAAGGGAAACTCAGACGCGAGCTGCCCAGTGATGCAAGCCTACCAGACGAACTAAATGCCTTTTTATGTTCGCTTCGAGGCAAGCAACACTGAAGCATGCACAAGAGCACCAGCTGTTCCGGATGACTGTGATAATGCTCTCGATAGCCGATGTGAACAAAACCTTTTAAACAGGTCAACATTCACAAAGCCGCTGGGCAAGACGGATTACCAGGACGTGTACTCAAAGCATGCGCCGACCAACTGTCAAGTGTCTTCAATGACATCTGTAATACCTACATGTTTCAAGCAGACCACCATAGTCCCTGTGTCCAAGGAAGTGAAGGTAACCTACCTAAATGATTACCGCCCAGTAGCACTCATGTCGGTAGCCATGAAGTGCTTTGAAAAGCTGGTCATGGCTCACATCAACAGCATCCTCCCAAACACTCTAAACCCACTCCAATTCGCGTACTGCCCCAACAGATCCATAGATGAAGTAATGTATACAGGGGGTACCGGTACCTGCTATATACAGGGGGTACCGGTACTGAGTCAGTGTGTAGGGGTACAGGTTAGTTGAGGTAATTTTTACATGTGGTAGGCGTGAAGTGACCAGGCATAGATAATAAACAGCGAGAAGCAGCAGTGTACAAAAACAGCTGGTGCTCCCGTGCATGCTTCAGTGTTGCTTGCCTTATACATGACATTTTTTTTATTTTTTAAAATATGTTTTAAACTGAAATATCTTTAGTCAATAGGTATTAAACTCCTTTCTTATGGCAAGCCTAAATACGTACAGGAGTGAAGATTTCCTTAACAAGTCACATAATAAGTTGCATAGACTCACTCTGTGTGCAATAATAGTGGTTAACAGGATTTTTGAATGATTATCCCATCTCTTGCAATTATCTGTGAGGTCCCGCAGTCGAGTCGTAAATTTCAAACACAGATTCATCCACAAAGACCAGGGAACATTTTCCAATGGCTCGCAAAGATGGACACCTATTGGTAGATAGATAAAAAATAAAATACAGACACTGAATATCCCTTTGAGCATGGTGAAGTTATTAATTCAAATACATCATTTTTTTTTGTCACAGGAATGCACCGAATACAACCGGTATACAATTTCACCTTACTGTGAAATTCTTACTTACAAGCCCTTAACCAACAATGCAGTTCAAGAAAGAGTTCAAAACATGGTAATTTAGAAAAAGTAACACAATATAATTACTTAACAATAATGCGCGTGTATACAGAGGGTACCGGTACCGAGTCAATGTACGGGGATACAGGTTAGACGAGGTAATTTGTAAAGTAACTGCTTAGATAATAATAAACAGCCAGTAGCAGCAGTGTAAAAACAAAGGGGGGGGGGGGCTGTTAAGGAGCCTTTCGGACCTAGACTTGGCACTCCGGTACCGCTTGCCGTGCAGTAGCAGAGAGAACAGTCTATGACTTGGGTGACTGGAATCTTTGGAAATGTTTTGGGCATTCCTCTGACACCGCCATATGCTTTAGATGATGTATAAATACACCCAGTGACTACAAAGATACAGGCATCTTTTCTAACTCAGTTGCCAGGAGAAAGGAAACTGTTGAGGTCAGTGGTGATTTTGGAACAGTTTGGCTATGGAGTTTAATGGCTTTTTTGTTGTTACTTTTACCCCTTTTTGTCCCCAATTATGTGGTATCCAATTGGTAGTTAGTCATGTCTCAATGCTGCAACTCCCGTACAGACTCGGGAGAGGCGAAGGTCGAGAGCCATGCATCCTCTGAAACACGACCCAACCAAGCCACACTGCTTAACCCGGAAGCCAGCCACACCAATGTGTCGGAGGAAACTCCGTACACCTGGCAACCGGTTGGGATGGTGTTCTTCAGCGTGCATGCGCCCGGCCCGCCACAGGAGTCGCTAGAGTGCGATGGGACAAGGACATCCCTGCCGGCCAAACCCTCCCCTAACCCGAACGACGCTGGGCCAATTGTGCGCTGCCCCATGGGTCTCCCAGTCGCGGCCGGCTGCGACAGAGTCTGGACTCAAACCAGGATCTCTAGTGGCACGGCTAGCCAGTGCAGTGCCTTAGACCACTGCACCCGCTTGGGAGGCCAGATAGGAGGAAACTGAGGATGGATCAACCACATTGTAGTTACACCACAATACTAACCTAAATTACAGTGAAAAGAAGCCTGTACACAATAAAACATATTCCACAACATGCATCCTGTTTGCGATAAGGCACTAAAGTAATAGTGCAATAAATGTGGCAAAAAAGTTTGCCTTTTGTCCTTGTTGAGGCAAACACAACACATCACTGAGTACCATTCTTCATATTTTCTTCATATTTTCAAGCATGGTGCTGGCTGCATCATGTTATGGATATGCTTGTCATCAGCAAGAACTAGCGAGTAAAACATTTTGGGGGGTTGGATAAAAATAAGCGGAATAGAGCTGAGCTCAGGCAATATCTGAGAGGAAAACCTGGTCTGCTTTCCAACAGACACGGGGAGACAAATTCACCTTTCAGCAGGACAAGGCCAAATATACACTGGAGCTGTTTACCAAGACAACATTGACTGTTCCTGAGCTGCCGAGTTACAGTTTTGACTTAAATCGGCTTGATAGCCATTTTCAAGTCTTGCAATAGATTGTCTAGCAATGATCAATAACCAATTTAACGGAGCTTGGAGAGTTTAAAAAATAATAATGGGCAAATATTGAACAATCCAGGTGTGCAAAGCTCTTAGAGACTTACCCAGAAAGACTCACAGCCATAATGGCTGCCAAAGGCAATTGTAACATGTATTGACTCAGGGGGTTGAAATACTTTCATTAATCTTAAATCTTAATCCAATTTGTCATTACAGAATATTTTGTGTAAATCGTTGAGAAAAATAAGACAAATCTATTTTAATCCCAATTTGTAGCACAACAAAATGTGGAAGAAGTCAATGGGTGTGAATACTTTCTGAATGCAATGTGTATATATATGGCTTCAGTTGGTGTCCTCTACATTTGGTCATACAGGCAGTTCTGTTTCAGTTGGGGCTGTGATCTGGGGGGCTGTCTATGGGAAATAAAGCAGATTTGTTGGATAGTTGTAAGATGACAGTGCAGTGTCAGCAGGTTGCCATGACGATGCAGTCATCCCACATTTCATTGTGCCTGACCCTGTGCCGCCAGTCTCCCTCCCTCCCTCCCTCCCTCCCGCAAGGTCACAGGGTCCCAATTGATCCAGCTGCCAGGCTGAGGCTCGCATAATTTTCCTGTAACATCCGGCCCGTTACGCTTGCATCAATCTCCTTTATGAGTACAGGACACAGACACTAACAGTAAAACACCTAATTTCACCCATCTGAGCTCATGTACTCAGGGCTGTAGAGACACAGAACAGCTCCCTAAGAATATACTGTATGTAATTAAGCAATGTATTAATGATAATAATGGACTCTGACTGAATGGGTAGTTCACCACTTTGTTCCCCATTCAAATGAACCACGCTGTCTGTACAGGACAACCAGTTCAAAACCTGTACATGTCTCTGAATCTGCCTTGGTCTAGGGTGACTGACAGAAGAGCAGTAGGGGAACGGGGTCACTTGTCAACTTTATTGCTCCACAGTCACGCACAAAGCATTTGTGCCTCCAAAGAGAAACTTAAAAAATGTTTTTTCTACCTCAATGGTTACGTCATCCTGTTTTTATTACAGGGCAATTGCATCATGTAGAAACCAACAGGAGCATTTCACATTCAATTCATTCAACAATTTATGAGGACTGCATTTCCACAAAGAGCCAGACAATGATGATGGGATGTTTCCCAAATGGCACCCTATTCCCTACATAGTGCACTACTTTTGACCAGGATCCTGGGGCCTCATTTATAAACTGCATATGCACAAAATATACCCTAAAATGTGCATGCGCCAGTTTTCACACACACAATGTTATTAAAAATGACTTAATGTGAGAATGTACTCCCCTCCCCGCAGACTTTGTGTGACTTGGTGATTAAAATATTTAATTGCAATCTGCAAGTAAGAATTTTGTGCAAATGGGGGATATTTTTAAAAGCTTATTAACTAAAAATAGGAAAACAAATGAACAAGAACGCAACCATTCTTGTTTTAGATTTTATTTTTTTAAATCTAAATCTTGTAATTAATCTTATAATTAGACAGTCTTTTACCTATTTATTTAATTTTCATAACCATTACAGAATATATTCCTTTTCTGGCCGTAATGGGTTCATATTCCCAAAGGAAAACATACAACAAATGATCATGCGCATCTCTAATTTAATTGGACCTAGTTGCCTAGTAAATAGATAGGCTATATGTATTTCAAGTTTTGCGATATCATAGGCAGTGTGGTTTATTATACCTGTATACAGTCGAATTTAATAGAGGATCTTTTACATTTAAGTAGGATTTACAGTTGAAGTCAGAAGTTTACATACACCTTAGCCAAATACATTTAAACTCAGTTTTTCACAATTCCTGATAATTAATCCTAGTAAAAATTCCCTGTTTTAGGTCAGTTAGGATCACCACTTTATTTTAAGAATATGAAATGTCAGAATGATTTATTTCAGCTTTTATTTCTTTCATCACATTCCCAGTGGGTCAGAAGTTTCCATACACTCAATTAGTATTTGGTAGCATTGCCTTTACATTGTTTAACTTGGGTCAAACATGTAGGGTAGCCTTCCACAAGCTTCCCACAATAAGTTGGGTGAATTTTGGCCCACTCCTCCTGACAGAGCTGGTGTAACTGAGTCAGGTTTGTAGGCCTCCTTGCCCGCCACGCTTTTTCAGTTCTGCCCACAAATTGTCTATAGGATTGAAGTCATGGCTTTGTGTTGGCCACTCCAATACCTTGACTTTGTTGTCCTTAAGCCATTTTGCCACAACTTTGCAAATATGCTTGTTTTTTTTTGTCCATTTGGAAGACCCATTTGCGACCAAGCTTTAACTTCCTGATTGTTTTCTTGAGATGTTGTTTCAATATATCCACATTTTTCCATCCTCATGATGCCATCTATTTTGTGAAGTGCACCAGTCCCTCCTGCAGCAAAGCCCCCCCACAACATGATGCTGCCACCCCCATGCTTCATTGTTGGGATGGTGTTCTTCGACTTGCAAGCATTCCCCTTTTTCCTCCAAACATAACGATGGTCATTATGGCCAAACAGTTCTATTTTTGTTTCATCAGACCAGAGGACATTTCTCCAAAAAAGTACAATCTTTGTCCCCATGTACAGTTGCAAACCGTAGTCTGGCTTTTTTTATGGCGGTTTCTTGCTGAGCGGCCTTTCAAGTTATGTTGATTTGTAGGACCTGTTTTACTGTGGATATAGATACTTTTGTACCTGTTTCCTCCAGCATCTTCACAAGTCCTTTGCTGTTGTTCTGGGATTGATTTGCACTTTTCGCACCAAAAGCACATTCATTTTGTTGTTGAAAAACGGGTTATAATGTCTCAAACCTAAGTGTATGTAAAATTCTGACATCAACTGTATGAATGAAGTTAAGTTTGCACGAGCCCAAGTACATTAAGAGACTGCCCCTCCCTACCTTCATGCTATGCTCAAACCATGCACCCCAACCTGAGTACTCCACCTCAGGATTCTTGGCCCTCCCACCCGTAAGGGAGGGCAGCGCCCCCTCAGCCCAGTCCAAGCTCTTCTCTGTCCTGACACCCCAATGGTGGAACCAGCTTCTCCCTGAAGCTAGGACAGCAGGGTCCCTGCCCATCTTCTGAAAACATCGGTAACCCCCTTTGTTAATGCCTGAATTTAAAATGTATATAATTTACACACAATATCCCATAATTACATAGTGATAACATGTTTTTTGAAGTGTATTGAAAATGAAACTATCTCATTTACATAAGTATTCACAGCAGTGAGTCAATACTTTGTAGAAGCACCTTTAGCGATTACAGCTTTCTGGGTAAATCTCAATGAGCTTTCCACACCAGGATTGTGCAACATTTGTCCATTTTATTATTTTCAAAATTCTTCAAACTTTGTCAAATTGGTTGTTGATCATTGCTAGACAACCGTTTTCAGGTCTTGACATATATTTTCAATTAGATTTAAGTCAAAACTGTAACTTGGGCAATCTGTAGCATTCACTGTATTCTTGGTAAGCAACTCCAGTGTAGATTTGGTGAATTCATTTTTCAGTGTTTGGTGGAAAGCAGACTGAAACAGATTTTGCTTATGCTTAGCTCCATTCAGTTTATTTTTTTATCCTGAAAAACTCCCCAGTCCTCACCCATTACAAGCGTACCCATAACATGATGCAACCACCACTATGCCTGAAAATATGGAGTGATACTCAGTAATATGTTTGGCGCAGATCCAATACAACACAACGCTTTGTATTCAGGACATAAAGTGCATTTCTTCCTTCTTTTCACTGTCAATATTGCTGACCCTTCCTCAGTTTTCTCCTATCACAGCCGTTAAAATCATGGTGAAATCCCTGAGCTGTTTCCTTCCTCTCCGGCAACTGAGTTAGGAAGGACGCCTGTATCTTTGTAGTCACTGGGTATATTTATACACAATCCAAAGTGTAACTAATATCTGTATGTGTGGGGTACAGAGATGAGGTAATCATTCAAAAATCATGTTAAACACTATTATTGCACACAGAATGAGTCCATGCAACTTATTATGCAACTTCTTAAGCACATTTTTACTCCTGAATGTATTTATGCTTACCATAACCAAAGGGTTAAATACTTATTGACTCAAGACATTTCAGCTTTTCATTTGTAAGAATTTGTAAATAAACATAATTCCGCTTTGACATTATGGGGTATTGTGTATATGTCAGTGACCCCAAAAAATCAATTTGATATTCAAGCTATAACACAACAAAATATGGAAAAAGTCAAGGGGTGTACATACTTTCTGTAGGCACTGTAGGTTGGGGGGAAAAGTTGACGCAAAAAATTGAATTCAACAAACGTTCTGCTGACAGGTCCACAACAATTTGCCATTGTTTTGTCTTTCAGAAACGGGACACAATCCTTTTCCAGATAAAGCACAAATTAAAGATTAGAACGGTAGCTTAAGTAAAATATGGGTAGGCTACAGTATTGCTGTGCGATAGGATCGTGACGACATTGCCTATTTAATCTCGGGGTCTATACCAAGGCAGGACATATGAACCCAATAATCTATAGATAAACTTAATATTGTACAACAATTTGTCTTTTGCATGGCAAACCACATGGAAAAGACGCCGTTAAAATGTGAGCACAAGATTAGAGAGCATCAATTCACATACACTACAATATAATCCATCCACCTGACAGGTGTGGCATATCAATAAGCTAATTAAACAGCATGGTCGTTACACAGATGCACCTTGTGTTGGGGACAATAAAAGGTCACTAAAATGTGTGGTTTTGTCACGCAACACAATGCCACAAATGTCTCAAGTTTTGAGGGAGCATGCAATTGGCATGCTGACTACAGGAATGTCCACCAGAGCTGTTGCCGGATATTTGAATGTTAATTTCACTACCATAAGCCGCCTCCAACGTCATTTTAGAGAATTTGGCAGTATGTCCAACCGGCCTTACAACCGAAGACCACTGGGAGTATTTCTGTCGTAATAAAGCTCTTTTGTGGGGAATAACTCATTCTGATTGGCAGGGCCAGGCTCCCCAGTGGGTGGGCCTATGGCCTCCCAGGCCCACCCATGGCTGCGCCCCTGCCCAGGCATGCGAAATCCATAGATTAGGGCCTAATGCATTTATTTAAATTGACTGATTTCCTTATATGAACTGTTAACTCACTAAAATCTTTGAAATTGTTCCATGTTGCGTTTATATTCTTGTTCAGTATACGTAACAGTATTCTCTCTTGAATGGAGTTCCTCGAGTTTCCCAGCTGCCTTGGCTATAATATGCCTGTGCTCGAAATCAACAACGGTAGGCATAAAGTTATTGTTTTCAAATACTGTATGTATTATTGGCACTGGCAGCTAAACTTATCAACACTAAATCGACCCTTTTAACTATACAAAACAATGCACAAACAATGCAAAAAGTTTATCCGCTCACTTTACAGGCATGACGCTGTTGACGGCATTGACTCTCGCGGCCCATCTGTTTTTTGCCATTCACTACCGTGCATTCTAATTCCAGCGTGTACACGCTCCTTTGCGTTTCTTTTGATTTGGCCTTAATGCCAATAGTTCCAAATTATACAGAAAATAAAGGTTTATAAATCAATATGTTTATCTTTTTTCAGAAATGGTACACAGACATTTTTGGCGAATTTTACACAACAGTTATAAATGAGGCGCCTGGTCATTAGGCTGCATTTCCATTGAGGATTCTGCTCGCCACAAGCCTTTAATGTCACACTCCTGATGGAAACACAATAACACTATAGATCACATTAACATAAAACACTGGTGTTGGGGTGAGCATGGAGAAGGGTGGGAATAGGGTGCCGTTTTGGGGCCCACGCTCCTGCTGCTGTGTGTCTGCATCGGAGCCTGTTCTATAACGGGTGCCGCAAGCAAAAATAGTACTCTGCTCAAATAAGAGATTGGGCCTGCAACTTGGCCTCCAGGCCTTGGACAGGAACCCATGTCCACACAATCAGCTGGGGCTCACAACTTCCTGTGTTTTGCTGCCACACTGAGTCAGGAGGAAGACTGCTTGGTGCATGATGTGATGACACACAGTATTAAGCAGTTTTGTGTCATGTGGGTGTGAATTGCTGGATGATACAGAAAGGGAAGGCCTAGCCTGTGTCTAGAAATGGCACCATATTCCCTCGATAGTGAAGGGTCAAAAGTAGTGCGCTTCATAGGGAATGGGGTGCCATTTGGGACGCAGACCTATCCACTTCTGGCTGAGGTGTTTGAGGATATCATGTTCATAGTAGCATTAGCACCATTAGATAGATGACGTTGCCCCCATTTGGGTTCCGGTCAAAAGTAGTGAACTATATAGGGAAGATGGTGCCATTTGGGATGCATCCATAATCTTTATTTTCTGTCCTCTTAGCATTCCAACTCTTCTTATCCATTCTCAACATGTACATTTGTCCTTATGCCTCACATCATGTATTTCTTTCTCTCTGCAGCTGTCATGTACGTGATGGGAGCCCTGGGTCCGGCTGCTGGGTACCTGATGGGAGGAGTTCTCATCGGCTTCTACGTCGACCCCAAGACTATCGTCAACATCGATCAGAGCGACCCCCGCTTCATTGGCAACTGGTAATGTTCCAGACTTTTCACTGAATATGTTAAATGATGCGATTGAATAGAAATGTTAGAGAGGCGCATGCGCGTACCGATAGGACGCATGGGGAGAGAGTAGCTCAGTTTTGTATCAACAAGACTGTGGTTATATAAAGAAACCAGACATCACATAAGCCTTTTAAAATCGATATATCAAAATCATCATGTAACCAGGAGAGAATGGAGCGGTCAGTTATTTACAACCGTGAACCAATCTGTGGCTAAAGCAACACTGCGACTCAAACCCAACAAGCCATGGCTTCTCTTTAGGGCTGTCTCCACCCCCCAAAAAATCTTTGGTCAACCGAGAATAGCCTGTTCTTTCGACCAATCGAATAGTCCATTTTTAAACATGTATTTTACTACATGTAGACACACCCTGTGTCTATGTGTTTAAAAAAGATCAACTATATGCACTGAGCTTGTCTGATGCTTTATGAGCACTGTTTGATCAAATAAGACACACAAATGACAAGGGGGAGTCCGACCGCAATTGATTTGGGTTCAGACTTGCTGTGGTAAAAAATAAACACAGACTGTGTGCATTGTCTTATAGCAATTTTTGACTGAAAAGTTCTCTTACCAAAATCCCTAATTTGTTCAGGAAATAGATTCCCTAATCCCTCAACCTTTGCTCTCTTTACGTGACAGATGTATGCATTAGCCTGCACGTGACCAATAGGGCCTGACCAAAGCCTATCATACTCGCATCAATAAATTGGTTATTACAAACTCTGAACACCCTAACATATGTGACAGCAAAAGAGATGCAGAGGACATGAAAGAGAAACTCGAAACGAGGGAATATTTACTGGTTGCTGAAGAGGGAAAGGGGAAGTGCGATCAATGAAAAAATCCATCAAATGTATTTATAAAGCCGTTTTTACATCAGCAGATGTCACAAAGTGCTATACAGAAACCCAGCCTAAAACAGGTGCTGTTATATTACAATATTATATATATATTTATATATTTTCTGGCCATTTGGAACAGTGTAAATAACACTAAGGACATTTTAAGTTATACCTGAGAGGCTGTTCTAATGGAAAAAAAGTGTAAATCCTTTATTACAGCATAGCAAATATTAAAAAGGGCGGATTTGTTAAATTGCTTAATCTGACATGTTGTGGTTGAATGAGGCTTGGAGCTCATGGAATCAGTAGGCTATTAAACAAACACTCAAACAGGCAACAGAAGCAGGATCTGTCTTAAGGCAAGTGCTGTTTTCTCATCGCCTCACTCTGCTGCTGCCGCCGACTCCGCAATGTTCTCCACACCAATATGCTGATTAACTTTGCTATTATGCACATAGCTACATGGTCTTTCAGGACCATGGACAGCGACTGCTATCCAACCGAAGACGTTCTTTAAAAAATAATAGTAGGTCATAACAGACCTTTTATATTGGCAAATACATTTCATAGAATAAAAAGTTAAGTTTGACATTTTCCTAAGTCTGAGGGTGGTTTTAATCTTCCAGACTTGGAATTGTATGAACTCACAACCTAGGCTTGTACTTGCGACATATAGTTAAATGCATAAAAGAGGAACAATGGGTACATATTGAAGATACGCTAATACCCAGAACATTTTTATGTGTCTATTTTCAAAGGAACATTACAACTTCATAGTTAATAATACTAATGATATGGAAGAAAATGAAACACATTTTACAAGAACCAATATCACTCACTAGAAACACAACCGTATGGAACAATCGTTCGATATCTTTTCAGAATTCATTGATAAATTGGCCCACATGGAATACTAAAGCCATAGAAACTGTAAATTAGTTTGTAATAGGAAATACATTTATTTCTATGACAACAATTGCAATTGTGGGTTGACCATGGTCGATATTTTCAAATACATCCAACTTTCAATACTATTCTCATAATTTCTTTAAAATAAATGTATACTCAAAAACTGTACATCAGCCTGCCGTTTACACAATGGAAAGGTGAAATTCTTTATTATACAAAAAATGATGTGCGTGGGCAACAGAGAGAAACAAAATGGTGCAGTTTGAGGTGCAGTTTGAGGCCAGATGCTGGAGATAGGGGGGGGCTAGTGGTTCTGGGCAGGTCTGATGTAATGATCTAGTTGTTTGTATGTGTTTTGTATTGTTTATGAAATATCTAATAAAATCGTATATATATTTGTTTATATTTAGACGTTTACATATTTGATTGTTAATGCTTAGGCCTAATATGTTAAATATGATGGGATTGATTGGTGGTGATAGAAATGTATGTTATGTACATGTTAGCTTGTCAAATATGGGATTTGAAATAATGTACATACAGTGCATTCGGAAAGTATTCAGACTCCTTTTTCCACATTTTGTTACGTTACAGCCATATTCTAAAATGTATTAAATAAAATAAAAATCCTCATCAATCTACACACGATACCCCATAATGATAAAGCGAAAACAGTTTTTTTTTTTTATATATATATTTTTTTTAGATATATATATAGTTGTAGTTTTTAGAAAACAATACCTAAACATTTCTGCAGCATTGACGGTCCCCAAGATCACAGTGGCCTCCATCATTCTTAATTGGAAGAAGTTTGGAACCACTAACACTCTTCCTAGAACTGGCCGCACGGCCAAACTGAGCAATCGGGGGAGAAGTTCCTTGGTCAGGGAGGTGACCAAGAACCCGATGGTCAGTCTGGCAGAGCTCCAGAGTTCCTCT
Source organism: Oncorhynchus mykiss (assembly GCF_057628025.1). NCBI lineage: Eukaryota > Metazoa > Chordata > Actinopteri > Salmoniformes > Salmonidae > Oncorhynchus > Oncorhynchus mykiss. Next base: position 62,734,319 of record NC_143029.1, read on the forward strand.
TTGGAGATGGGAGAACCTTCTAGAAGGACAACCATCTCTGCAGCACTCCACCAATCAGGGCTTTATGGTAGAGTGGCCAGCCGGACGCCACTCCTCAGTAAAAGGCGCTTGGAGTTTGCCAAAAGGCACCTAAAGGATACTCAGACGAGGGTCTAATGAAACCAAGATTGAAATCTTTGGCTTGAAAGCCAAGCGCCACGTCTGGAGGAAACCTGGCACCATCCCTATGGTGAAGCATGGTGGTGGCAGCGTCATGCTGTGTGGATGGTTTTCAGTGGCAAGGACTGGGAGACTAGTCAGGAACGAGGGAAAGATAAACGGGGCAAAGTACAGAGAGATCCTTGATGAAAACCTGCTCCAGGACACTCATGACCTCAGACTGGGGTGACGGTTCACCTTCCAACAAGACAATGACACTAAATACACAGCCAAGACAACTAAGGAGTGGCTTTGGGACAAGTCTCTGAATGTCCTTGAGTGGTCCAGACAGAGCCCGGACTTGAACCAGATCGAACATCTCTGAATACTTTCCAAATGCACTATTACTCTTCCAGTGTTCCATGCTGTTTAATTTGGGGCTTGTGTGTTGTGGGAATGTGCTATTGAACTCATTGCAGATCATAGGACAGGGATGGGATAAGAAACTTGAATGTCATTTTTATATTTACATTTTGGTCATTTAGCAGACGCTCGTATCCAGAGCAACTTACTGGCACAATTCGTGTTAAGTGCCTTGCTCAGGGGCACATCGACAGATTTTTCACCTACTGTAGTCAACTCGGCAATTTGAACCAGTGTCCTTTCAGTTACTGGCCAACGCTCTTAACCGCTAGGCTTGCTCCCTGAGAGGAAAATAGTCTTAGACACACTGTCATATACAAAATTAACACTTTACATTACACTTGACATTAGGGCTGGGAATTCCCAGGGACCTCACGATATGAAATCACGAAACTTAGATGTTGATACGATATGTATTGCAATTCAATACTGTGATTTTTATTGCGATTTGATGTTCCAAACATATTGCTCACCATGTCTGCTGCAGAGACTAGAGAGCCATGAGAAAATTACTTTTGATCAGTCATGGAAATAAAAGTCAATCAATCAAATGTATTTATAAAGACCTTCTTACATCAGCTGATGTCATAAAGTGCTGTACAGAAACCCAGCCTAAAACCCCAAACAGCAAGCAATGCAGGTGTAGAAGCACGGTGGCTAGGAAAAACTCCCTAGAACGGCCAAAACCTACGAAGAAACCTAGAGAGGAACCAGGCTGTGAGGGGTGGCCAGTCCTCTTCTGGCTGTGCCGGGTGGAGATTATAACAGAACATGGCCAAGATGTTCAAATGTTCATAGATGACCAGCAGGGTCAAATAATAATAATAATAATCACAGTGGATGTAGAGGGTGCAACAGGTCAGCACCTCAGGAGTAAATTTTAGTTGGCTTTTCATAGCTGATCATTCAGAGAATCTCTACTGCTCCTGCTGTCTAGAGAGTTGGTCTGGGACAAGGTAGCACGTCCGGTGAACAGTGCTGAAAACACGATGGCTCACTATTTAAAAAGAAGATGGAGAACAAGGTAGAGGAGGAAAAATACAGGAGCTTTAGCGCAGGTACAGCTGACTAGGCCTAGCTAACATTAACTACCTAGCAATTGTTTAATACATTTTTGTTCTTTTTTTGAGAATCGATACCCCGCCCCCATCACGAAGCTAAACCCTCTCTGCTCTCTCAGGTGGAGCGGCTTCCTGCTCTGTTCCATTGCCATGCTACTGGTCATATTCCCCATGTTCGCCTTCCCCAAGAAGCTGCCTCCCAGAAACAAGAAGAAGAAGAAGAGGAAAAAGATCACCCTGGACAACGTGTCCAGCGATGATGACATCACCAAGGAGAAGGCCGACAGCAAGAGTCAGAAGGTTACATCATCCATGGGCTTTGGGAAAGACATTAAAGGTATGTTATACAGAGAGAGAGGATACAGTATGTCCCAAATGGTACCCTATTCCCTAAGAAGTGCACTATATAGCTATTAGGTTGCAATTTGGGGTGCTATTGAGGCTGTAAGAAGCAGGGTTATCTCACTGACTCTTGCCTCTCATATACTATGAATTTGTAGGTTTCCATTGACCAGGTTTATTCGACAACAATTTCACACAAAAATGAATTGCGGGCAGATCTAGGAGAAGTTTTCTAAAGATCAACAACATTTATATCTGTTTCTACAGGAGTGGGGTTTTCTTTTGGCAAACATTCTTTATTTTAAGATCACTTTATTGTTCAATTGCACACAAGGTCCACTCAAAATGTTACTTCCGCTTTTAACCCTACCTCTAAAAGATACACGTACAGGTTTTGGAGAGTTGCGGGGGGTTGCCACACTGGGCGCTCTGGGAGCTGTTCTTGTGGGGGGTTAAGTGCCTTGCTCAAGGGCACAACGGCAGGCAATGGTATCTATGATTTGATACCAGCAACCCTCCGGTTGCCAAATCGCTTCTCAACAGATTTTTCCCATCGGATTCGAACTGGCAGCCCTCCGGCTGCTGGCTCGCTAGCCTAGCTACCGCTCCTTTATTGCAACAAATGATGGAAACTTATGATTGCCAAATAATTGTCAAGGTACGAGGGGCACATGATGTCATCACGTTACTATAAAGCTCCTCTCCACGTTTAATTCTAAATGCCTACTGTTTGAAAATACTTTTTTTTTTTCAATTATAAAAATATTTGTTCTTTACAGGGCAAGGATAATATAAAGACTTGTTTTTATTAGGTGTTGACGTCCTTACGTCCAGCTGTTTTTAGACAGTTCATTGGAAACTCACTGTAGCAGGCAATTGTCGCGTCTCTTTTCTATGCAATTTTTTTAGATGTCGACACAAAATCACTCGACAAGTTTATGGAAACCTAGTTACTGATACTGATCGTATTCTATAAATGCTTGGCATGGTTTGTTGCTGCCACAGACCACTATATACAGCTAGAGCTGAACTTCTCTCGCACTATAACAAATGACTTGGAATTTTTTATTTTTTTATTTTACCTTTATTTAACTAGGCAAGTCAGTTAAAAACAAATTCTTATTTTCAATGACGGCCTAGGAACAGTGGGTTAACTGCCTGTTCAGGGGCAGAACGACAGATTTGTCAGCTCGGGGGTTTGAACTTGCAACCTTCCGGTTACGCTCTAACCACTAGGCTACCCTGCCGCCCCTATAATAACAGCCCATTGCCTCGCTTTATGTCCTAATTAAGTTTACTAAGTTGAAATATATAGGGTACTACTGTAATGAGGTTTCATTCTAATCATGGGCAGAGAAAATGTTCTTCCTATTAAGGTAGTGGGGAATCTGAATAGGAATGTGAATTACTGTACATTGTACATACTCCTTTATGTCCTCCTGGTGAGCAGATGTACCCTTGCATAGCTCCATAATATAAATGCTCCGTCAGCCTTCCCTGTGTCTGTCTGGCTTATGCTCATTTTGCTAACGTGCTGTCTTGTTCCCCTACATGTTTATTTCTCTCCCTCGCTCTCTCTGTCTCTCCCTCCCTGTCCCTGTGTAGAGCTGCCTAAGGCTGCAGTGAGGATCCTGAGTAATGTCACCTTCCTGTTTGTGAGCCTGTCCTACACAGCAGAGAGCGCCATCGTCACCGCCTTCATCACCTTCATACCCAAGTTCATCGAGTCACAGTTTGGCATCCCGGCATCCAGCGCTAGTATCTACACAGGTAAATACACTCCTAGTATCTACACAGGTAAACGCACTCCTAGTATCTACACAGGTAAATACACTCCTAGTATCTACACAGGTAAATACACTCCTAGTATCTACACAGGTAAATACACTCCCAGTATCTACACAGGTAAACGCACTCCTAGTATCTACACAGGTAAATACACTCCTAGTATCTACACAGGTAAACGCACTCCTAGTATCTACACAGGTAAATACACTCCTAGTATCTACACAGGTAAATACACTCCGAGTATCTACACAGGTAAATACACTCCCAGTATCTACACAGGTAAATACACTCCTAGTATCTACACAGGTAAATACACTCCCAGTATCTACACAGGTAAATACACTCCTAGTATCTACACAGGTAAATACACTCCCAGTATCTACACAGGTAAATACACTCCTAGTATCTACACAGGTAAATACACTCCCAGTATCTACACAGGTAAATACACTCCCAGTATCTACACAGGTAAATACACTCCCAGTATCTACACAGGTAAATACACTCCCAGTATCTACACAGGTAAATACACTCCTAGTATCTACACAGGTAAATACACTCCCAGTATCTACACAGGTAAACGCACTCCTAGTATCTACACAGGTAAATACACTCCTAGTATCTACACAGGTAAACGCACTCCTAGTATCTACACAGGTAAATACACTCCTAGTATCTACACAGGTAAATACACTCCTAGTATCTACACAGGTAAATACACTCCCAGTATCTACACAGGTAAATACACTCCTAGTATCTACACAGGTAAATACACTCCCAGTATCTACACAGGTAAATACACTCCTAGTATCTACACAGGTAAATACACTCCCAGTATCTACACAGGTAAATACACTCCTAGTATCTACACAGGTAAATACACTCCCAGTATCTACACAGGTAAATACACTCCCAGTATCTACACAGGTAAATACACTCCCAGTATCTACACAGGTAAATACACTCCCAGTATCTACACAGGTAAATACACTCCTAGTATCTACACAGGTAAATACACATCTATTATCTACTCAATTAACTTTAAACTTTTTGTAATTCTAGTGCACTTTGTATATTTTGAGCGTACATTGAAAGCGTTAAAAATACACCGAAAACATAATAAATACATCTATACAGCTAAAAACAACAGTGTAATGTTAAAACAAGTTGATATTAAGGTTAAAGAAAGAGCTTTATCAAATGACCAGATTTTTCTAACTGTTACTTTGGACAAAATCAAGGCATCAAAATTCTCATAATGCTGTTTGTATAAAGAATCTTAAATTACAGCTCAATTGAAGGAAATTCAGAATTTGCGATTAATCGTGATAGATACATTTCTGTAAAACTCTGTTTTTGGCTGTGGCTGCGAATACAGAGTTTTCTGCCTGTCTGTGAAAATCAGCAGCTAAGTAGAACATGACATCTCTAGACTGCCTGTTTTTGTTATGCTTTTCTCGGTTACCCAGAAGTAAAATTCTCATGTGAAAGTTTGTCATTTCCTGTTTTGCTTGGAGGGGGGGAATCCCATTAACAGTTGTTATTACCTTTGTGCAAAGGAAGGAAGCAAATTCTCTTCCCTCGCAAACGGAAACTTCCAGCTAAACTCCTCTCTTCTGCTAATTTCACCCGTGTTTATCATAGCCAAAAAATAAATGTTTGTTTTCATGAATTTTTACAATATAGCCAATTTTGACTTTGTGGGTGTGGAAACCGTTTATCCTCCACACACGGGCTTGTGAAGTCACCGCACTAATGTAAGCACCGCCTTCGCCCAATCTTAATTAATCCAAATAATCAATGACGAAAACCCCAAACCAGGAACTACTGCTGCTCGTATTCACATCATTTTATGTGCCTTGACAGATTCTTGCAGTTTCATCTGTACACGAGAGATTAGTGTTGTGTTTATGTTCGCAAAACTATTACAACAGCCAAGTTTGTACAAACATGTTGATTTAATGTATTTTGTGTACAACATGTAATTAGCTGCATGTAGCCTAACTCCCCTACTAAAAAAGAACATGAAATCGCACTCATGACTGCAGTTCGTGAACGATATTGTGCTAATCTCCCTCGCGGCAGTCGAGCTGAGAGTTTCCGCCAAGAGTTGTTCACAATCTAGTCCAGTTGAGTCTGCAACTAGAGCTTGTTTCAAAGCTATTCATAAATAATCATATTTGTATGTCTAGCGATCACAAATGTCCATTGTTTGAAGCACACTTTTATAAGTCTCAGTCACAAATGCCAGCTACAGTAAGGCCACAATGGTGAATGAGAGACTTGTCTAGAACCGTAGCCACAGATTTTATTTTATTTTTATCAGTTGACAGCCCGAGTAAACACATCTATACTGAAAAAATATATACGCCTACCATGCAACAATTTCATTGACATCAGCAAACCGCTCACCCACACAACGCAATGTACGTGGTCTGTGTTTGTGAGGCTGGTTGGACATACGGCCAAATTCTCTAAAAATGATGTTGGAGGCAGCTTATGGTAGAGAAAGGAACATTTAATTCCCTGGCAACAGCTCTAGTGGACATTCTTGCAGTCAGCATGCCAATTGCACTCTCCATCAAAACTTGAGACATTGTGTTTTGTGACAAAACTGCACATTTTAGTAGCCTTTTATTGTCCCCAACACAAGGGGCACCTGTGTAATGATCAGGCTGATTAATCAGATTCTTGATATGCCACAGCTGTCAGGTGGATGGATTATCTTGGCAAAGGAGAAATGCTCACTATCAGGGATGTTAACAACTTTGTGCACCAACTTTGAGAGAAATAAGCTTTTTGTGCGTTTGGAAAACATCTGCAATATTTTATTTCCGCTTATGAAACATGGGACCAACACTTTACGTGTTGCATTTAGATTTTTGTTCAGTCAATACACACCTAACACCCCTTGTTTGGAACACAGGTCTATTGTCTCCAGCTTGACCACAGAGGTCAGTTAGAGCCCTTGTCTTCAAAAGCTCCTTAGTCAGGGACACTTCCGGGACAGCCTGAAGGGGTCTGTGTCTTTAAGATTGCTCCACGTGAGTGGGGCCACTGTGAGTTTTAACACTCACTACTTGACCATCTCCCAGGTGCCCCTTTTATTTTAAGGAAGAGTGTTTGTATTATTCATGGCTGCTGGCTGGGCCTTCACTCCGTCCACTGAACATTAGTTGTACAGCTAGCCGTCTTAAAGCTTCCTCAGAAATCCCCTAAAAAGGAGCTTCTACTCTGCTCTTTCTGTTTGGATGATGTGTTTGAAAGTGAACAGGAGGCCCAAATTAAATGATGTTGTAGAATAACATACGTCTAGATGTGAAACAGATTGTTGTGATCTAATCTATGAGTTCTAGAGACTGCATTGTTGACTCTCTCTCTCTCTCTCTCTCTCTCTCTCTCTCTCTCTCTCCCCCCCCCCCCCCCTCTCTCTCTCTCTCTCTCTCTCTCTCTCTCTCTCTGCCTCTCTCTCTCTGCCTCCTGCTGTCACAGGTGTGATCATCGTGCCCAGTGCTGGGGTGGGTATAGTCCTGGGGGGCTACATAATTAAGAAGCTGAAGCTGGGAGCCAGAGAGTCAGCCAAGCTGGCCATGATCTGTAGTGGGGTATCTCTTCTCTGCTTCTCTACTCTGTTCATAGTGGGCTGTGAGAGCATCAACCTAGGAGGCATCAACATACCATACACCACTGGGTAAGAACCACAACTTCCTTCCTACATTCAGTACCCCTTTCTTTCAATCTGAACTTTTTTTCCTCATGCAATCCCTGTCGATCTTGTCCTCTTTCTCTCAGCTCCCCCAAAATTAATTGAATTATTTCTCTGCAAACATTCCAGCCTCCAAAACCCCATATCAACGTATTAAACAATGTGAGGAAGTTTAGTGTGTGTGTGTGTGTGTGTGTGTTTCCCTGTGATGATGAGAAGAGGAGGTGACCATCATGAAGGCCCCTGTTGTGAAGTATCACCTCAGCACACATCAGTCCCTGTCCAAAATGAAAGCCCTTTTCCCTATGTAGTGCACTACTTTTGAACAAGGCCAATAGGGCCCTGGTCAAAAGTAGTGAACTATAGAGTCAATAGGGTGTCATTTGGAACACAGTCCTTCCCCAGACACAATAACTTTAATGCATGACACTGTTATGATCTAGATGAATTAACTCTCTGTTCTACAGTCCTGGAGCTTTGTTCCCTCTCTTAGATCCAACCTCTGGCTACATCCCAAATGGCACCCTATTCCCATTTATAGTGTACTACTTTTGACCAGGATATACAGAGACTGTAAAATTGGGATGTGATGCGTCTCTGTTTGGCACTCAGCATTAAGGAGATAGATTTGGGGTAAGGCATTGCAATAGACTAGCGTCCTGTCCAGGCGGTGCACTTGTACATCAAGCTGCCTCACGCTACAGAAACAGGAGATAGGCTCCTGTTTTTATGAGCCGTTCTGGCTCGCACACGCCAAGGCTCATGCAAGGCTACTTTTCACCCCATAGGGCGAAAAGTAGTGCACTATAAAGGGAAAAGGGTGCCTGTCCCTGATGCAATTATGATTCACCCGTTGCTGACAAGTGTATAAAAATCGAGCACACCACCATGCAATCTCCATAGACAACATTGTCAGTAGAATGGCCTGTACTGAAGAGCTCAGTGACTTTCAACGTGGCACCGTCATAGGATTCCACCTTTCCAACAAGTCAGTTTGTCAAATTTCTGCCCTGCTAGAGCTGCCCTGGTCAAATGTAAGTGCTGTTATCGTGAAGTGGAAACGTCTTAGAGCAGCAACAGCTCAGCCGAGAAGTGGTAGGCAACACAAGCTCATAGAACGGTACCACAGAGTGCTGATATATTTGCGCCCATCTCAGTGAACTAATGCAATGTGGGAGGCCCAGACTAAAAGCCAATTTATGCTTGATCCGAAAATGTGGTTGGAGGCTCCATATGGACGGTGTGACACAATTACGGAGCCTCTGGAGACATGTGGAGGTATGTACCGCATCACCATGCTCCTTCCAAATGTTGTAACAATACGGAGGGCTCTATATACATGATTAGCTGACGGTAGGTGGGGGCGGTACATCCTGTATAAACATAAACTCACTTTCTTGACAACGTCCTTCACAACAGCTCTGCACAGCTCAGCAAAGCACAAGAAGTATGAATGCCCTGACTTCTGCAGAGGCTGTGTCACCGTAAATGCTGCATGGCCAATGCAGATGTCAGATTGACCACGCATCGCCCAGATGCACGTCTCTCTACAGAATGCGCGCTCTCCCACTAATCACAACTTCATTGTGTGAATTGTTTGCGTTTGATGGTTAGTGTATATTACACCCCTATTACCTATACTGTATCACCAGTAGTACATTTACCATTCATTCCTATCATCTCTAATCTACAATGTTTGTTTGGTTATGGTAATTTCTGTTAATGCATTCAATACATTATTATTCCAGTCTTACCGTTCTAATTGTCGGAGTGGACATTGTTTGCAGAGCGCACAACCTATGCTACACTTGTGAGAAACAAGTTTTGGTTTCTTTCATTCCATTTATGAGTTAATTCAATTACATTTAGTAAGTGTCTTTTGTTTGGAGCATTCCTTTCAATTTTAAGGTAAGGACGCGCACCTTATTACGCATAGAAGTAATTTACATAGGCCTAAAGGCTGCCTGGCCTGCACGCAAATGTAGGCATATTAATGTGCCCATTTTGGAGATCTGATTGGCTAAACGCACCACCATTAACGGTGTGCTTTAGGACCATGCGGACGTCTCCGAGGGGTCGTTTTAAAATAATGTGACGTCCCCCACACTTATAAAATCAAATTTGCGCCCCTGTCCCAAAGTAATGTTTTCTTCACCTCAAAAAGCAAACATCCATTGTCAAAGCCTACATCGAGGAACTATTGTCAATTTGAAAAAGAAAGAGAAAAATGTCATGCTCTGATCCAGTGGAAACGTCATAAAATAGGCCAACCTGGTTACTTCTTATCAGTGCATGCTTTGGACTGAAATAGGGTCTGGTACTCATTTTGGGTGCTGGTGCTATTTGTATTTAGGTGCAGGAGCTCCACAATACTTTTAAGCTAATATTTTATAAGAGGAACAAGAGATCAATTAGTAGAGCATTTGAGGTACTGATACTCCGCTCCGGTGATCTCTTGCCCAAGTCAAGCACTGCTTCTTATCCCTTGCGCAAATAGCCTACAGTTGTGTCTGTCTCGAGCTCACTGGCGCTGGATACCCTGAGGACCCAGAATATTTTATACAATGTTGCAAGTTCGTTGCAGACAGGCCATGGGTAGCCGATGTGATTTACAGGAGATTCTTTTTTTTTTATCAGTATATTTTCTACCTGCAATGTTTTTTATTTGTTGGCTTTATGTGGGATATTTTTACATAGTTGGCAATGACAATAAAAGTTACTTTTTAGGTTGGTAAGATAAATTGGCATTCCACATGAAAGGTTACTGACTCCTAGTGTAGCCTATTACCAACAACTTCAGGAGAGTAATGGCAGAATCTGAGAAGCCAGCAGGAGGAGGATGGTTGTGTCAGGTTGTTTTTTTTTTGGTTATCTAAATCGCTGCCTCCCTCTTGAGTCGTTTGTCTTATTTCAACAAACAGTAAGCTTAAAGCATCAGACAAGCTCAATGCATATAGTTGATTTTACTAAAACACGTTGGGTGTGTCTATATATGGAAAAATACACGTTTCAAATTGCTCGAAAGAACAGACGACTTGCGATCGACAAACATTTTTTTTAGTCTGGGACGGCCTTATGAATGAATCTGATTTTGGTAGATGCCAGGAGAAGGCTAGCTGCCCCAATGCCAAGTACCTACTGGAAAGTTAGGTGGAGGAGGAATAATGGTCTGTGGCTGTTTTTGATTGTTCTGGCTAGGCCCCTTTAGTTCCAGTGAAGGGTAATCTTAACGCTACAGCATACAATGACATTCTAGACAATTCTGTGCTTCCGACTTTGTGGCAACCGTTTGGGGAAGGCCCTTTCCTATTTCCGCGTGACAATACCCCCATGCGCAAAGCGAGGTCCGTAAAGAAATGGTTTGTCGAGATTGGTGTGGAAGAACTTGACATATTAATGCCCATGATTTTGGAATGAGATGTTCAATAAGCAAGTGTACACATGCTAACTGGTGTAATTGCCCCCGGTTGTGAGCAATGTATTTTGGTGCAGCAAATCTCAGTGTAAATGTGACCTTTGAATAGCAGCATGGTAAGATAGTCTTCTTAACATTGTTTAATCAGTCTGAATAAGAATTATGTTGTGATAGTGGAAAATGTCCTACGTTATTTAGCTCTCTTCATCCCCCTCTTTTCTCTCTCCCTCTCTCTCTTCCCACCTCTTTTCCTCCCCCTCTAAATAATCTCTCTCCCTCACTTTTCTCAGTCCTACTCTGACTATGACCCATCGTAACCTGACTGGAGGGTGTAATGTGAACTGTGGCTGTAAGATCCATGAGTACGCTCCAGTCTGTGGCTCAGACGGAATCACCTACTTCAACCCCTGCCTGGCAGGCTGCAGCAGTGTGGGCAACGACAGCACAGGAGTGAGTCCCTCAGTCACAAATGTAGGGTCGCAAAATGATCGTAACTTTCCCCAAATTCCCAGATTTTCTGCTTATTCCCTCCTGTTTCTAGAAGTATTCCAAACAGGATTTCTGCAATACCTGGGCATTTTTGGAAAGTTACCTAAAGCTAGGGCCAGGAGTTTTTCCTGGCCATAATGTGAGTTACCTGATCAGAAAAAACAATATTGTTAGACCCTAGTTATAGCTTACTGACCATTGAACAAACATTAATTAAGCATCCGTGTACAGTCTACATTGGTAGTACTTGAATAACACACTTCTTGTGGTACGCACAGTTGCGCCTTAGAAGTTTACTTCCATAGTACAATATGATGAGCTCACAATGATGCCTGGTGTTCTGTTCCCTCTCCGTCTCTCAGATCAGGAACTACTCTGACTGTGCGTGTGTCCAGAGCAGGCAGGTCATCACCCCCTCCTCTAACGGCCAAGTCAACCAGCTGCAGCTGGTCATCGTCAAGACCTACCTGAACGAGAACGGCTACGCCGTGTCGGGGAAGTGTGACCGCACCTGCAGCACCCTCATTCCCTTCCTCATCTTCCTCTTCATCGTCACACTCATCACGGCCTGCGCTCAGCCCTCTGCCATCATTGTCACTCTTAGGTATTGACCCAGAATAGACACTGAACAAAACACACTTATCGAAGGAATTGTGAGGTAGTGGTTGTGAGTTCTCGTCATCGGGTTGCAAAATGATGGTAACTTTCTGTGATCCCGGTTGGATGATTTCTAGAATCAGGATGGAATAAAACTTTTCAAGGATTCCCAGGTTATCATCATTTTGCACCTCTATCTTCACCATTTCCTCCCTTCTTCCTCCTCTCCTCAAGGTCCGTAGAAGAGCAGGAGAGACCCTTTGCACTCGGAATGCAGTTTGTTCTCCTCAGGACCCTTGGTGAGTGATGCAGCTTCAGTCAAATACAGAGTTCAATACTGAGAGGTTATTTTTTAGGGTGTTTCCCTATTTAGTGCCATAGGGCTCTGGTCAGAAGTAGTGCACTATATAGGGATAGGGTCCCATTGGAACATTTGATTCTGGTTCAAAATGTAATTTTAAAAAACAGGTTCCCATTTCATGTCAGAAAATTACTAAGAGGAACTGAACAGTAATCCAAAAAAATCTTTGGTTCATTCCCCCCCCCCTTTTATTGCCAATATTCAAAACTTAATTACTCTAAAAATATAAGGTTTTAAAAATTGAAACGTGTCTTAACCTCTGAATGAGTATGTATCGCTCCTCTGTCCTTGTCTTCCACGTACATCTCCACTTCCACATTGACACCACATGCATGCTGTGTTAGAATAGTCTCTCCTCTCTCTCCTTAGCCTACATACCTACAACCATCTACTTCTTCTGTATCATAACGGTCTCTCCCCTCTCTCTCCTCAGCCTACATACCTACAACCATCTACTTCTTCTGTATCATAACGGTCTCTCTCCTCTCTCTCCTCAGCCTACATACCTACAACCATCTACTTCTTCTGTATCATAACGGTCTCTCCTCTCTCTCTCCTCAGCCTACATACCTACAACCATCTACTTCTTCTGTATCATAACGGTCTCTCCTCTCTCTCTCCTCAGCCTACATACCTACAACCATCTACTTCTTCTGTATCATAACGGTCTCTCTCCTCTCTCTTCTCAGCCTACATACCTACAACCATCTACTTATTTTGTATCATAACGGTCTCTCTCCTCTCTCTCCTCAGCCTACATACCTACAACCATCTACTTCTTCTGTATCATAACGGTCTCTCCTCTCTCTCTCCTCAGCCTACATACCTACAACCATCTACTTCTTCTGTATCATAACGGTCTCTCTCCTCTCTCTCCTCAGCCTACATACCTACAACCATCTACTTCTTCTGTATCATAACGGTCTCTCTCCTCTCTCTCCTCAGCCTACATACCTACTCCCATCTATTTTGGGGCGGTGATCGACACAACCTGTATGCTGTGGCAGCAGGACTGTGGTGTCCACGGCTCCTGCTGGGAGTACGATGTCACTTCTTTCCGCTTCGTCTACTTCGGCCTGGCCGCCAGCCTCAAGTTCATTGGCTTCATCTTCATCTTTCTCACCTGGTACTCCATCAAGTACAAGGAAGAGCGTCTGGAGCGCTGGCTGAAACACCTCTCGCCCATGGACACGGTGAGCGACCTCATCTGCCATGCCGGGGGACACAAGGGACACGCCCGTACCCGCTCCTGTCCTGTTAATATACCACGCAACGAACCTCCCATCATCCCCGTCCTCAACAGGGGCCTCAGCAGCCAGAGCTGCCCGGGGAACAGCCTGAAGAGCCTGAAAGCAACAACCCCGCCGGCCCCTCGACCTCCCGCTCGCTCTCTGGAACAGGTGTCTGCCCGCGTCTGAGGGCAACTCCTACCGCCCTGCCATCCACAGTCTCTGCAATGTCTGCCTTTCGTACTCTGGGTTCTCACTCGTATGGTATTATAGGATACGTTCACACACACACGCACAAGACGTCACTCAGACAGGCAGCGGTTGGTCAACATGTATACAGGAAGACACTGGAATGGATACCCCAGTTAGCAAATCTTTCCTCTACCTAGTATGTTGGTGTCCTTTTCTCTTTGGTTTGTTTCGGTCATGGGAGAGAATGCATATCATCTCTTTAGAAAAGTGCACCTTCGATACTTCTCGAGAACGATCGTAGTGATGGTATTGTTGCGTGGCGCTAGGTGAAAATGACATTAATAATATCCTCCATTGCTCAGTTTTAGTGTTCATTCTAAGACCTCAGCATGACGAGGTGACTGAGCTAAGCAGCTTGGCCAGCGAGCATAAACTAAATCCTCTACTATGCAAGGTCATTTTCTTTTCCCCTATTATTTAATGGCAAGCTGTATTAAAAGCACACATTGAGCATTGCCTTCCCTTTCCATACAATCTGGAAATGTCATTCAGTATCGCCCCAGACCTGCGTGTAATGATGAGTGGTTGACTTGGAAAAGATGTGTCTGGATACGTTTGGAATTGGAATCATTTCTCCATGGTTACCTCATAGACAGGCCCACAAATATATCCCTCGCCTTAGTTCTATTTCAGACACACTCAGGCTGCATCCTAAATGGTACTCTATTCTCTATATACATGCAGTGCTATACATTTGACAATGGCCGATAGGTCTTTGGTCCAAAGTAGTGAACTACATGGGGAATAGGGTGCCATTTGGGGCACAGGCTAAGTGCACTCATGATGACCCCCCTCAGTGTTGCTTCGTGTGCCATGGGCTTTACAGAACGAAGGCATCTTTTGCTTACCGATCTCTTATTAACATGTCTTGTTTCAGACAAAAATCCTAATTGAAATGTTTACGTCCCAAATGGTACCTTATTCCCTTTATAGTGTGCCACTTTTGACCAGGGCAAGAGTAGTGCGCTACAAAGGGAATAAGGTGCCGTTTGGCACACATACAATGTTTTAACCAACCAGACTCCCTGCTGGCTCTGTGGTGGAGCAGAACCAGACCCCCTGCTGGCTCTGTGGTGGAGCAGAACCAGACCCCCTGCTGGTGCAAAGAGACTCTGCTGTGCTTCCCATGATTAGCTAATCCACACAAACCAACCACTATTTCACATTCGTTAGTCAGTAGTTTAGTAAGTAGCCTCTGTCACCGGCTTTCACCTTACCTTCGAGCGAAGACTAGGAGTCTGGCCAGTAGTTTAGATTAGCTTATTAGGTCTGTAACTGGATGCCTAGATTATTTGATTTACAAACAGCAGGGCCACTTCTCCTATGTATTGTGTAACCGATAATAATTATTATAATGTCCAACTACTCACTATGTCTACGATAGAGCATGTCCTACTGAACAACTGTCAAAGTGATATCAATCATGGCTGCTGAGGTTGTTTGTTTTGCCTTTTGGTGAAGTTTCTTTTGTATTTGTATTGTATATTTGTGTTAATTCAAAGGAAATCAGACTCATTTCTTAAGCAGTGCTAAATCAAGTTTAGGGCTGGGAGTTACTAACTCCCACAGCTCAGTAATCAATACAATTACATGGACAGAGGCAACCTGATTCTAGATCAGCACTACTTCTCGGAGACTAGTGATACAAGCTACCTCTAGCTTGTATCACTAGCAGCAAGATCGTTGAAACAAGTAGTTAATGGGTGTAACATGCAATATTGAAGTACATATTGCTGTTGGTTTTACAGGGTGGTTGAGGACACCTGCTAGTCAGATGTGGTAAGCAATATTGTAGAAATACTCAAATGAAGCTGATGTGTTTCCCCAAGTGAAATAACTAGACAATTATTTGGTGGAATAATCTCAATTTTCAGTTTATTTTAGCATTTAAATATTAGAAGCTAAAATTATGCTTTTCTATGCATCTATGTTGAATTTGGGCAGGTGGAATAGCACTGAGCCTGTAAACAACACATTTCACTACACCTATCTGGTGTATGTGACAATAAAACATTATTTTTTACTTACATGATACACTGTGGCTGTTGGTTTAGAGTTAATAGCTTTAAAACTATGGGATATTATAACATGTTACCGTTAGTATGGAAAGGTACCATAGCTCTTTATAGTAAAATGACTGACATTGTCAGCTAGAATAACAGTGTGATGCATCCGGTAGTAGTTGTGATAGACATAATTGCTGCATGTAATAATGTTTCAGGACCAGACACTATTATTAATGGGAATAAGTCACATAACTCTTAGTCAGACATTCCATTCCATGTGAAAGAAAAAGTAGAATACGTAGAGTAATCCAGCTGCAAATTAATCACAATTCTAGCTAGACTACATTTTGCGACAAGAATTCTCCTAACTTTAGTGTTATTGAATCGATTAGTGAAAGGCTACAGTATTATGTTTCTCAGTGCCTACTTTTCCTACTAATTGATTGAAGTTGGGATGTTGCTGATTCTGAAATGCTCTTGACTTCATGTAATGGAACTCAATGATAAGGCTGACTTTGGACTGTGAAGAATTTGGCTCTAGGATTTTTGGTTGACTTGCTGCCATCATTAGACCTTTTCAGCCTATACTGTACCTAATGTACCAGGATGTTTGTTGCAGAATTCTGGTACTCTTGTGATCCTCACCGTCAAACCTACTGTTCCTCTGGAGCTAGGAGAGAGGAGCTCTCACTCTTACCGCCCTGTGTAGTGCTGTTTATCAGTCTTTGTATGTGGCGTAAAATAAGGATTTGACCTGGATGTAAGGACAATTTCAGGTAGATTGTAGATTTATGTTCTTTTTTCTTTCTTTTTTTTGTTGCAGTATTATATTTATTTAATTTGAAATGACAGTGTTTTAATTACAAGTTAATGCCTATGCTATATGGTTGACATCATAAGAAAGAAAATGTACATTATTTGTGGACACACTGTTTACAAATTCCTTCGATTCTTGACATCTGTCAATTAAAATTCCGAAAAATAAATATTGAATTGAATCGCGATTTTTGGTCAAGAAGTGCTTGTTGGAGCAGGAAATAAACATGTAACATGATTAAAACTGGTCATGGGTGTGTTCCAAATGCTACCCTAATCCCTACACAATGCACTACTTGTTTACCTATGGGCCCTCTTGAAAAGTAGTGCACTATATAGGGCAGTGTTTCCCAACTCCAGTCCTCCAGTACCCACAACAGTACACATTTTTGTTGTAGCCCTGGACAAACTCACCTGATTCAAAGAATCATCAAGCCCTCAATGTGTTGAATCAGTTTGTCACGGGCTACAACAAAAAATGTGTACTGTTGTGGGTAGTGGGGGACTGGAGTTGGGGACCACTGATATAAGGTGCCATTTGGTATGCAAACACTGTGGCGCTGTGGACTGTCTTCTTCCATTGACCCTGACAGGTAAGGCGGCTGTACTCAAGGTGGCAGAGTAGGGATGTAATACTGTATGAAGGATGCATTTGTCCTACACTGAACCAAAATATACATTTAACATGCAACAATTTCACTGAGTTACAGTTCATATAAGGAAATCAGTCAATTGAAATAAATCCATTAGGCCCTAATCCCACTGTTTCCAAATGCAAACATTAGGGAAGATACTGGTAACTGCTCCTTCTATCTGTGGTTATAGCATTTGTGGCACAAATCCATTTCAAGTCTTGGTATCAATATTAGAAACTTTCACCCATGTCCAAATCATCTACAATGGACTTTGAGCTACACAATCCATTTGAAATACTTTAGGATGATTTGGACGTGATGTCCTAGCCAGCTCTGCAAGGGTGAGTAAAATGGTCAGAGTGAGGTGTTCTCTCACTTGTGTGTGGCAGCAGGACTGTGTGTGCCATGAGAGTGAAAAGCTCTGAATTTACAAACGCCCAGAGTGCACTGGCTCTCCAGATTGAATTTACGAACACACTCGAAGTCTAGCTAGTCATTTGTTGTGCTAACAAGCTAGCAAAAGGTTGCATAGCAATAGCATCAACTTCCGGTAGACAGGCGAATCTCTAGTACACTCAACTGAAAGCATACCGTTCGTTTACAGTATACTAAAATGAACTAATAGTATATTATGGAGTATATACTATGTTAGTATGGGAATTTGAACACAGCTCTGTTGTATTCGGCACACGTGACAAATAAAATTTGATTTGATGTTGCATTTATATATTTTTTCAGTATAGGTACCGTTGTCTTGCATTGGATTTGTGCCACACATGCTAAAAATATAGCGTTTGAAACAGTGGCCAGATAAACAAAACCAAAGCATTGATTGTTGTCATCTAGTCTATAGACTTCTTACAGGGTAAGGAAACCAATGTCATTTTGCTATTTGGGTGAACTATATCATATTCAATGGGAGTTATCTTTTATTTGATAGATGGTTAATGATGTTTTTTCAAGGCTACTTTGGACAGTGTCCAAATATAATATAGTATTTTTGGGGTGGGCATAATACAGTGAAACAATGCTGAAACATTGATCAAATTGGACAGTAGTGCAAAAGTTGATGCTCTGTCCCCCCACCCTGCAGTAACAATATTCACATCTTAAAATATAGTTCCATTTCTTTTTGCCAGGTAATAAAATGTGGTGTTTTGTATTTACGTTTTGTGAAATAGTACCTTTGGCTAAAAGAATAATTAAATGAATTACATAATGTTTCAGCTTATTTCTGTCGTAGGTAAAGAATCCAAGCAGAACATCTTCATAAATGTGTTCAGTTATACATCTACTGATGTCTTGCCACAGTTTTCTTACATGAATACAATGCCAAAAAAGATGCAACACTGTTTCTGGGTGGTCATTACAAAAGGTACAATTTGAATTAATGTTTATTTTTTTACTTCTTCATATAGTGGTTGGCACGATAATATTTATGAATAATTTTAAAATAAACTTCCTTAATTTTGTTAATAAGCATGTGTGTAGCAACATCCAAACTTTTTTCCAACAGACTTTATCAATAAAACCATTCCAATAAGGCATGACATAAGGTATAGATAAAACATCCTGTTGAAACAAGGCTCGTATAGCTCTATTATTGTTGCATGGACTAAAATGTAAATCTTTCCTACTGACGAGTCAACAGTGTTACGTGTAGGTATGTTCTCATGGTCAGGTCGTGATACGTGCCTGAATAATAAAGCAACACCTGAGGGAATGGCATCTAAAACAATTGCAAAATCTTTAGGCGCTACAAGGATGTAAAGTGATAAGAATTCCTTATAATTGAGTAAAAGCAACTTCATTAAACACCAGTCTCTACGTCACCAGTGAAGAGGCGACTCTGGGATGCTGGCCTTCTAGAGGCGACTCTGGGATGCTGGCCTTCTAGGCAGAGTTGCAAAGAAAAAGCCATATCTCAGACTGGCCAATAAAAATAAAAGATTAAGATGGGCAAAAGAACACTGGACAGGGGAACTCTGCCTAGAAGGCCAGCATCCCGGAGTCGCCTCTTCACAATTGAAGTTGAGACTGGTGTTTTGCAGGTACTATTTCATGAAGCTGCCAGTTGGGGACTTGTGAGGAGTCTGTTTCTCAAACTAGACACTCTAATGTACTTGTTCTCTTGCTCAGTTGTGCACTCCCACTCCTCTTTCTGATGAGTTTCAGAAGAAAGTCTTTGTTTCTGGCCATTTTGAGCCTGTAATCAAACCCACAAATGTTGATGCTCCAGATACTCAACTAGTCTAAAGGACAGTTTTATTGCTTCTTTAATCAGGACAACAGTTTTCAGCTGTGCTAACATAATTGCAAAATGGTTTTCTAATGATCAATTAGCCCTTTAAAATTATAAACTTGGATTAGCTAACACAATGTGCCATTGGAACACAGGAGTGATGGTTGCTGATAATGGGCCTCTGTACGCCTATGTAGATATTCCATAAAAAATCAGCCTTTTCCAGCTACAATAGTCATTTACAACATTAACAATGTCTACACTGTATTTCTGGTCATTTTGATATTATTTAATAATTTAGCTTCCAGTAGGATGCTTTACCAAGGTTAGTATCAGGGGTAAATATTTTGACATGGATATAAATGGCCCTATGGTCTCTGAGGGGAGTAATACAAATATTTGTAGTAACACACTAACTATCAGTACATTTGGATAGAAGCCAAAAATCCATTCTGGACTGTCTGGAACCTCTTTTGTTACTCCAGCTTTTCCATAAAAAGTATTAAACCCAAATTCTGCCTGTTTGGCTGACTTGGGGGCCATCTATCAGTTGAATTATCTATAGTAATATCAATGTCCCCTCTAATCAATAATAACGAATTGGGAAATTCAGATAACCAATGTAGTATATTTTTCTCTACAGATTCAAGCAACTCATCATTCTCATGTTCGGTGAGAATAATGAGTTGTAACTGATCACAAGACAAGTAAAGTGACCTAAGGGGTCACAGTCAGTGTAACAGTATTATTGTGGAGTCACGGAATGACGTTTCCTTTCAACATGGCGCTGACAGGTTGTTATTAGAAATTAGTGGGATTTCCTTTCTGGAATAAAGGATATTTAGCTTTCTACTTAGTACTCCTATATTAGACTCGGCTAAAAAAAAAGAAGACTACAAGAACAGCTTTATGTCCATGGGACAGCTGCTTTGACTACGGTTCCATCACATCATGTATGACAGTAAAACGAAAAACATGTTTTTAACCCGAGCACTGGAGAAGATTTTAGCCGATAAGGAGGTGAGAAAAGCTCACCATTCCCAGTTGCGCAAAGCCTGTGAAGTGTCCCTAGGTGAGTTTAAGTGTGACAACAATGTGTTAGTTTGGGTTGTCATCATTTGTCACTCACATCTTCTCGTGCATGCCACCAACTCCCTGGTTCGATACATGAAGTGCTTGCATACATTGTAGCATCAATATGGACTGCGCTCTAAACAAGCATTGCTTCGCTGCAGAATCGAGATTGGATTCAAATTCTGGGCCGAAAACTAGCTTAACAGAAATCAAGCTTGGTCACTACCAGATATGTAGTTTCTTATGATGTTTGTGCTTGTTGTCATCTGCGTTATAGCCTAGTAGTGCAGGTGTGAGAGGGGTGGTGCTCTCATACCACATTGTGACCGCAACCGTATCCCGTGATTGTCCTGTGCCTTCCAAAGCCGGGGTTAATAATGTTGTCAGTGTTTACATTGGCAAATTCATTGTTTACATGGGCAGATCACACAAATGCATATATGGTATTGATTGAATTGTCTACGGAGAGGAAACATGGTACAACAAAAAATATAGCCTGTTCAGGATTACCATTTGCAATTATTCAACATTGCAGTGGGTAATGTGAGCTGAATGGGACAAGAGTTTGCTGATCGAAACTAAACAGGGGATGTATAGGAAATGGCACCCTATTTCTTATAAAATACACAACTTGTAACCAGAGGCCTATGGGCCCTGGTACCGTGAACTAAGGAAAATAATCCTCTTATCACATTCATTTTAGGAGGGAAGGTGAATTCAACTTTATTTTCAAGTTGAGATACAGTCATTTACCAAATAGCAGTTTTAAATTTTTACATGAATAGGGTAAAGTTAGTCATCATTTTAGGAGCAGAACAGCATGGTCAGGAGGATAAGCTTTACATTGTATTCAGACCCCTTCCCCTTTTCCACATTTTGTTATGTTACAGCCTTATTCTAAAATTGATTACAAAAAAAATCCCCCTCATCAATCTACACACAATACCCCATAATTACAAAGTGAAAACTGTTTTTTAAGAAATATATGTACATTTCATGAAAAACAGAAATACCTTATTAACATAAGTATTCAGACGCATTGCTGTGAGACTCGAAATTGAGCTCAGGTGCATCCTGTTTCCATTGATAATCCTTGAGATGTTTCTACATCTTGATTGGAGTCCACCTGTGGTAAATTAAATTGATTGGACATGATTTGGAAAGGCACACACCTGGCTATATAAGGTCCCACAGTTGCACGGTAAAGCAAAAACCAAGCCAAGAGGTCAAAGGAATTGTCTGCAGAGCTCTGAGACAGGATTGTGTTGAGTCACAGATCTAGGGAAGGGTACTAAAAAATGTCTGCAGCATTGAAGGTCCCCAATAATATAGTGGCCCCCATCATTCTTAAATGGAAGAAGTTTAGAATCCCCAAGACTCTTCCTAGAGCTGGCCTTGTTCAGGGAGGTGACCAAGAACCCGATGGTCACTGATAGAGCTCCAGATGCGAGAACCTTCCAGAAGGACAGCTATATCTGCAGCCAGACGGAAGCTACTCCTCAGTAAAAGGCACATGGCAGCCCGTTTAAATGAATCCCAGACCATGAGAAACAAGATTCTCTGGTCTGATGAAACCAAGATTGAACTATTTGGCCTGAATGCTAAGCGTTACATCTGGAGGAAACCTGGCACCATCCCCACGGTGAAGCGTGGTGGCAACATCACGCTGTGTGAATTTTTTGTTGTTGTTTTGCAGCAGGGACTGGGAGACTAGTCAGGATTGAGGGAAAGATAAACGGAGCAAAGTACAGTGAGATCCTTGATTAAAACCTGCTCCAGAATGCTCAGGGCCTCACAGTGGGGCGAAGGTTCACCTTCCAACAGGACAACGACCCTAAACACACAGCTAAGACAACGTAGGAGTGGCTTCGGGACATGTCTCTGAATGTCCTTGAGTTTCCCAGCCAGAGCCCAGACTTGAACCTGATCGAACATCTCTGGAGAGAACTGAAATAGCTGTGCAGCAATGCTCCCCATACAACCTAAAAAGCCAAAGGTGCTTTAACAAAGTACTAAGTAAAGGGTCTGAATACTTATGTCAATGTAATATTTATGTTTTTTGTTTGTAATACATTTGAAAAAAAATATTTAAAATGTTGCTTTGTCGATATGTGGTATTGTGTGTAGATTGAGGCGGAAAAAAATATTTAATCCATTTTAGAATAAGGCTGTAAAGTAAAATGTGGAAAAAGTCAAGGGGTCTGATTACTTTTCGAATGCACTGTATTTCCACTTTGAGACAGGGGTGTCACCGCAAGCTGTATTGTGTTCATTAGGTGTGTCATATATCATTTTCAAAGATGCATTGTGATACATTATGAGCTCAAAACATTTTGCTGCAAAAATAATTTGGACTATTCGTGGTTTAATCGTTAGTCAAAATTCCACAGTCGTCACAGCCCTGGTCAAAAATAGTGCACTATAAAGGAAACGGATGCCATTTGGGACGTAACCATAAGTTACTGACATAATGGAAGGGTGTTTGGTAGCCCAATATTAGACCTCTGATGAATTATTTCATTCTGACAATGTTTTGTTCTAGCTTTCCTTGCGCACGCTTCCTTTTCTTCCTGTCTGGGGCAGCACAGCTAATAGACAGGTGTGAACCACAGACAAGTGTGTGCGCGCAAAGCGAAAACAAAACCTTGACATCCATTGTCCATAGACTGCTTACAGGGTATGGAAACCAATATATAATTTCGGTGAACTAACCCTTTAACACTGTCAATTGTTTTTCACTTAATAGCAGCAACAGCACCATCTAGTGGTGAGACCTGGTAATATATAAGGATGTTTTATGGCACATAAACCAAACAACAACAATGACTCCTTTCTCTGAACAGGGGGAAAAAGCTAATGGGTGGCTTTTGACAAACCAAATGTTGAGTACTATTTTAATTAATATAATATATATTAAAATGGCCAATTTGTGTGCAATCAATTAGTTAATTATCCAGAGATCCAATTATATATATATATTTGCAGCCGGAATACTTCAAGTTGAAGTCGGAAGTTTACATACACTAAGGTTGGAGCCATTAAAACGTATTTTTCAACCACTCCACAAATGTCTTGTTGCCAAAACTATAGTTTAAGTCGGTTAGGACATCTACTTTGTGCATGACACAAGTCATTTTTCCAACAATTGTTTACAGACAGATTATTTCAGTTATTATTCACTGTATCACAATTCCAGTGGGTCAGAAGTTTACATACAGTCGTGGCCAAAAGTTTTGAGAATGACACAAATATGAATTTTGACAAAGTTTGCTGCCTCAGTTTGTATGATGGCAATTTGCATATACTCCAGAATGTTATGAAGAGTGATCAGATGAATTGCAATGAATTGCAAAGTCCCTCTTTGCCATTCAAATGAACTGAATCCCCCAAAAACATTTCCACTGCATTTCAGCCCTCCCACAATCATGTCAGTGATTCTCTCGTTAACACAGGTGTGAGTGTTGACGTGGACAAGGAGATCGCTCTGTCATGCTGATTGAGTTCGAATAAAAGACTGGAAGCTTCAAAATGAGGGTGGTGCTTGGAAGCATTGTTCTTCCTCTGTCAGCCACGATTACCTGCAAGGAAACACGTGCCATCATCATTGCTTTGCACAAAAGTGTTTCACAGGCAAGGATGCTGCCAGTAAGATTGCACCTAAATCAACTATTTATCAGATCATCAAGAACTTCAAGTAGAGCGGTTCAATTGTTGTGAAGAAGGCTTCAGGGCTCCCAAGAAAGTCCAACAAGCGCCAGTACCGAGCTTGCTCAGTACCAGTACCGAGCTTGCTCAGGAATGGCAGCAGGCAGGTGTGAGTGCATCTGCACGCACAGTGAGGCGAAGACTTTTGGAGGATGGCCTGGTGTCAAGAAGGGCAGTAAAGAAGTCACTTCTCTCCAGGAAAAACATCAGACTGATATTCTGCAAAAGGTACAGGGATTGGACTGCTGAGGACTGGGGTAAAGTCATTTTCTCTGATGAATTCCCTTTCCGATTGTTTCGGGCATCCAGAAAAAAACTTGTCCGGAGAAGACAAGGTGAGCGCTACCATCAGTCCTGTGTCCTGCCAACAGTAAAGCGTCCTGAGACCATTCATGTGTGGGGTTGCTTCTCAGCCAAGGGAGTGGACTCACTCACAATTTTGCCTAAGAACACAGCCATGAATAAAGAATGGTACCAACACATCCTCCGAGAGCAACATCTCCCAACCATCACGGAACAGTTTGGTGATGAACAATGCCTTTTCCAGCAATGATGGAGCACCTTGCCATAAGGCAAAAGTGATTACTAAGTGGTTCGGGGAACAAAACATCAATATTTTGGGTCCATGGCCAGGAAACTCCCCAGACCTAAATCCCACTGAGAACTTGAGGTCAATCCTCAAGAGGTGGGTGGACAAACAAAACCCCACCTATTCTGACAAACTCCAAGCATTGATTCATGCAAGAATGGGCTGCCATCAGTCAGGATGTGGCCCAGAAGTTAATTGACAGCATGCCAGGGCGGATTGCAAAAGTCTTGACTCTTTGCATCAACTTCATGTAATTGTCCATAAAAGCCTTTGACACTTATGAAATGCTTGTAATTATACTTCATTATTCCATAGTAACATCTGACAAAAATATCTAAAGACACTGAAGCAGCACTTTGTGAAAATTAATATTTGTGTCATTCTCAAAACTTTTGGCCACGACTGTACACTAAGTTGACTGTGCCTTTAAACAGCTTGGAAAATTCCATAAAATTATGTCATGGCTTTAGAAGCTTCTGATGGGCTAATTGACATCATTTGAGTCAATTGGAGGTGTACCTGTGGATGTATTTCAAGGTCTACCTTCAAACTCTCTGCCTCTTTGCTTGACATCATGGGATAATTAAAAGAAATCAGTGAAAACCTCAGAAATAAAATTGTGGACCTCCACAAGTCTGGTTCATCATTGGGAGCTATTTCCAAATGCCTGAAGGTACCACATTAATCTGTACAAACAATAGTACACAAGTACTATTGTACTAAGTACTAACACCATGGGACCATGCAGCAGTCATACCGCTCAGGAAGGAGAAGCGTTCTGTCTCCTAGAGATGAATGTACTTTGGTGCAAAAAGTGCAAATCAATCCCAGAACAACAGCAAAGGACCTTGTGAAAATGCTGGAGGAAACGGGTACTAAAAGTATCTATATCCAGAGTAAAACGAGTCCTATATCGACATAACCTGAAAGGCCGCTCAGCAAGGAAGAAGCCACTGCTCCAAAACCGCCATTAAAAAAGCCAGACTACGGTTTGCAACTGCACATGGGGGCAAAGATTGTACTTTTTCGAGAAATGTGTCTGATGAAACAAAAATAGAACTGTTAGGCCATAATGACCATCGTTATGTTTGGAGGAAAAGGGTAAGACTTGCAAGCCGAAGAACACCATCCTAACCTCAATCCTATAGAAAATTTGTGGGCAGAACTGAAAAGGCGTGTGTGAGCAAGGAGGCCTACAAACCTGCCTCAGTTACACCAGCTCTGTCAGGGGGAATGGACCAAAATTCACCCAGCTTATTGTGGGAGGCTTGTGGAAGGCTACCCAAAATGTTTGACCCAAGTTAAACAATTTAAAGGCAATGCTACCAAATACTAATTGAGTGTATGTAAACTTCTGATCCACTGGGAATGTGATGAAAGAAATAAAAGCTGAAATAAATATTTCTCTCTACTATTATTCTGACTTTTCACATTCTTAAAATAAAGTGGTGATCTTAACTGAATCTTTACGAGGATTAAATGTCAGGAATGGTGAAAAACTGAGTTTAAATGTATTTGGCTAAGGTGTATGTAAACTTCTGACTTCAACTGTATGTTTCTAACTGCAGAAAACATTTTAGAACAAGCTGAGATGGTGGCTTGCTGAAATTATATTGAATGACCTGTATGACACGCATAGACTTACATACAGCCTATCATGCATTGCTTATACCCTCCTAAGTATACTGTAGTTCAAAAGTGAAATATTAATATTTGCCCTGCTGAAGGCCAGACATACAAAGCACAGTCTTGATTTAAAAAAAAGAAAATGTATAGAATTTTTATTTCCTTCTCAAGACTATAATAATGTATTATTTGCTGTTGTACCACTGATGAATGAATTACTGTTCACCTGAAGTGTTAATGAGAGGGGTAACACGTCTGATCTGTTCTTTGCTTGTACCCTATTCCCTATTCCCTATGGCACCCAATTCCCTATGTTGGGAACTAGTTTTGACTAGGGCTCATAGGGCTCTGGTCAAAAGTAGTGCACTATGGAATAAGGTGCCATTTGGGACGCTGTCTGGATTGTGTTCTCACTGGTTCGAGCCTGGTACGGGGACAGTGGAGGAAGCTATACTGCTTTTCGCAACACACTGAAGTCTGTTCCTCTCCAGGTGATATAGTACAAACGGCAGAGCTATGATGAGCTTTGTTTTCAGTAAGGCTGTCATCTCATCTCTAGACATCTAAAGCATGCTGATACAACGTTGATGAACTGAGAGTGGATGCAGTCAGCTTATTAGCGTTTGAACTGTCTCTCTCTTTCCTAGTTGGCAGGCAGAGACTAAATCATAGGGGAGCACCGTGTCTATGTTACAATGAAATATATTTGACCTTAGCTTTGTTGAGATCAGCCTGTAGATTCAAGTGAACATTTAGGTAGATGGTCAAGGAGTATGTGTGGTCCATAGTGATATTTTAAACAGTTCACTCTTAAGTTTTAGTATGCATCCCAAATAGCACCCCGTAGGGTTCTCGTCAAAAGGAGGTCACTATATAGGGAATAGAGTGCCATTTGGGATGCAGTTAAGTCTTTTCCAACCGATTTGAGAAGTGGTTTATTGAACTAAAACAGAGGGTCTCTGTACACCACCACCCTCCATATGAGCACCGATAACCCCCAGCATCTACAGTGTCAGATCCTGATAATAACATTACAACATGACTGCCATCCAATATGAAACCTAGTAGATGATGCTGACCATGACCCCAACCTCACCTTCACTGGCTGTAGATGGGATGCTCGACCGTGGAGTCGCAGACAGATACTAGATGTTTCATTATCTGCGTTAAACACCTGGATGACCTGCTGCCTCTCTACTTGGTTTTGGGGGTAAAATATGGTGCAGATGTTGGTGGTAACAAAACGCATGGACTTTTTCTCAGATTGTTTACTGATTGCCTTTTGGGGTTGACAAGTCATGTGGTGCGTTTGTATCTTCTGCATTCCACTCTACACTAGGCAAGTTATTTAGTTCATTTTCATTCTGTATTGATTGAGTCTGGTACACTTTTGAGCTGTCGGTGCCTTTACTATGCCATGTAAATGATGGAGGAGTGGAGGTTATCTCTATCTGCCATGCTCCAAAGTATTGAACTATGTAGGCAGTTGGTTTGTGGTTATAGATTGACTGGTTGGTGGAGGCCAGGACTGAAGATGTCACTGACATGACATCCTATCATGACTCAGGAAGTACTCATGAAATGGACAGTAACTCCTATGAAGAGATATGTGATATTATATTACAGTATTGGATATTTTTTTTGTAGCTATTTTATCGCTAGTTTCCTGCAATTATACTTTTTTTTTCATGGGGCGGAGGGAACATTTTACAATTTTCAAATTCTACACGTTTTTTTCATTTTGTCACGGCTTATGCCTTTTTCTTATGCCATCTGAATGACTCAAACATTATAACAAAATCAGTAGGTAGTCCCATGCCATGAAAAAATACTCCTGAATGCATACTTTTTGGAATTTTAGATTCTCCCTGACTGTCTAGTTTTTATTTTGGTGATTGTAATTTCCCCAAGATCTTATTTAAAAAAACTAAAAAACAAGGTCTCTGATCTTTTCTATATACTTTATATCTGGTTTTAGTCATCCTAGTTTACACTGAAAATATTTTACCATCTTGAAAATAATTTTTAAAACCACTGTTTTTTTCTCTCTCCCTTTTCTACTGGAGTGTTCAGTTTGGCAGGATCTTCTATGAAGGTCAAGGGCAGGAATTTATAGTCGTGGAGGACATGGGCTAATTTGACAAAGTGCTCATGCCTTCATGTAATGAAGCTCTCTACTGCTGGGGTATTACATTGGCTGTTGATGTATTGACCTTGATTATTGCTCATGTGGCAAGAGCAGCATCATACCGGTCATGAGGGGCCAATAACATGGCTCTTTAGTTCATTGTTTCTCTCTTTCTGTTTTCAGAGGAAATTAAAGAAGAAACAGAGAAACTGAGGTAGGTTTATTTTGAGATATAGTGTTTGTGTGAAATGTAATCTCTAGTCAATATTGTCAAGGTTTGTTTTGATGTGTCTTGTTTTCTTGTTATTGTCTTCTCCTCCAATCCCTTGGTTGTGATTGGTTAATAGACAGATGGGCCAGTGAACTGAGTGACCTACACATCTCCCACTGCCTTCTGTCTGGAGGTTTCATTTCTTTCACACCTGAGCTCTCACAGGTCCTAGTCACCACCCCAGACCCCAGGCTGAAACACTGACCAGGCACACTCCCAAGTGATTCAAAATTGCATTTTGTCCCTTATTTGCACTATATAGGGAAAAGGGTGCCATTTAAGACACACACACTATAGCACAGCAGTCTATTAAGCTTTAGTCACTCCTCACTCAATGTTAAAAACAAAACTCTTTCTTTTTTTTCTGTCAAATGTGCATTGGGGAAATTAACACCTCTCGAGTTTGAGATAAGATGCAAATAAAGTTTATTAAAAAAAAGACTAGGCTTATCTGCTTCATAGCTGGCCTAATTAAAGTTTGAGGAAATGAGAGGGAGGAAGGAGCTGAGACGAGAAGTGGGATAAAGAAGAGTAACTCAGTATTGATGGTCAGTATCCCCCAGCTAACTGACAATGGCTACATCCTGATTCTCTACCGTTCTCCCGAGGGGTGCACTTGTTCACTCCCCCTCATGGATTTGAAAGCATTGGGTTGCTGTAAGCTTTGGCTGTTGGGAGTTTCCACCATTTTTCCATTGGAGGCAGTGTTCAAGTGCACACTTCGGGAGAAGTGTAGAGAATCGGAATGCACCAAGTGTGTTTGTGACAGTGTCCACAATGCCGACACTGGTACTCCTCTCCTGACCTCCTCCCGACCTCTCTAACCTTCTCTGCAGACTGCACGCAACTCCACTTCCAGCTGCCTACCTGAATGAACCACAGCAATGCTGATGTTTACAGAGGACCTCAGGAGCATCAATATGACTGCAGCATTGAGGACTATTGGGGGCAGTTGGCCATTGCCAAGCCACAAACGTTTCATATGAGATGGTTGAATTGCTCAGACACGTTTGTTTAGCCTAATGTTTTAACCATTTAGCTGTCACTCTGTATTCCCCCTCAGTCCCCCTCCTGGAGACAACAATGCTGATTCCAGTGCTCTACCACCGGTCAAGTCCAAGGATACCGTCATAGAAGCAGACAAGTACTTCCTGCCATTTGAGTTAGCCTGCCAGTCCAAATGTCCTCGCATCGTCATCACATCTCTAGATTGTTTACAGGTCAGTAGCAGGTAACACTACACACACACACACACAAGTTCAGTAAACATACAGTTGAAGTCAGAAGTTTACATACACCTTAGCCAAATACATTTAAACTCAGATTTTCACAATTCCTGACATTTAATCTGAGTAAAAATCCCCTGTTTTAGGTCAGTTAGGATCACCACTTTATTTTAAGAATATGAAAAGTCAGAATAATAGGAGAGAGTGATTTATTTCAGCTTTTACTTCTTTCATCACATTCCCAGTGGGTCAGAAGTTTATATACACTCAATTAGTATTTGGTAGCATTGCCTTTACATTTTTTAACTTGGGTCAAACGTTTCGGGAACACTTCCACAAGCTTCCCACAATAAGTTGGGTGAATTTTGGCCCATTCCTCCTGACAGAGCTGGTGTAACTGAGTCAGGTTTGTAGGCCTCCTTGCTCGCACACACTTTTTCAGTTCTGCCGTCAAATTGTCTATAGGATTGAGGTCAAGGCTTTGTGATGGCCACTCCAATACCTTGACTTTGTTGTCCATTTTGCCACTACTTCGGAAGTATGCTTGGGGTCCTTGCCCATTTGGAAGAGACATTTGTGACCAAGCTTTAACTTCCTGACTGATGTCTTGAGATGTTGCTTCAATATATCCACATAATTTTCCTGCCTCATGATGCCATCTATTTTGTGAAGTGCACCAGTCCCTCCTGCAGCAAAGCACCCCCACAACATGATGCTAACACCCTCATGCTTCACGGTTGGGATGGTGTTCTTCGGCTTGCAAGCCTCACCCTTTTCCTCCAAACATAACGATGGTCATTATGGCCAAACAGTTATATTTTTGTTTCATCAGACCAGAGGACATTTCTCCAAAAAGTACGATCTTTATGTTTATGGTGTTTATACTTGCATACTATTGTTTGTACAGATGAACGTGGTACCTTCAGGTGTTTTAAAATTACTCCCAAGGATGAACCAGACTTGTGGAGGTGTACAATTTTTTTCTGAGGCCGTGGCAAAGAGCCACAGAGTTTGAAGGCAGGCCTTGAAATACATCCACAGGTACACCTCCAATTGACTCAAATGATGTCAATTAGCCTATCAGAAGCTTCTAAAGCCATGACATCCTTTTCTGGAATTTTCCAAGTTGTTTAAAGGCACAGTCAACTTAGTGTTTGTAAACTTCTGACCCACTGGAATTGTGATACAGTGAAATAAACTGGCTGTAAACACTTTTTGGACAAATTCCTTGAGTCATGGACAAAATAGATGTCCTAACCAACTTGCCAAAACTATAGTTTGTTAACAAGACATTTGTGGAGTGGTGGAAATAACAAGTTTTAATGACTCCAACCTAAGTATATGTAAACTTCACACTTCAACTGTATGTCTAATCTTGGCAAATGGCAGTTATTAAAGTTCTACAGTATTTTTCTGGATTATTGTATCGTAGTTAAAGTAAGGTTTATCCTCATTTTTGTTTCTCCAGAAACTCATTGCTTATGGTCACCTCACTGGAAACGCTCCAGACAACACTACACCTGGAAAGAGGTTAATCGATAGAATCATCGAGACCATATGTGGCTGCTTTCAAGGGCCTCAGACAGACGAAGGTGTTCAGCTGCAGATTATAAAGGTGTGTGGTCTATGAGCTCTCCTCCTGTCTGTGTGACAGACAGACCATCCCCAGCCTGCCTCTCCTCTCCTCCTGTCTGTGTGACAGACAGACCATCCCCAGCCTGCCTCTCCTCTCCTCCTGTCTGTGTGACAGACAGACCAGCCCCAGCCTGCCTCTCCTCTCCTCCTGTCTGTGTGACAGACATACCATCCCCAGCCTGCCTCTCCTCTCCTCTAGTCTGTGTGACAGACAGACCAGCCCCAGCCTGCCTCTCCTCTCCTCTCCTCTAGTCTGTGTGACAGACAGACCAGCCCCAGCCTGCCTCTCCTCTCCTCCTGTCTGTGTGACAGACAGACCATCCCCAGCCTGCCTCTCCGCTCCTCTAGTCTGTGTGACAGACAGACCAGCCCCAGCCTGCCTCTCCTCTCCTCCTGTCTGTGTGACAGACAGACCAGCCCCAGCCTGCCTCTCCTCTCCTCCTGTCTGTGTGACAGACAGACCAGCCCCAGCCTGCCTCTCCTCTCCTCTCCTGTCTGTGTGACAGACAGACCAGCCCCAGCCTGCCTCTCCTCTCCTCCCCAGTGTTAATCCTGTGTCTGGTATGACTGGCCCTGTTGGCCTGTCTGTCTGTCTGTCATCTAACCACTGAGCAGATAACACACATCAATGTTGTGTTCAGGCCCATTCTCTCAGGGTTGTGCCAAACTAGTAGATCTAACAGCTGGCACATACATAGTGGATATAGTCCTCTGTTGTTGTGTTTGAGTGTTCAATATTACTGCCCACTAAGCAATGGCATCAAAATCAGGGACAGGGGGCATTTTCAGGGACAGGAGGCACCCATAATTGATTTTGTTAATGATATCCATTATTTAAAATGAGATGAAATTGTACAAACTTCTGCAGGGTTTCATTTTAATAATGACAATCTCATGATTTTACAATGTTTTGGGTTCAGTCACAAAACCTACAGTATCTTGTTTACTGTGAGTAGTAGTGACTGTTAGTTTGGTGCCATAGAAATATAATAAGTTGAATGGGTGTCTCCATTCAAGTCAATGATGCCAGAATGGGTCTGCTGGCAGCCATTTTAAGTGTACCCATAGGAGTAAAGCATTCTAGTTCTGTGGATGCTGTCCCTCTGCAGGCTCTGCTGACAGTGGTGACTTCTCAGCACAACGAGATCCACGAGGGAACGGTGCTGCAGGCAGTCAGGACCTGCTTCAACATCTACCTGGCCAGCAAGAACCTCATCAACCAGACCACGGCCAAGGCCATGCTCACACAGATGCTAATTGTTATCTTTGCTCGCATGGAGAACCAAGCAGTAAGCGCTCTCTCTCTCTCTCTCTCTCTCTCTCTCTCTCTCTCTCTCTCTCTCTGTTTCTGCCCCCCCCCCCCCCTCTGACTCTATGTGTCACAAACAAATTGCTAGAACAAGAATCCCCATTCAAGTCAATTTGCCATGATGGGTGGACTGGTGGCCATGTTAACTGTATCCATTATTGTTCCAGTAAAATGTCAGTAGTCTGAGGGCCTTTTCCCCCCCATTCTGGTAATTCTATTTCCTCTCTCTTTAACGTGAGTGAAGTGAGTTCGGAACATCTGAATGGATGCGTCTTAAAGGTAGTTTGCACGTACAAAATAATATGTCCGAACCCCCGAATCAAGTATGCATCCCAAAAATAACATGATCGCTGTGGTAGAACGTTTAGTTTGATTGGGAATTTTCTGCATTTAACAGAGTGCCATCAGCAGCCTGATTTCAGATGTGTAAATGTAATAATGAAATTATTATGTTAATCTGACTATCCACAATAATCACATTATTGTGTGCATGTTACCATACTAAATCTTTGCTACCAACATGGTGTTGGTTGCCGAAGACAAAATACCTGATACCATGACAAAATTCTAATGATGCCAGTGCTGTAGATTGTTTTTGTGCTTGGCTTGACAGTGCATGGTCCAAAATTGTTTGGCCTATGGTTATGTTTCGTACAATCTAGGGCTAGGATTTTCAAGTAGGCATTACGATGATGTCTGTGTCTGTGTGTGTTTCCGTCTGTGTCCGTGTCTCTGCGTACAGTTCCAGGAGGCCAGACAGATCGAGAAGGAGCGTCTGAGACAGCAGCATCTGCAGCAGTCACCAAGCAGCCAACAGAGGCAGGAGCTTCCTTCATCCCCCCACCAGCACCAAGGCCCCGCACTTCACTTCACCCCCCCCCCCGACCAGAAACCTCATGCCTCCCCCCAACAGAACCAGGAGCCCCACACAGCCTCACCTCAGCCCTCTGCCTCCCCTAAACAGGAGCAGCATACCTCCTCACCCACACCTCAGGTGGTGACCTCCCGGGTGCCTGATCAAAATGCCCAAGATGACCCGGAGCCAGAAAATGTCTCTGTGTTCTGCAGTGCTGAAAACGAGCTGACTGAGGCAGACCTGGCTACTGCAGCTGCTGCACAGGGTAAGTATCTCTCTCTTTTTGTCACTCACTCTCACTCAAAGTGAGAATAAGTCCTTTTCTGTATGTCTCTCTGGAAGTCATTGTTGCATATTTCACTGAGTCATTGCATTTGATTAAGCAAGCTTCATACATATCACTGTCTGTAAAATCCATGTGTGTGAGTCAGTATTCCTATTCTCTGCTGAGAGAGAGGTCTGCCATGTTAATAGAGCTCTTAAATGGATGGAAGGAGGTAATAAAACGTCCAGCCGAAGTCAAGGGCTGAGTCCCAAATGGCACCCTATTCCCTTGATAATGCACTACTTTTGAACAGAGCCAAATGGGCCCTAGTCAGAAGTAGTGCACTTAATTAAGAATAGGCAATGTATAAATATACACTGAGTCTACAAAATATTAACACCTGCTCTTTCCATGACAAAGACTGACCAGGTGAATCCATGTGAAAGCTATGATCCCTTATTGATGTCACTTGTTAAATCCACTTCAATCAGTGTAGATGAAGGGGAGCAGACCGGTTAAAGAAGGACTGAGACATGGATTGTGTTTGTGTGCCATTTAGAGGGTGAATGGGCAAGAAGAAAGATCTAAGTGCCTTTGAACGGGGTATGGTAGTAGGTGCCAGGCGCCACAGTTTGTGGTAAGAACTGCAAAGCTACTGGGTTTTTCACGCTCAACAGTTTCCCATGTGTATCAAGAATGGTCCACCACCCAAAGGACATCCAGCCAACTTGACACAACTGTGGGAAGCATTGGAGTCAACATGGGCTAGCTTCCCTGTAGAACGCCTTTGACACCTTGTATAGTCCATGACCCGACAAATTGCTCTTCTGAGGGCGGGGGTGCAACACGATATTAGGAAGGTGTTTTATTATATACAGTACCAGTCAAAAGTTTGGACACACCTACTCATTCAAGGGCTTTTCTTTATTTTTACTATTTTCTACACTGTAGAATAGTGACATCAAAACTATGAAATAACACATGGAATCATGTAGTAACAAAAAATTGTTAAACAAATCAAAATATATTTTGTGTGTGTGTGTGTGACCGACCAACTCAGTGGCCTTGTGATTAGTGTCCACCCTGAGATTACAGGGTTGGGAGTTTGATCTCCGGCTGAGTCATAACAAAGACTGTAACAAATGGGGCCCCGATGTGTGTCTGCTTGGCACTCGGCATTAAGGAGATGGATTGGGGGGTAAGGCCGTGCGGTAGACGAGCGTTCTGTCCGTTGATGTACTTGTACATCAAGCCTCCTCACGCTACAGAAACAGGAGACAAGCCAAGGATACTACTAATGTCTGAATTCTAGACTTCTTGGCCTGACCAGAGGCAGTTAAACTCTACAAGGCAGAGGTCCTTTATTGGGATTCATAATGAAATGAAAATGAAAACCTCTGCAGTTGAATATGTTTTGTACTCATAGTGGAGGGATACATTAAATGGAAGATCTCACAAAGGAGTTATGTGCAATGGTTTATTACATAGCAACTCCGTCTGTGTCAATTTGACTTCAAAGTCACCATAGGAAAGCATGGTAAAGTGCATTTAAATCTCTCTAGGTTTGTTCCAGCAAGATGCTGAAGGGCTTGTAGAGGAAGAACCAGTCAACTATGAGGAGCAAGCTCAAGAGGTGGTCCAGACCATGCTGCAGGAAGTTGTCAATAAAGTTGTTGGAGGTAACACATCAGTTTCTTTTATACTCCAATATAGTATGTCCTGTCTTGTCTGTAGAACATTGGACTCACTGTAGTGCCTTGAAAGTTGTTCTTGTTGCGCTAGGAAGAAATATAAATTCTTACGTTCTAATTCATTTTTAGCCCCACTGTTGTTTTCTGAGACAATCTTTAGCTCTTTTGCTGATGTCCCTGTGTGTGTGTTCCCGCATGCCTGCGTGTGTGTGTAGAATGTAGGGAGAGTGTGTGCAGCGCTACAGAGTGTGTAGACGATGTGCCAGTCCCGGTGGTGGGGGAGGAGGAGGGCGAGCTGGGCAGCGACACAGAGAACGTCCATGCCGACGGTATCCCTGGCACGCCCATATATGCTGCCTTCACTCCCTCACTGGCGGACGACAGGCTCTCTGTCTCCTCCAACGACACTCAGGTGCCCACCCACACTGCTCCCCTACATAGAATGCCATTGATAGCTTCCCAAATAGCACCCTATTCCCTATATAGTGCACTACCTATGGCCCTGGTCAAAAGTAGTGCACTAAATAGGGAATAGGGTGCCATTTGGGATTCAAATACTGTCTATGGAGTATTAACAGATTAGTTGATAAATCCAAGTACTAGAGTGGCATCTGATTTGGCGTACTAATGTACATTTTGTATATATGAACATGATTTTGTGTGTTTAATATCAGAAGCATCTGTGCATTTCCTTTTCTAGGAATCTGGAGCTACGAGTGGTTCCTCCCCTGTTGCTAAGTTCTCCCATATCCTCCAGAAGGACGCCTTCTTA
This sequence comes from Oncorhynchus mykiss, assembly GCF_057628025.1. Classification (NCBI taxonomy): domain Eukaryota; kingdom Metazoa; phylum Chordata; class Actinopteri; order Salmoniformes; family Salmonidae; genus Oncorhynchus; species Oncorhynchus mykiss. Next base: position 62,770,966 of record NC_143029.1, read on the forward strand.
GTGTTTCGCTCCCTCTGCAAACTCTCCATGAAGCCTCTGTCTGATGGACCCTCTGATCCTAAGTAAACTCTCCTTGATACCCTGTCACTATGAATCACTGTATGAATAGACCGGTAGGCTATGGCCATAGGAGTTGACTGTGATTGAATCTCTTGGTAGCCCTTAAAGGGCGTGGGTACATATTGTAACTTGTTTTGAGGCTTTATTATGTCTAAGGCGTATAGTATGGGATGTCTATGCATAACATTGTCAACTGTCTGTTAGTCCAGATCATTAGAAGAGGATTTTATGACATTGTAAAGATGTCACATATGCTCGTGATGAGTATTAAAATGCATAATAAGGCATTTGGGATGCGTCAAGGAAACGTTGTCTCTGTCAATCACACGAGCTACGCTCCAAGGTGCTGTCCATCCAGCTGCTGCTGTCCATCCTGCAGAACGCTGGGCCCGTCTTCAAGACCAAAGAGATGTTGCGTCGACGCCATCAAGCAGTACCTGTGTGTGGCGCTGTCTAAGAACGGCGCCTCCTCAGTCCCCGAGGTCTTCTCGCTCTCCATCTTCCTCACCCTCCTCTCCCACTTCAATATATGTATGTCAGCTACGACTGTGACCTGAACGCTGCTAATATATTTGAGAGGCTGGTCAATTACCTGTCTAAGATGGCACAGGGCAGAGTGGGGCATGAGCTTGGCACCACACCTGCTCAGGTAAGAGATGCTTCCAATGGACACTCACCTTCCATACATCTCCTTTTCTGTTGTGTGACCATTTTAAATGTGTTTATTTGTTGTAGGAGCTGAGCTTGAGGAAAAGGGGTCTGGAGTGTCTAGTGTCTATCCTCAAGTGTATGGTGGAGTGGAGCAATGATCAGTCTGTGAACCCCAACTCTCAGACCAGTCTAGGTAAGATACCACTTACCTACAATACTACCTACTGTTGAATAAATAATGCGTTTCCCCTGAGACCAAGTCATCCTCATTCATAACTACTGCAGTAGCCTAGGGGCTTCTTAATGACCCACAAACCCACTGAGACGCGACGGCCCTGCTTCCACCCATATCTCTTAACTACACATCTGACATCTCTCTGCAGCTCAGACTCAATTATATTTGTGTTTATCACAACATGTTCCATTGCTGATCTGGATCTGCTTTGCTCTCTGTCTTTGTTGTTCCAAGGAAGAGCAGGTAAAGCATCAAATCTATTCTTAGACTCATGGTTCCAGTTAGTTAGAGACTGAGGTTTATCTTGAATGTCAGTTTTAGCAAAACTGATAGTCAAGTAACGACTCTTCAGTTTGTTGTGTGGCCCTGTGTTTGCCAACCTGAAGTGCGCACTAGTTGTCTTTCAGCAGCAGACCTCGTAGTGAGCCCCTGAGACCTCTGACGGGGTTTTATAAAGGGAAGGGTAATTCTTGACATTATGGGATGTCCCTACGTGCCACCCTCACCTCTGTAGGTCAGGAGAAGCCCGTGGAGCAGGAGCCCAGTGAGAGCACCATGCCCCCAGAGAGTATCAACCAATAAACTCCCTGGACTCCAATGCCTCCTCGGGCATCGGCTCCTACAGCACCCTCATGTCAGGAACGGACAACGCAGAGCCATCGAGGTGCTCAAGTGGCAGAAGGAGATCATCGAGCAAGGCATTCACTTGTAAGTGTGTGGGAGACTGGAAGTAATGTCAGAACAGCTTTCACTTGCATCCTAAATAACTAATCATTAGGATTTGTAGATCAGTCATTCTTCTCAGTCGGTGAAAAGTGACCGAGCAGAATTTGTGCTCTCAAATGTGCCTGTGTCATACAGATGTGACATTTCCCCCGCTCTCTCTTCCTGTGCAGGTTCAACAAGAAGCCAAAGAGGGGCATCCAGTATCTACAGGAGCAAGGCATGCTGGAGGACCTAGCTCAGTTTCTGCATCAGGAGGAGAGGCTAGATTCTGTAAGGACCTGCTGGAACTACATAACATGCAATGGGATTCACTGCCTGTTAGCCTTCAGGGGGCAGCTTACCAGACACGTATGAAGCCACATCCTGGACAAAACATCAAGCTCAATATGTCTGGGGAAACTGCCCCTAAAAGATCTGTCTTAATCTGAGATATTTTTTCATTTTGTTAAATGTCAAACTTTTGTTGTTCTCACTTTTTCTTGTCCACAAATATATTGAATATACAGTGTACACTATATTTTCATTGTTTATGTGCATGTTGAAGTTCCTCTGTATGGACTTTGCTTTCCAGACTCAGGTGGGGAAGTTCATTAATAAAGAGGTGATGTACGCCTACGTTGACCAGATGGATTTCCAAGGCAAGGACTTTGTCTCGGCTCTGCGTCTGTTCCTGGAGGGCTTCCGTCTGCCCGGAGAGGCCCAGGAGATCGATCGACTAATGGAGAAATTTGTGGCCAGATATTTAGAATGTAACCAAGGGTGAGTGTCTCTCTGGCATCTCACTAGACAGACCAGATGGTGTGGGTTAATGGATGATGTTGACAGTTATGTTATTGCACAGTAGATGTTATGACATTGGACTTGTTTCTCTAATCCTTCAGGCAAACTGCAGATACGTCCTGGCTTATTCAATCATTATGTTGACAACAGACCTTCACAGTCCACAAGTAAGTCACTCAGACACGGCTTTTTTCTGTGACCTAAACATTATTTTGACTCCCCCCCCCCCTTCCAGGTGAAGAATAAAATGACGAAAGAGCAATACATCAAGATGAATCGAGGAATCAACGACAGCAAAGATTTCCCTGAGGAGTAGCTGTCAGGCATTTACAACGAAATCGCAGGAAGAAAATAGCCATGAACGACGCAAAGAAAATCACCCACAAATCCAGCAAACAAAGCAAGTCTCTTTTCTGTTGCTGGTGGACAAAATTACAAGGGTCAAGAAGGAAACAAGCATACTACATGGACTCAAAGCTAGTCTGTCCTCAGAGGCACAGTGATGGCATCAACATTATTGTCTTGTGTGGTTAGGTGTTGACACTGTGTACAGTGGGTGTGTGTTTGCGTGTGAGAGCATGCTCACTGAGTGTCTGTCTGTTTCGAGCCCTCCCCCGTAGAGATGGAGCAGATCGTAAGACAGCCAAGGCCCTGATGGAGGCAGTCAGCCACGTCCAGGCTCCCTTCACCAGCGCCACGCGCCTAAACCACGTCAGACCTATGTTCAAGGTAACCCGCCTAGACCACGTCAGACCCATGTTCAAGGTAACCCGCCTAGACCACGTCAGACCCATGTTCAAGGTAACCCGCCTAGACCCCGTCAGACCCATGTTCAAGGTAACCCGCCTAGACCACGTCAGACCCATGTTCAAGGTAACCCGCCAAAGACCACGTCAGAGCCATGTTCAAGGTAACCCGCCTAGACCACGTCAGACCTATGTTCAAGGTATCCCGCCTAGACCACGTCAGACCTATGTTCAAGGTATCCCGCCTAGACCACGTCAGACCTATGTTCAAGGTAACCCGCCTAGACCACGTCAGACCTATGTTCAAGGTAACCCGCCGAGACCACGTCAGACCTATGTTCAAGGTAACCCGCCTAGACCACGTTAGACCTATGTTCAAGGTATCCCGCCGAGACCACGTCAGACCTATGTTCAAGGTAACCCGCCGAGACCATGTCAGACCTATGTTCAAGGTAACCCGCCTAGACCACGTCAGACCTATGTTCAAGCTAACCCGCCTAGACCCCGTCAGACCCATGTTCAAGGTAACCCGCCTAGACCACGTCAGACGCATGTTCAAGGTAACCCGCCGAGACCACGTCAGACCCATGTTCAAGGTAACCCGCCAAAGACCACGTCAGAGCCATGTTCAAGGTAACCCGCCTAGACCACGTCAGACCTATGTTCAAGGTATCCCGCCTAGACCACGTCAGACCTATGTTCAAGGTATCCCGCCTAGACCACGTCAGACCTATGTTCAAGGTAACCCGCCTAGACCACGTCAGACCTATGTTCAAGGTAACCCGCCGAGACCACGTCAGACCTATGTTCAAGGTAACCCGCCTAGACCACGTTAGACCTATGTTCAAGGTATCCCGCCGAGACCACGTCAGACCTATGTTCAAGGTAACCCGCCGAGACCACGTCAGACCTATGTTCAAGGTAACCCCCCTAGACCACGTCAGACCTATGTTCAAGGTATCCCGGCGAGACCACGTCAGACCTATGTTCAAGGTAACCCGCCGAGACCACGTCAGACCTATGTTCAAGGTAACCCGCCGAGACCACGTCAGACCCATGTTCAAGGTAACCCGCCAAAGACCACGTCAGAGCCATGTTCAAGGTAACCCGCCTAGACCACGTCAGACCTATGTTCAAGGTATCCCGCCTAGACCACGTCAGACCTATGTTCAAGGTATCCCGCCTAGACCACGTCAGACCTATGTTCAAGGTAACCCGCCGAGACCACGTCAGACCTATGTTCAAGGTATCCCGCCTAGACCACGTCAGACCTATGTTCAAGGTATCCCGCCTAGACCACGTCAGACCTATGTTCAAGGTAACCCGCCGAGACCACGTCAGACCTATGTTCAAGGTAACCCCCCTAGACCACGTCAGACCTATGTTCAAGGTAACCCGCCGAGACCACGTCAGACCTATGTTCAAGGTAACCCGCCTAGACCACGTCAGACCTATGTTCAAGGTTTTCCCCAGTTGGCATAGACCCCGTTCTTAGCAGAGTTCAGCGTGGGTCTTCAGGACTGTGGTGACACTGAGGTAGCCTCTCTGTGTCTGGAGGGGATCCGCTGTGCCGTCAGGATAGCCTGCATCTTCACCATCCAACTGGAGCGTGATGCGTACGTCCAGGCCCTGGCACGGTTCACCCTGCTCACAGCCAGCTGTGGTATCTCTGAGATGAAGCAGAAGAACATCGACACCATCAAGACCCTCATCACTGTCGCCCACACTGACGGAAACTACCTGGGCAACTCCTGGCATGAGGTTAGAATCTCTTCCATATTATCGTCTTACATAGTACAGTCACCGTGTTTCAATATTTCGGACCAACCAGGATGTTATTATAGAAGAGAATATCCTCAATGACTTAGGTCGGCGTTGCTCCCTGTACATTGTTTTTATCAACCAGGATCGTAAAAGAGAACTTGACTCAATAGCTAAATAAAGGATGATTAGTATAGTAACCCTCCATTAAAATCCCATCTGAAAGGTTATCCTCTGTTCTCTGTTCTCCACAGATCTTGAAGTGTATCAGTCAGTTGGAGCTGGCCCAGCTGATCGGGACGGGGGTGTAGGCCCGTTACATCTCAGGACGGTCCCGGCCAAAGGGGGCCTCCTGGCCAGCCTGAGAGAGCAGGCCTCAGACAGCTCAGAGTACATGGGACTGGGTGAGTCCTCTCTCCTTTTCATTAATAGTCTACTTTCCAAATGGCACACTTTTCCCTATTCCACCCTAACCCCATAGAGCTTTGGTCAATATTGGGAATACTTGGGGGCTATTTTGGGATGCACCCAGGCTGTTGGATTAGATACCTTTTAGGCTACTGTCACAATGGCTAGTTTTACTGTATGTGTATGTCAGTGTTTATCTTAGTGATAATGTCATATCATGGATAATTGTTTGATATTTTCTTAACATATATATATATATATATAGTGTTATGTGTCATTGTTTGACTAAGGGGTTTGCTTGAAACGTGAACCATCATCTTTTTCTCATTACACGTTGTTTGTCTTGCAGTTGGAGGTAATGTGGACCGTAAACAGATAGCCAGTATTCAGGAGTCCATTGGAGAGACAAGCTCCCAGAGTGTCGTCGTTGCTGTTGGCAGGTAGGCTGATAGAGTGGAATTTATTCAATATGTTGTTTCCCCTCTCCAGTTTTATTACGCAATAAATCTTTATCCTGTATAATGCCTCCTCTCCCCATAAGACCATAAAAACGCTCACTTTTGCAGATGGAGAAAATGTCGGTATCAGTTACATTTTATCCTAACTGTACATTTTTATCCAATTATGTGTAGGGGTGGCAAGTAGCCTCGGTTAGAACGTTGCTGGTTTGATTCCTGGAGCCGAAAAGGTGAAACATTTTTATTCTGTTGCTGTACTCTTGAGCAAGGCACTTAACCCCAATTGCTCCAGGGACGCTGGACAATGGTGACCCTGGCCATTGTGGCGGATGAATCAGAATTAGTTGGGTAACATAGATAATTAAGATGTTTTATTTGCATAATATGCTTATGTGAGATACTTGTCATTAGAATGTATCCTTTTGGACTATAGTGTTGGCAGTTTCACTATTCCCTCAGCTGGGGCTCAGTCACTTGGGGCCCAGAGAGGGGAGAGGTCAGGCTTGTCTTTCACATGTCCCTGGTGCTATGCGGAATATCAGAAAGGGAAGAGAACAGAATGGAACATTGTCTTCATATGTGAATGTGTCTTTACATATTCTTAAACCATGTGAAGGGATGGCGTGATTAATGGGGAACCAATTACTTGTCTCCAAAATGTCTGTGTGCCAGTCACTTCCACATTTTCCCATTGGGGGGAGGTGTATGGCAGTGTCTGGAAACATTGTATGTCCTCTCTGATCTTACACTTATCCTGGGATAGTGTATGACCTAGAGGCTCACTCCCCTCAGTGAGCTTGTCCAGGAGTGGGGTCAAGAGGGAGTTTACTTGAGATGGGAGTATCTAGAGTTGACAATTGAGTTATGCCTTGGATGAGGTATAATTTTTGTACTATGAAGTACCAGGAACGAGATTAGAACCTCGTTTTAGAGACCAAACTGAGCGATAATTTATAGCAAATGCTATCTGGCTAAGGGATACTCCTTTCTCAAGTAAAAGTCCCTTTGTGAAGAGTTCCTAAGATCTGTGGTTCGTCATGTAAGTTGAGAGGGGTGTATCTTGGCTATAAAAGACCATTGTATTTTTCTGTAGTCACTCTCAATGGTTCATTATAGATAGTGAATTGTTGAAAGTCAAATGCTACTGCAAATCTTATTAAAGATGTAGTTTAAGTATAACTCTGGTGCAGCTGGAGCTGATCCAGACCATAGACAACGTGGTCTTCTACCCCGCCAGCAGCAGGAAGGAGGATGCAGAGAACCTGGCTGCTGCACAGGTAACCATGGAGTTTGTACTCAATTCACACAGTTTCAATAACTGAAAAGAACAACAGTAAGGGCAAAATGTATCTTATGATAAATCATATTTGGCGATGGGCTGTCAATGTTATTACAAACAACGACAAAAAAAGTTGTGAATCCTTGGTCCTGGTCGGTCCCTGGATGGGAGACCAGATGCTGCTGGAAGTGGTGTTGGAGGGCCAGTAGGAGACACTCTTTCCTCTGGTCTAAAATAAGTAAATATCCCAATGCCCCAGGGTAGTGATTGGGGACATTGACCTGTATAGGGTGCCGTCTTTCGGATGGGACGTTAAACGGGTGTCCTGACTCTCTGGTCACTAAAGATCCAATGGCACTTATCGTAAGAGTAGGGGTGTTAACCCTGGTGCCCTGGCTAAATTCCCAATCTGGCCCTAATACCATCATGGCCACCTAATCATCCCCAGCTTACAATTGGCTCATTCATCCCCCCACCCTCCTCTTCCCTGTAACTATTCCCCGGGTCGTTGCTGTAAATGAGAATGTGTTCTCAGTTAACTTACCTGATAAAATAAGGGTAAAATAAATAAAACAATCAGGATGTCTGACTAACATTTGGTTATCACTGAGCATTGTGGTGTTGTCAACCTCCACAGAGAGACCCAGTAGATGCAGACGTCTTGTTGAAGGCCCAGGACAAGGGAATGTACCGCTATCTGACCTCAGATCAGCTCTTCAAACTGCTGGACTGTCTGCTAGAGTCCCACCGCTTTGCCAAGGCCTTCAACTCCAACAACGAGCAGAGGACTGTCCTGTGGAAGGCAGGTGGGTGACTAAGAACCCCCTGTACCTTCAACTGATCATCCCATTTCATTTGTCATTTAGCAGCTCTCTTATCCAGAGCGACTTACAGGAGCAATGTAGGGTTAAGTGCCTTGCTCAAGGGCACATCGACAGATTTTTCACTTCCAACACACTTAACCGCTAGGCTAACTACCGTCGCAAGCTATAATCATGACCTCTTATGACAGAGATACTATAAATTACTATTCTATATGGGATTCTACATGGAATTCTTGTCTTATGTCTGATGTTGTGGAATTAGTAAACAGTGACATTTGAATGGCTTACTGACGAACTAACATACAACAGCAGCTGTCTCACAGCATGTGTGTGTGTTATTCAGGTTTCAAGGGGAAGTCCAAACCAAACCTGTTGAAGCAGGAGACTAAGTCTGGCCTGTGGCCTCCGCATCCTGTTCCGCATGTACACAGATGACAGCTGCAAGGCAGCCTGAGAACAGGTGCAGAGGCGACTGCTCAAGTAAGAACTTAGCTAGAGGACATTGTGCTATTGACTTGTGTTAAAACAGTAAAACGCATCCTGTTCAGCACCATTTAGTCCATCATTGTGGACAGGAGTGGTTACCGGTAGTACAGACGGAGGCAAGAACCTGTGTTTTGCTTGCCTGGTCAATCAGACTGACTGCTGCGCTCTCATTTCATTTAAAGTGAGTTACACTGAGATCAGGCTGGGTTCCACCAGACTAATATTCTACTGGTCGGGGTCTGGAAATAAGCGCCACACTCTTCTGTAATGTCTCTCTGCTTATTGCAGTGGGTGTAGTGAGGCCCTGGGCTACTTCCTCACGCTGACATCAGAGAGCCACCGGGAAGCCTGGACCAATCTCTTCCTCACCAAGGTGGTGAAGATCAGCAATGACAGGTTCTCAATTCATCTTTCCTCGCCTCGTTCTCAAATTGCATTGGGGAAGAAAGTCCAAGGGGAGAGAGCTTGGACTTTCTCCTCCAATACGTTTGAGAAGGTGGAGATGGGATGCAAGGATGAATTGAGACCAAGACTTAGTTGTAATTTTCCCTTCACATGTCTGTGGAGAATGAACTAATTGGATCCCGTCCCTTTATCCCTCTATTATTCAGTTCAAGGCCCATGCATCCAGATACTACCCACTCCTCTGTGAGATCATGCAGTTTGACCTGATCCCAGAACTCTGGGCCGTGCTGCGTAAGTTCTTTCAACGCCTTCGACATCTCACTACTGCCCAGTCCCAGAGCGGAGCTAGGGCTTGCTGGAAGCTAGTGACATCATCACTAGTGGACCAGCACAGGATACAAGCTCCAAAGACAGTCCCTCTCTGGGGTGGGAGAGGGAAAGTTTTGCATCCCGAATGGCACCCTATTTCCTATATAGTGCACTATACAGGGGATATGGTGCCATTTGGAACACAGATGATGTATAACCCTCTGAACTCTGCCCCTCTGAGGGCCGCAAGGGATTCTTAAAGCGGACTGGTTAGCTGAAAGTGACAGGGCCCGCAGAAAGGTACTGGAAGCTCCTCCATGCTGCACACAGTGATGTGCCGGCCAGAGATAGTGTAGTGAGTGGGGCCCACAAAAGCACTGAATGAGTGGCTGCAGTATGGCATAGAAATATCATACTAATGATCAGAATAACAATGCAATTATTTTACTAATTTCTTTCCGTCTGACCAACATTATGGAGGGTGTGCTTTTTGCTATCTCTTGGAATTATTTTATGAAACTGAGGTGTGAAAAGGATGAGTAACGATTATTTATTTTTTTACTGTAACATTGAAATTAAAACAATTTGAATTTGCTAAATAATTTCAGCTGCACTGTCACTACACGTATGGTCATTTTCAAAAAGCTTCGGTTATGAGAATCGAGCACATGAGGTTGGTGGCACCTTTAATTAAAGAGAACAGGCTTGTGGTAATGGGGCGGTAGGGTAGCCTAGTGGTTAGAGCGTTGGTCTAGCAGCCGAAAGGTTGCAAGTTCAAATCCCTGAGCTGACAAGGTACAAATCTGTCACTGTTCCTAGGCCGTCATTGAAAATAAGAATTTGTTCTTTACTGACTTGCCTAGTTAAATAAAGGTTAAAAAAAATAAAAATGACTGGAGTGGAATAGGTTTACAGGTGTTTTATGAGCCACTCTCCACTTAGCCACCTGTGAAATCAAGATGCACATTTGAGGATACTGTTTAGGTTAAAGTGTCTTGAGTGTCAGTTACATTGGGGAACGAGCTATACATACATTTTTGTTAGATCAACTCTGACTAATGAGAATACTGCATTGATATGCAATAGAAGTAACTTTGTTGACAGACGATTTTCAGGTACATCACTATGCTGTTACAAGAGACCCTATTTTCCTGAATGCAAATTTAAACAGCTATCAGGTGAACAGAATGAACAAAACTTTATCTAAAATAATTTAATTAGGTTGAAAATGAGGTCACAGTTTCACATATTTTAAAACATGCCATTAACACAATTTACATTAAAGGTAGTGCCATTATTATACAATGAATAAATATTAGTCTTTGGAACAGTTCAGGACATCAGGCTAAGGCAACCCTAGATCACTTTCTAATACGCCTTTCAGAGGATGGCAACAGGCAGGCTTAACTGATTTAACTAATCAACTTCAATAGTGCTTGACTGGAGAAAATGCCTGCACACACTGTCCTTATAGGAATGGAGTTGCCTACCATTCTCAGACAATCTGCATATTTTTCATGAAGGTACAATCTATGCGTTTTTCACAAGAAGCTTAATTCTGCATTGCAAATTAACAAGAGGCATTTTCAGAGGTAGACCATGATACAAAAGCAAAGGGCTAAGTTAGTCAACATCAATCTAGAAGCTAAAGCAGATGAGCCTTCTGTGTTGAGGAGATACTGTGTCTTCATGACCACTGACGTAGATGCATCAAGCCAAATGATGGCAGTGTATAAACGTAGGCCCCCTAAAAACACTCGGTTGTACAGCTGATGTACAAAGCGTTTGACAACAGTTGCAATACAACTGAGTTTGTCTGCACAAAAATGTTTGTGGGGGGGGGGGGGGTGTGTAAGGTTAGCTATGATGGGTAGAGGGGCTTTCCCAGTCCTGGACGGCAGACTCTCTGCTGGTCAGCCTCTCCCCTTGGGGGGTCTGACCGGTCATTAAGCGCTTCAGAGTCTCTGAGGTGCCTGGTCTGATCCAGGGCTCCATGGCAACCATATCCACTGAGCCCCGGGGTTCTGGGGCACGAGGGGAAACCTGCGGAGACGCATCTTCATCGCTAGACAGGTCTGCTGGACAAGAGAACAACCGTGAAGAGATGCCTACAACCCATCCATCATCTTCTTCTTAATACTCATTCATAGAGATCTTCCAGGTAGATATAGATTGTTCAATTCTGGCACACTATGACAGCCTCTATGGTTCAATCTCTATGTAATCATTGCCATCTTCCAGGGCCAAGATCTTCACCCACCTGTTCCGCGGCTCATAGCCGGCAGCCTCTTGGTCCTATGGTGGTTATGCCCTCTGCCATGCTGCTCAGTGTTGAGACTGGTCTCTGACTGGTGGGAGTAGTTCTCTGGCTGGTCCACAGGCTCTCTGGAGCACACCCGTTCCTAAACAAGCCAGAGCACAAGATATGATGACGGTAGAGGAATATAGCATTTTCAATGGAGAGCTGCCACTGGCCTCTTCATTTAAGAAGTGAGGCCATATTCACAATGTAGGGATCAGGGGCTGTTTGTGTCAAGCGTCTCAGTGCGGAATTAGGATCAGTTTAGCCTTTTCGATCATGAAAGGTTTGCATGGACGGGGGAGGGGCCTGATCTGAGATCAGCCCGACTCACCACAGACACTCGGAGAATATGGTCCCAGTCTCAAATAGTTCAGTTCAGACTGTCAGAGGACTTACATTGTGCAGGTCTGCCCTCTTGGCCAGCCGCCTCCTCTCCCTGGCTGAGATCTGGGGCTTCTGCTCAGGTGTGGGGGGCACTGGAAAGGTTTCCCTCATGGGATCTGGAGACAAATCACTTATTAAATATACAGTACCAGTCAAAAGTTTGGACACACCTACTCATTCCAGGGTTTTTCTTACATTTTTACTATTTTCTACATTGTAGAATAATAGTGAAGACCTCAAAACTATGAAATAACACATATGGAATCACGTAGTAACCATAAAAAGTGTTAAAAAATATTTGTATTTGTTTATTTCAGATTCTTTAAAGTAACTACCCTTTGCATTGATGCAATGTAGCCACACTTTGCACATTCAGATGTCATAAATCATCACTGCAGAGCTCTCCCTGTACTAAGCCGTGCCTTGATTGTATTACTGTTGATATCTGGAAATGTGCATGTACACCCTGGCCCATCTACTGTTGCTTGCCCCAATTCTGATTTCTGCTCTCGTAAAAGCCTGGGTTTTCTGCACGTTAACACTAGAAGCTTATTACCTACAACAGATCAATTGTAAGTGTGGGTTCACAGCTCCAATCCAGATGTGTTGGTCATTACTGAGACGTGGTTAAGAAAAAGAGTGTTTTGAAAACTGATGTTAACCTTTCTTGTTATAACCTTTTTTCGGCAAGACAGATCTTCCAAAGGTGGGGGAGTGGCAATCTTTATCAAGTGCTCAGTTGTCTCCACCAAGTCTGTCCGCAAACAATTTGATTTGCTGGTTTTAAGCATTAAACTTTCAGATAGATCTTCGTTGATTGTTGCTGGGTGCTATCGTCCTCCATCAGCACCGGCCTGTAGCCTACCTGCCCAAATCTCTCTCCTGGCCCTTTATACTAAGTCTGAATTTGTCCTGCTAGGTGACCTAAACTGGGACATGCTTAAACCACCTGACCAAGTCCTAAAGCTTCCTCAGATTATCACCAATCCCACAAAGTATGACTCCAAACACACAGAAAAGCTTACTCTTCTTGATGTTATCCTCACAAACAATCCTAATAGCGATCAGTCTGGTGTTTTCTGTGATGACCTTAGTGGTCACTGTTTTAAAGGCTGCTCAGTGAAATGACCTGTCCTGATTTGTCATAAACACTTGCTAAAAAACTTTAATGAGCAAGCCTTCCTTCATGAACTGGTAAAATGGTATTGAATCAGCTTGATCCCCTCTGTCGAAGACACTTGGACCTTCTTTTTTGATACACTGCTCAAAAAAAATAAAGGGAACACTAAAATAACACATCCTAGATCTGAATGTATTAAATACTTTTTTCTGTACATAGTTGAATGTGCTGACAACAAAATCACACAAATGATCAATGGAAATCAAATGTATCAACCCATGGAGGTCTGGATTTGGAGTCACACTCAAAATTAAAGTGTAAAACCACACTACAGGCTAATCCAACTTTGATGTAATGTCCTTAAAACAAGTCAAAATGAGGCTCAGTAGTGTGTGTGGCCTCCACGTGCCTGTATGACCTCCCTACAACGCCTGGGCATGCTCCTGATGAGGTGGTGGATGGTCTCCTGAGGGATCTCCTCCCATAGCTGGACTAAAGCATCCGCCAACTCCTGGACAGTCTGTGGTGCAACGTGGCGTTGGTGGATGGAGCGAGACATGATGTCCCAGATGTGCTCAATTGAATTCAGGTCTGGGGAACGGGCGGGCCAGTCCATAGATTCAATGCCTTCCTCTTGCAGGAACTGCTGACACACTCCAGCCACATGAGGTCTAGCATTGTCTTGCATTAGGAGGAACCCAGGGCCAACCGCACCAGCATATGGTCTCACAAGGGGTCTGAGGATCTCATCTCGGTACCTAATGGCAGTCAGGCTACCTCTGTTGAGCACATGGAGGGCTGTGAGGCCCCCCAAAGAAATGCCACCCCACACCATGACTGACCCACCGCCAAACCGGTCATGCTGGAGGATGTTGCAGGCAGCAGAACGTTCTCCACGGCGTCTCCAGACTCTGTCACGTGCTCAGTGTGAACCTGCTTTCATCTGTGAAGAGCACAGGGCACCAGTGGCGAATTTGCCAATCTTGGTGTTCTCTGGCAAATGCCAAACGTCCTGCACGGTGTTGGGCTGTAAGCACAACCCCCACCTGTGGACGTCGGGCCCTCATACCACCCTCATGGAGTCTGTTTCTGACCGTTTGAGCAGACACATGCACATTTGTGGCTTGCTGGAGGTCATTTTGCAGGGCTCTGGCAGTGCTCCTCCTTGCACAAAGGCGGGGATAGCGGTCCTGCTGCTGGGTTGTTGCCCTCCTACGGCCTCCTCCACATCTCCTGATGTACTGGCCTGTCTCCTGGTAGCGCCTCCATGCTCTGGACACTACGCTGACAGACAGAGCAAACCTTCTTGCCACAGCTCGATGTGCCATCCTGGATGAGCTGCACTACCTGAGCCACTTGTGTGGGTTGTAGACTCCGTCTCATGCTACCACTAGAGTGAAAGCACCGCCAGCATTCAAAATTGACCAAAACATCAGCCAGGAAGCATAGGAACTGAGAAGTGGTCTGTGGTCACCCCCTGCAGAACCACTCCTTTATTGGGGGTGTCTTGCTAATTGCCTATAATTTCCACCTGTTGTCTATTCCATTCTCACAACAGCATGTGAAATTTATTGTCAATCAGTGTTGCTTCCGAAGTGGACAGTTTGATTTCACAGAAGTGTGATTGACTTGGAGTTACATTGTGTTGTTGAAGTGTTCCCTTTATTTTTTTGAGCAGTGTATTTTCAGTGGTATTGTTAACAAACACACCCCCATAAAGAAAATGAGAATTAAAAACAGGTTTTGCAGAGTTACTCCACCTCAAGAATTGCATTTAGCGAAAGGCTCGGCACACTCAAGCTGACTGGCTATCATTCAGGCAAAGAAATAAGTGTACTCAGGCTATTCGGAAGGCCAAAGTTAGTTATTTTAAGGAGCAGTTCTCTCTCTGTGGGTCTAACCCAAAGAAGTTCTGGAAAACAGTTAAAGATCTGGAGAATAAACCCTCCTCCTCACAGCTGCCCATGTCCCTTAATGTTGTTGTGGTTGTTACTGACAAGAAGCACATGACTGTGCTCTTTAATCTCTCATTAGGTCAGGATTCCTATTTGACTCAGCCATGCCTCCTTGCCCATCCAACATTTCCTCATCTCCCACCCCTTCTAATGTGACTATCCCTGATGCTTCTCCCTCTTTTTTTCCCCCTGCCCCCATTGCTTGGAAGGCAGCCACAGTTCGTCCTTTATTTAAAGGGGGAGATCAAGCTGATCCTAACTGTTATAGGCCTATTTCTATTTTGCCCTGTTTATCAAAAGTGTTGGGAAAACTTGTCAATAATCATCTGACTGGCTTTCTTGATGTCTATAGTATTCTCTCAGGTATGCAATCTGGTTTCTGCTCAGATTATGGATGTGTCACTGCAACCTAAAAGGTCCTCAATGATGTCACCATTGCCCTTGATTCTAAGCAATATTGTGCTGCTATTTTTATTGACTTAGCCAAAGCTTTTGATACAGACCATTCCATTCTTGTGGGCCGGCTAAGGAGTATTGGTGTCTGAGGGGTCTTTGGCCTGGTTTGCTAACTACATCTCGCAAAGTGTGCTGTGTATAAAGTCAGAAATCTTCTGTCTCAGCCACTGCCTGTCACCAAGGGAGTATCCAAAGGCTCAATCATAGGCAATCATCCATTTATATGCAGATGATACAGTCTTATACTCAGCTGGCCCCTCCCCAGATTGTGTTAAATGCTCTACAACAAAGCTTTCTGTGTGTCCAACCAGCTTTCTCTACCCTTAACCTAGTTCTGAACACCTCCAAAACAAAGTAATGTGGTTTGGTAAGAAGAATGTCCCTCCCCACAGGTGTGATTACTACCGCTGAGGGTTTAGAGCTTGAGGTAGTTACCTCATATAAGTACTTGGGAGTATGGCTAGACGGTTCACTGTCCTTCTCTCAGCACATATCAAAGCTGCAGGCTAAAGTTAAATCTAGACTTGGTTTCTATCGTAATCGCTCCTCTTTTACCCCAGCAGCCAAACTAACCCTGATTCCGATGATCATCCTACCCATGCTAGATTACGGAGACATAATTTATAGATCGGAAGGTAAGGGTGCTCTCGAGCGGCTAGATGTTCTTTACCATTCGGCCATCTGATTTGCCACATCACTGCACTCTAACACTCATCTCTGTATACCAGGCGCAAGACCCAATGGTTGATGCTTATTTATAAAACGCTCTTAGGCCTCACTCCCCCCTATCTGAGATATCTACTGCAGCCCTCATCCTCCACATACAACACCCGTTCTGCCAGTCACATTCTGTTAAAAGGTACCCAAAGCACACACATCCCTGGGTCGCTCCTCTTTTAAGTTTGCTGCAGCTAGCGACTGGAACGAGCTGCAACAAACACTCAAACTGGACAGTTATCGCAATCTCTTCATTCAAAGACTAACCCTAACCATGGAAACTCTTACTGAGTTGTGGCTGCATTGTTGTCCCTACCTTCTTGACCTTTGTGCTGTTGACTGTGCCCAATGTTTGTACCATGTTTTGTGCTGCTACCATGTTGTGTTGTTGTCTTAGGTCTCTCTATGTAGTGTTGTCTCTCTTGTTGTGATGTGTGTTTTGTCCTATATTGTATTTATATATATTTTTAAATCCCAGCCCCCATCCCCGCAGGAGGCCTTTTGCCTTTTGGTAGGCCGCTATTGTAAATAAGAATTTGTTAACTAACTAACTTGCCTGGTTAAATAAAAATGACAGCTTTGCACACTCTGGCATTCTCTAAACCAGCTTCATGGCTTCAACGACCTGGAATGCATTTCAATTAACAGGTATGCCTTGTTCAAAGTTAACTTGTGGAATTTCTTCCCTTCTAAAATCAGTTGTGTTATGGCAACAACAGCTCAAATAAGCAAAGAGAAACGACAGTCCATCATTACTTTAAGACATGAAGGTCAGTCAATTTGGAAAAATGTGCTGTCACAAAAACCATCAAGTGCTAGGATGAAACTGGCTCTCATGAGGACCGCCACAGGAAAGGAAGACCCAGAGTTACCTCTGCTGCATAGGATAAGTTCATTAGAGTTACCAGCCTCAAATTGCAGCCCAAATAAATGCTTCAGAGTTCAAGTAACAGACACATATCAACTGTTCAGAGGAGACTGCGTGAATCAGGCCTTCATGGTCGAATTGCTGCAAAGAAACCACTACTAAAGGACAACAAAAAGAAGAAGAGACTTGCTTGGGCCAAGAAACACAAGCAATGGACATTAGACCAGTGGAAATCTTTCCATTGTTCTGATGAGTCCAAATTGGAGAATTTTGGTTCCAACCAGTGTCTTTGTGAGACGCAGGGTAGGTGAACAGATCTCCGCATGTGTGGTTCCCACCCTGAAGCATGGTGGATGACACGGATTTATTTAGAATTCAAGGCACGCTTAACCAGCATGGCTACCACAGCATTCTGTAGCGATACACCATCCCATCTGGTTTGCGCTTAGTGGGACTATCATTTGTTTTTCAACAGGACAATGACCCAAAACACACCTCCAGGCTGTGCAAGGACTATTTAACCAAGGAGAGTGATGGAGTGCTGTATCAGATGACACGACCTCAACCCAATTGAGAGGGTTTGGGATGAGTTGGACCACAGAGTGAAGGAAAAGCAGCCACCAAGTGCTCAGCATCTATGGGAACTCCTTCAAGACATTCCTCATGAAGCTGGTTTAGAGAATGCCAAGAGTGTGCAAAGCTGTCATCAAGGCAAAGGGTGGCTACTCAGAAGAACCTAAAAATATATTTAGATTTTTTTGGATACTCCATGATTCCATGTGTTATTTCATAGTTTTGATGTCTTCGCCATTATTCTACAATGTAGAGAATAGTAAAACCCTTGAATGAACAGGTGTCCCAACTTTTGACTGGTACTCAAGTCACTCTTTCCCTTACAAAAACTGGGGTGTGTCCCAAATGGCACCGTATTCCCTATATAGTGCACTACTTTTGACCAGAGCCCATAGGCTGCCTATAGGGCGCTCAGAGCCCATAGGCCGCCGGTCAAAAGCAGTGCACTATTTGGAAAATAGAGTGCCATTTGTGATGCACGCCATGTGTTATTCCCAACGCACGCACATCTTCCCTTACTACCCAGGGACAGTAGTGAACCACAAGGGGCCTACCAATGAAGGCACTGTCAGACTCCAACAGGGAACCTCTCATAGGATCCCCCACTGCATTCCTCTGGGGAGAACAGAGTGTACAGGCTTAGTGACACACACAGACAAGCTGTACTGTACAGCACAGCAAATAAACCACTGTACGTGGTTCAGTGCACTAGCTAAATGAACTAGTCAGTATAAACTCACCAAATAATGGTCTTGTTGCTGGGGTGGTGCCAGGTCAAAACAATCTGTAAAATGCAAAGACACATTATTTAAGCCCCTTACAACGCCTGATAAGTTAGTTCTTGATAGAGCAGTCAGCAGGTGATAAAATATTATTTAATAGTGAGTCTGCGGACAGTGAGTAGAGGTTGATATTGTGTCTGCGGACAGTGAGTAAAGGTTGATATTGAGTCTAGACAGTGAGTAGAGGTTGATAGTGTCTAGACAGTGAGTAGAGGTTGATATTGAGTCTGAGGACAGTGAGTAGAGGTTGATATTGAGTCTAGAAAGTGAGTAGAGGTTGATATTGAGTCTGCGGACAGTGAGTAGAGGTTGATATTGAGTCTGCAGACAGTGAGTAGAGGTTGATATTGTGTCTAGATAGTGAGTAGAGGTTGATATTGAGTCTAGACAGTGAGTAGAGTTTGATATTGAGTCTGAGGACAGTGAGTAGAGGTTGATATTGTGTCTAGACAGTGAGTAGAGGTTGATATTGAGTCTAGACAGTGAGTAGAGGTTGATATTGAGTCTAGACAGTGAGTAGAGGTTGATATTGTGTCTGCGGACAGTGAGTAGAGGTTGATATTGAGTCTAGACAGTGAGTAGAGGTTGATATTGTGTCTGCGGACAGTGAGTAGAGGTTGATATTGAGTCTGCGGACAGTGAGTAGAGGTTGATATTGAGTCTGCGGACAGTGAGTCGAGGTTGATATTGAGTCTGCAGACAATGAGTAGAGGTTGATATTGTGTCTAGATAGTGAGTAGAGGTTGATATTGAGTCTAGACAGTGAGTAGAGGTTGATATTGAGTCTAGACAGTGAGTAGAGGTTGATATTGAGTCTAGACAGTGAGTAGAGGTTGATATTGAGTCTAGATAGTGAGTAGAGGTTGATATTGAGTCTAGACAGTGAGTAGAGGTTGATATTGAGTCTAGACAGTGAGTAGAGGTTGATATTGAGTCTAGACAGTGAGTAGAGGTTGATATTGAGTCTAGACAGTGAGTAGAGGTTGATATTGAGTCTAGACAGTGAGTAGAGGTTGATATTGAGTCTGCAGACAGTGAGTAGAGGTTGATATTGTGTCTGCGGACAGTGAGTAGAGGTTGATATTGAGTCTGCAGACAGTGAGTAGAGGTTGATATTGAGTCTAGACAGTGAGTAGAGGTTGATATTGAGTCTAGACAGTGAGTAGAGGTTGATATTGAGTCTGCAGACAGTGAGTAGAGGTTGATATTGTGTCTAGATAGTGAGTAGAGGTTGATATTGAGTCTAGACAGTGAGTAGAGGTTGATATTGAGTCTAGATAGTGAGTAGAGGTTGATATTGAGTCTGCAGACAGTGAGTAGAGGTTGATATTGTGTCTGCGGACAGTGAGTAGAGGTTGATATTGAGTCTGCAGACAGTGAGTAGAGGTTGATATTGAGTCTAGACAGTGAGTAGAGGTTGATATTGAGTCTAGACAGTGAGTAGAGGTTGATATTGAGTCTAGACAGTGAGTAGAGGTTGATATTGAGTCTAGACAGTGAGTAGATGTTGATATTGTGTCTAGATAGTGAGTAGAGGTTGATATTGTGTCTAGATAGTGAGTAGAGGTTGATATTGAGTCTAGACAGTGAGTAGAGGTTGATATTGAGTCTAGATAGTGAGTAGAGGTTGATATTGAGTCTGCAGACAGTGAGTAGAGGTTGATATTGTGTCTAGATAGTGAGTAGAGGTTGATATTGAGTCTAGACAGTAAGTAGAGGTTGATATTGAGTCTAGATAGTGAGTAGAGGTTGATATTGTGTCTGCAGACAGTGAGTAGAGGTTGATATTGTGTCTAGATAGTGAGTAGAGGTTGATATTGAGTCTAGATAGTGAGTAGAGCTTGATATTGAGTCTAGATAGTGAGTAGAGGTTGATATTGTGTCTAGATAGTGAGTAGAGGTTGATATTGTGTCTAGATAGTGAGTAGAGGTTGATATTGAGTCTAGATAGTGAGTAGAGGTTGATATTGAGTCTGCAGACAGTGAGTAGAGGTTGATATTGAGTCTAGATAGTGAGTAGAGGTTGATATTGTGTCTGCAGACAGTGAGTAGAGGTTGATATTGTGTCTAGATAGTGAGTAGAGGTTGATATTGTGTCTAGATAGTGAGTAGAGGTTGATATTGAGTCTGCAGACAGTGAGTAGAGGTTGATATTGAGTCTAGATAGTGAGTAGAGGTTGATATTGTGTCTAGACAGTGAGTAGAGGTTGATATTGAGTCTAGATAGTGAGTAGAGGTTGATATTGTGTCTAGATAGTGAGTAGAGGTTGATATTGAGTCTGAGGACAGTGAGTAGAGGTTGATATTGTGTCTAGATAGTGAGTAGAGGTTGATATTGTGTCTGTAGATAGTGAGTAGAGTTTGATATTGTGTCTAGATAGTGAGTAGAGGTTGATATTGTGTCTGAGGACTGAGTAGAGGTTGATATTGTGTCTGCGGACAGTGAGTAGAGGTTGATATTGTGTCTGCGGACAGTGAGTAGAGGTTGATATTGTGTCTGCGGACAGTGAGTAGAGGTTGATATTGAGTCTAGACAGTGAGTAGAGGTTGATATTGTGTCTGCAGACAGTGAGTAGAGGTTGATATTGTGTCTAGATAGTGAGTAGAGGTTGATATTGAGTCTAGACAGTGAGTAGAGGTTGATATTGAGTCTAGACAGTGAGTAGAGGTTGATATTGAGTCTAGACAGTGAGTAGAGGTTGATATTGAGTCTAGATAGTGAGTAGAGGTTGATATTGTGTCTGAGGACTGAGTAGAGGTTGATATTGTGTCTGCGGACAGTGAGTAGAGGTTGATATTGTGTCTAGATAGTGAGTAGAGGTTGATATTGAGTCTAGACAGTGAGTAGAGGTTGATATTGAGTCTAGACAGTGAGTAGAGGTTGATATTGAGTCTAGATAGTGAGTAGAGGTTGATATTGTGTCTAGATAGTGAGTAGAGGTTGATATTGAGTCTGAGGACAGTGAGTAGAGGTTGATATTGTGTCTAGATAGTGAGTAGAGGTTGATATTGTGTCTGCAGATAGTGAGTAGAGTTTGATATTGTGTCTAGATAGTGAGTAGAGGTTGATATTGTGTCTGAGGACTGAGTAGAGGTTGATATTGTGTCTGCGGACAGTGAGTAGAGGTTGATATTGTGTCTGCGGACAGTGAGTAGAGGTTGATATTGTGTCTGCGGACAGTGAGTAGAGGTTGATATTGAGTCTAGACAGTGAGTAGAGGTTGATATTGAGTCTGCAGACAGTGAGTAGATGTTGATATTGTGTCTAGATAGTGAGTAGAGGTTGATATTGTGTCTGCGGACAGTGAGTAGGGTTGATATTGAGTCTGAGGACAGTGAGTAGAGGTTGATATTGTGTCTAGACAGTGAGTAGAGGTTGATATTGTGTCTGCGGACAGTAAGTAGAGGTTGATATTGAGTCTAGACAGTGAGTAGAGGTTGATATTGTGTCTGCAGACAGTGAGTAGAGGTTGATATTGTGTCTAGATAGTGAGTAGAGGTTGATATTGAGTCTAGACAGTGAGTAGAGGTTGATATTGAGTCTAGACAGTGAGTAGAGGTTGATATTGAGTCTAGACAGTGAGTAGAGGTTGATATTGAGTCTAGATAGTGAGTAGAGGTTGATATTGTGTCTGAGGACTGAGTAGAGGTTGATATTGTGTCTGCGGACAGTGAGTAGAGGTTGATATTGTGTCTGCGGACAGTGAGTAGAGGTTGATATTGTGTCTAGATAGTGAGTAGAGGTTGATATTGAGTCTAGACAGTGAGTAGAGGTTGATATTGAGTCTAGACAGTGAGTAGAGGTTGATATTGAGTCTAGACAGTGAGTAGAGGTTGATATTGAGTCTAGATAGTGAGTAGAGGTTGATATTGTGTCTGAGGACTGAGTAGAGGTTGATATTGTGTCTGCGGACAGTGAGTAGAGGTTGATATTGTGTCTGCGGACAGTGAGTAGAGGTTGATATTGTGTCTGCGGACAGTGAGTAGGGTTGATATTGAGTCTGAGGACAGTGAGTAGAGGTTGATATTGTGTCTAGACAGTGAGTAGAGGTTGATATTGTGTCTGCGGACAGTGAGTAGAGGTTGATATTGAGTCTGCAGACAGTGAGTAGATGTTGATATTGTGTCTAGATAGTGAGTAGAGGTTGATATTGTGTCTGCGGACAGTGAGTAGGGTTGATATTGAGTCTGAGGACAGTGAGTAGAGGTTGATATTGTGTCTAGACAGTGAGTAGAGGTTGATATTGTGTCTGCGGACAGTGAGTAGAGGTTGATATTGAGTCTAGACAGTGAGTAGAGGTTGATATTGTGTCTGCAGACAGTGAGTAGAGGTTGATATTGTGTCTAGATAGTGAGTAGAGGTTGATATTGAGTCTAGACAGTGAGTAGAGGTTGATATTGAGTCTAGACAGTGAGTAGAGGTTGATATTGAGTCTAGACAGTGAGTAGAGGTTGATATTGAGTCTAGATAGTGAGTAGAGGTTGATATTGAGTCTAGACAGTGAGTAGAGGTTGATATTGAGTCTAGACAGTGAGTAGAGGTTGATATTGAGTCTAGACAGTGAGTAGAGGTTGATATTGAGTCTAGACAGTGAGTAGAGGTTGATATTGAGTCTAGACAGTGAGTAGAGGTTGATATTGAGTCTGCAGACAGTGAGTAGAGGTTGATATTGTGTCTGCGGACAGTGAGTAGAGGTTGATATTGAGTCTGCAGACAGTGAGTAGAGGTTGATATTGAGTCTAGACAGTGAGTAGAGGTTGATATTGAGTCTAGACAGTGAGTAGAGGTTGATATTGAGTCTGCAGACAGTGAGTAGAGGTTGATATTGTGTCTAGATAGTGAGTAGAGGTTGATATTGAGTCTAGACAGTGAGTAGAGGTTGATATTGAGTCTAGATAGTGAGTAGAGGTTGATATTGAGTCTGCAGACAGTGAGTAGAGGTTGATATTGTGTCTGCGGACAGTGAGTAGAGGTTGATATTGAGTCTAGACAGTGAGTAGAGGTTGATATTGTGTCTGCAGACAGTGAGTAGAGGTTGATATTGTGTCTAGATAGTGAGTAGAGGTTGATATTGAGTCTAGACAGTGAGTAGAGGTTGATATTGAGTCTAGACAGTGAGTAGAGGTTGATATTGAGTCTAGACAGTGAGTAGAGGTTGATATTGAGTCTAGATAGTGAGTAGAGGTTGATATTGAGTCTAGACAGTGAGTAGAGGTTGATATTGAGTCTAGACAGTGAGTAGAGGTTGATATTGAGTCTAGACAGTGAGTAGAGGTTGATATTGAGTCTAGACAGTGAGTAGAGGTTGATATTGAGTCTAGACAGTGAGTAGAGGTTGATATTGAGTCTGCAGACAGTGAGTAGAGGTTGATATTGTGTCTGCGGACAGTGAGTAGAGGTTGATATTGAGTCTGCAGACAGTGAGTAGAGGTTGATATTGAGTCTAGACAGTGAGTAGAGGTTGATATTGAGTCTAGACAGTGAGTAGAGGTTGATATTGAGTCTGCAGACAGTGAGTAGAGGTTGATATTGTGTCTAGATAGTGAGTAGAGGTTGATATTGAGTCTAGACAGTGAGTAGAGGTTGATATTGAGTCTAGATAGTGAGTAGAGGTTGATATTGAGTCTGCAGACAGTGAGTAGAGGTTGATATTGTGTCTGCGGACAGTGAGTAGAGGTTGATATTGAGTCTGCAGACAGTGAGTAGAGGTTGATATTGAGTCTAGACAGTGAGTAGAGGTTGATATTGAGTCTAGACAGTGAGTAGAGGTTGATATTGAGTCTAGACAGTGAGTAGAGGTTGATATTGAGTCTGCAGACAGTGAGTAGATGTTGATATTGTGTCTAGATAGTGAGTAGAGGTTGATATTGTGTCTAGATAGTGAGTAGAGGTTGATATTGAGTCTAGACAGTGAGTAGAGGTTGATATTGAGTCTAGATAGTGAGTAGAGGTTGATATTGAGTCTGCAGACAGTGAGTAGAGGTTGATATTGTGTCTAGATAGTGAGTAGAGGTTGATATTGAGTCTAGACAGTAAGTAGAGGTTGATATTGAGTCTAGATAGTGAGTAGAGGTTGATATTGTGTCTGCAGACAGTGAGTAGAGGTTGATATTGTGTCTAGATAGTGAGTAGAGGTTGATATTGAGTCTAGATAGTGAGTAGAGCTTGATATTGAGTCTAGATAGTGAGTAGAGGTTGATATTGTGTCTAGATAGTGAGTAGAGGTTGATATTGTGTCTAGATAGTGAGTAGAGGTTGATATTGAGTCTGCAGACAGTGAGTAGAGGTTGATATTGAGTCTAGATAGTGAGTAGAGGTTGATATTGTGTCTGCAGACAGTGAGTAGAGGTTGATATTGTGTCTAGATAGTGAGTAGAGGTTGATATTGTGTCTAGATAGTGAGTAGAGGTTGATATTGAGTCTGCAGACAGTGAGTAGAGGTTGATATTGAGTCTAGATAGTGAGTAGAGGTTGATATTGTGTCTAGACAGTGAGTAGAGGTTGATATTGAGTCTAGATAGTGAGTAGAGGTTGATATTGTGTCTAGATAGTGAGTAGAGGTTGATATTGAGTCTGAGGACAGTGAGTAGAGGTTGATATTGTGTCTAGATAGTGAGTAGAGGTTGATATTGTGTCTGCAGATAGTGAGTAGAGTTTGATATTGTGTCTAGATAGTGAGTAGAGGTTGATATTGTGTCTGAGGACTGAGTAGAGGTTGATATTGTGTCTGCGGACAGTGAGTAGAGGTTGATATTGAGTCTAGACAGTGAGTAGAGGTTGATATTGAGTCTGCAGACAGTGAGTAGATGTTGATATTGTGTCTAGATAGTGAGTAGAGGTTGATATTGTGTCTGCGGACAGTGAGTAGGGTTGATATTGAGTCTGAGGACAGTGAGTAGAGGTTGATATTGTGTCTAGACAGTGAGTAGAGGTTGATATTGTGTCTGCGGACAGTGAGTAGAGGTTGATATTGAGTCTAGACAGTGAGTAGAGGTTGATATTGTGTCTGCAGACAGTGAGTAGAGGTTGATATTGAGTCTAGATAGTGAGTAGAGGTTGATATTGTGTCTAGACAGTGAGTAGAGGTTGATATTGAGTCTAGATAGTGAGTAGAGGTTGATATTGTGTCTAGATAGTGAGTAGAGGTTGATATTGTGTCTGAGGACTGAGTAGAGGTTGATATTGTGTCTAGATAGTGAGTAGAGGTTGATATTGTGTCTGCAGATAGTGAGTAGAGTTTGATATTGTGTCTAGATAGTGAGTAGAGGTTGATATTGTGTCTGAGGACTGAGTAGAGGTTGATATTGTGTCTGCGGACAGTGAGTAGAGGTTGATATTGTGTCTGCGGACAGTGAGTAGAGGTTGATATTGAGTCTGCAGACAGTGAGTAGATGTTGATATTGTGTCTAGATAGTGAGTAGAGGTTGATATTGTGTCTGCGGACAGTGAGTAGGGTTGATATTGAGTCTAGACAGTGAGTAGAGGTTGATATTGTGTCTGCGGACAGTGAGTAGAGGTTGATATTGAGTCTAGACAGTGAGTAGAGGTTGATATTGTGTCTGAGGACAGTGAGTAGAGGTTGATATTGTGTCTGTGGACAGTGAGTAGATGTTGATATTGAGTCTAGACAGTGAGTAGAGGTTGATATTGTGTCTGCGGACAGTGAGTAGAGATTGATATTGAGTCTAGATAGTGAGTAGAGGTTGATATTGTGTCTAGATAGTGAGTAGAGGTTGATATTGAGTCTGAGGACAGTGAGTAGAGGTTGATATTGTGTCTAGATAGTGAGTAGAGGTTGATATTGTGTCTGTAGATAGTGAGTAGAGGTTGATATTGTGTCTAGATAGTGAGTAGAGGTTGATATTGTGTCTAGATAGTGAGTAGAGGTTGATATTGAGTCTGCAGACAGTGAGTAGAGGTTGATATTGTGTCTAGATAGTGAGTAGAGGTTGATATTGTGTCTAGATAGTGAGTAGAGGTTGATATTGAGTCTGCAGACAGTGAGTAGAGGTTGATATTGAGTCTAGATAGTGAGTAGAGGTTGATATTGTGTCTAGATAGTGAGTAGAGGTTGATATTGAGTCTGAGGACAGTGAGTAGAGGTTGATATTGTGTCTAGATAGTGAGTAGAGGTTGATATTGTGTCTGTAGATAGTGAGTAGAGTTTGATATTGTGTCTAGATAGTGAGTAGAGGTTGATATTGTGTCTGAGGACTGAGTAGAGGTTGATATTGTGTCTGCGGACAGTGAGTAGAGGTTGATATTGTGTCTGCGGACAGTGAGTAGAGGTTGATATTGTGTCTGCGGACAGTGAGTAGAGGTTGATATTGAGTCTAGACAGTGAGTAGAGGTTGATATTGTGTCTGCAGACAGTGAGTAGAGGTTGATATTGTGTCTAGATAGTGAGTAGAGGTTGATATTGAGTCTAGACAGTGAGTAGAGGTTGATATTGAGTCTAGACAGTGAGTAGAGGTTGATATTGAGTCTAGACAGTGAGTAGAGGTTGATATTGAGTCTAGATAGTGAGTAGAGGTTGATATTGTGTCTGAGGACTGAGTAGAGGTTGATATTGTGTCTGCGGACAGTGAGTAGAGGTTGATATTGTGTCTAGATAGTGAGTAGAGGTTGATATTGAGTCTAGACAGTGAGTAGAGGTTGATATTGAGTCTAGACAGTGAGTAGAGGTTGATATTGAGTCTAGATAGTGAGTAGAGGTTGATATTGTGTCTAGATAGTGAGTAGAGGTTGATATTGAGTCTGAGGACAGTGAGTAGAGGTTGATATTGTGTCTAGATAGTGAGTAGAGGTTGATATTGTGTCTGCAGATAGTGAGTAGAGTTTGATATTGTGTCTAGATAGTGAGTAGAGGTTGATATTGTGTCTGAGGACTGAGTAGAGGTTGATATTGTGTCTGCGGACAGTGAGTAGAGGTTGATATTGTGTCTGCGGACAGTGAGTAGAGGTTGATATTGTGTCTGCGGACAGTGAGTAGAGGTTGATATTGAGTCTAGACAGTGAGTAGAGGTTGATATTGAGTCTGCAGACAGTGAGTAGATGTTGATATTGTGTCTAGATAGTGAGTAGAGGTTGATATTGTGTCTGCGGACAGTGAGTAGGGTTGATATTGAGTCTGAGGACAGTGAGTAGAGGTTGATATTGTGTCTAGACAGTGAGTAGAGGTTGATATTGTGTCTGCGGACAGTAAGTAGAGGTTGATATTGAGTCTAGACAGTGAGTAGAGGTTGATATTGTGTCTGCAGACAGTGAGTAGAGGTTGATATTGTGTCTAGATAGTGAGTAGAGGTTGATATTGAGTCTAGACAGTGAGTAGAGGTTGATATTGAGTCTAGACAGTGAGTAGAGGTTGATATTGAGTCTAGACAGTGAGTAGAGGTTGATATTGAGTCTAGATAGTGAGTAGAGGTTGATATTGTGTCTGAGGACTGAGTAGAGGTTGATATTGTGTCTGCGGACAGTGAGTAGAGGTTGATATTGTGTCTGCGGACAGTGAGTAGAGGTTGATATTGTGTCTAGATAGTGAGTAGAGGTTGATATTGAGTCTAGACAGTGAGTAGAGGTTGATATTGAGTCTAGACAGTGAGTAGAGGTTGATATTGAGTCTAGACAGTGAGTAGAGGTTGATATTGAGTCTAGATAGTGAGTAGAGGTTGATATTGTGTCTGAGGACTGAGTAGAGGTTGATATTGTGTCTGCGGACAGTGAGTAGAGGTTGATATTGTGTCTGCGGACAGTGAGTAGAGGTTGATATTGTGTCTGCGGACAGTGAGTAGGGTTGATATTGAGTCTGAGGACAGTGAGTAGAGGTTGATATTGTGTCTAGACAGTGAGTAGAGGTTGATATTGTGTCTGCGGACAGTGAGTAGAGGTTGATATTGAGTCTGCAGACAGTGAGTAGATGTTGATATTGTGTCTAGATAGTGAGTAGAGGTTGATATTGTGTCTGCGGACAGTGAGTAGGGTTGATATTGAGTCTGAGGACAGTGAGTAGAGGTTGATATTGTGTCTGCGGACAGTGAGTAGAGGTTGATATTGTGTCTGCGGACAGTGAGTAGAGGTTGATATTGAGTCTAGACAGTGAGTAGAGGTTGATATTGTGTCTGCAGACAGTGAGTAGAGGTTGATATTGTGTCTAGATAGTGAGTAGAGGTTGATATTGAGTCTAGACAGTGAGTAGAGGTTGATATTGAGTCTAGACAGTGAGTAGAGGTTGATATTGAGTCTAGACAGTGAGTAGAGGTTGATATTGAGTCTAGATAGTGAGTAGAGGTTGATATTGAGTCTAGACAGTGAGTAGAGGTTGATATTGAGTCTAGACAGTGAGTAGAGGTTGATATTGAGTCTAGACAGTGAGTAGAGGTTGATATTGAGTCTAGACAGTGAGTAGAGGTTGATATTGAGTCTAGACAGTGAGTAGAGGTTGATATTGAGTCTGCAGACAGTGAGTAGAGGTTGATATTGTGTCTGCGGACAGTGAGTAGAGGTTGATATTGAGTCTGCAGACAGTGAGTAGAGGTTGATATTGAGTCTAGACAGTGAGTAGAGGTTGATATTGAGTCTAGACAGTGAGTAGAGGTTGATATTGAGTCTGCAGACAGTGAGTAGAGGTTGATATTGTGTCTAGATAGTGAGTAGAGGTTGATATTGAGTCTAGACAGTGAGTAGAGGTTGATATTGAGTCTAGATAGTGAGTAGAGGTTGATATTGAGTCTGCAGACAGTGAGTAGAGGTTGATATTGTGTCTGCGGACAGTGAGTAGAGGTTGATATTGAGTCTAGACAGTGAGTAGAGGTTGATATTGTGTCTGCAGACAGTGAGTAGAGGTTGATATTGTGTCTAGATAGTGAGTAGAGGTTGATATTGAGTCTAGACAGTGAGTAGAGGTTGATATTGAGTCTAGACAGTGAGTAGAGGTTGATATTGAGTCTAGACAGTGAGTAGAGGTTGATATTGAGTCTAGATAGTGAGTAGAGGTTGATATTGAGTCTAGACAGTGAGTAGAGGTTGATATTGAGTCTAGACAGTGAGTAGAGGTTGATATTGAGTCTAGACAGTGAGTAGAGGTTGATATTGAGTCTAGACAGTGAGTAGAGGTTGATATTGAGTCTAGACAGTGAGTAGAGGTTGATATTGAGTCTGCAGACAGTGAGTAGAGGTTGATATTGTGTCTGCGGACAGTGAGTAGAGGTTGATATTGAGTCTGCAGACAGTGAGTAGAGGTTGATATTGAGTCTAGACAGTGAGTAGAGGTTGATATTGAGTCTAGACAGTGAGTAGAGGTTGATATTGAGTCTGCAGACAGTGAGTAGAGGTTGATATTGTGTCTAGATAGTGAGTAGAGGTTGATATTGAGTCTAGACAGTGAGTAGAGGTTGATATTGAGTCTAGATAGTGAGTAGAGGTTGATATTGAGTCTGCAGACAGTGAGTAGAGGTTGATATTGTGTCTGCGGACAGTGAGTAGAGGTTGATATTGAGTCTGCAGACAGTGAGTAGAGGTTGATATTGAGTCTAGACAGTGAGTAGAGGTTGATATTGAGTCTAGACAGTGAGTAGAGGTTGATATTGAGTCTAGACAGTGAGTAGAGGTTGATATTGAGTCTGCAGACAGTGAGTAGATGTTGATATTGTGTCTAGATAGTGAGTAGAGGTTGATATTGTGTCTAGATAGTGAGTAGAGGTTGATATTGAGTCTAGACAGTGAGTAGAGGTTGATATTGAGTCTAGATAGTGAGTAGAGGTTGATATTGAGTCTGCAGACAGTGAGTAGAGGTTGATATTGTGTCTAGATAGTGAGTAGAGGTTGATATTGAGTCTAGACAGTAAGTAGAGGTTGATATTGAGTCTAGATAGTGAGTAGAGGTTGATATTGTGTCTGCAGACAGTGAGTAGAGGTTGATATTGTGTCTAGATAGTGAGTAGAGGTTGATATTGAGTCTAGATAGTGAGTAGAGCTTGATATTGAGTCTAGATAGTGAGTAGAGGTTGATATTGTGTC
Source organism: Oncorhynchus mykiss (assembly GCF_057628025.1). NCBI lineage: Eukaryota > Metazoa > Chordata > Actinopteri > Salmoniformes > Salmonidae > Oncorhynchus > Oncorhynchus mykiss. The sequence continues at coordinate 62,801,267 of NC_143029.1, forward strand.
TAGATAGTGAGTAGAGGTTGATATTGTGTCTAGATAGTGAGTAGAGGTTGATATTGAGTCTGCAGACAGTGAGTAGAGGTTGATATTGAGTCTAGATAGTGAGTAGAGGTTGATATTGTGTCTGCAGACAGTGAGTAGAGGTTGATATTGTGTCTAGATAGTGAGTAGAGGTTGATATTGTGTCTAGATAGTGAGTAGAGGTTGATATTGAGTCTGCAGACAGTGAGTAGAGGTTGATATTGAGTCTAGATAGTGAGTAGAGGTTGATATTGTGTCTAGACAGTGAGTAGAGGTTGATATTGAGTCTAGATAGTGAGTAGAGGTTGATATTGTGTCTAGATAGTGAGTAGAGGTTGATATTGAGTCTGAGGACAGTGAGTAGAGGTTGATATTGTGTCTAGATAGTGAGTAGAGGTTGATATTGTGTCTGCAGATAGTGAGTAGAGTTTGATATTGTGTCTAGATAGTGAGTAGAGGTTGATATTGTGTCTGAGGACTGAGTAGAGGTTGATATTGTGTCTGCGGACAGTGAGTAGAGGTTGATATTGAGTCTAGACAGTGAGTAGAGGTTGATATTGAGTCTGCAGACAGTGAGTAGATGTTGATATTGTGTCTAGATAGTGAGTAGAGGTTGATATTGTGTCTGCGGACAGTGAGTAGGGTTGATATTGAGTCTGAGGACAGTGAGTAGAGGTTGATATTGTGTCTAGACAGTGAGTAGAGGTTGATATTGTGTCTGCGGACAGTGAGTAGAGGTTGATATTGAGTCTAGACAGTGAGTAGAGGTTGATATTGTGTCTGCAGACAGTGAGTAGAGGTTGATATTGAGTCTAGATAGTGAGTAGAGGTTGATATTGTGTCTAGACAGTGAGTAGAGGTTGATATTGAGTCTAGATAGTGAGTAGAGGTTGATATTGTGTCTAGATAGTGAGTAGAGGTTGATATTGTGTCTGAGGACTGAGTAGAGGTTGATATTGTGTCTAGATAGTGAGTAGAGGTTGATATTGTGTCTGCAGATAGTGAGTAGAGTTTGATATTGTGTCTAGATAGTGAGTAGAGGTTGATATTGTGTCTGAGGACTGAGTAGAGGTTGATATTGTGTCTGCGGACAGTGAGTAGAGGTTGATATTGTGTCTGCGGACAGTGAGTAGAGGTTGATATTGAGTCTGCAGACAGTGAGTAGATGTTGATATTGTGTCTAGATAGTGAGTAGAGGTTGATATTGTGTCTGCGGACAGTGAGTAGGGTTGATATTGAGTCTAGACAGTGAGTAGAGGTTGATATTGTGTCTGCGGACAGTGAGTAGAGGTTGATATTGAGTCTAGACAGTGAGTAGAGGTTGATATTGTGTCTGAGGACAGTGAGTAGAGGTTGATATTGTGTCTGTGGACAGTGAGTAGATGTTGATATTGAGTCTAGACAGTGAGTAGAGGTTGATATTGTGTCTGCGGACAGTGAGTAGAGATTGATATTGAGTCTGTAGACAGTGTGTGTGTTTGGTGATAATGCTGCTGACCGTCAACAGGTTCTCTCAGGCTGTTGATCCTGCGCTGCTGCACCCTGTAACCAGCCCGTCTCTGGATGTCCACCCTCTGTCCAGCTCTGTCCCTAGGGGGCTCACAGTAACCATGACCTTCCTCCTCTCTGGAATCAACATCTGCAGCACAAACAATGACTTCTCCATTCAATACTGAATGACATCACTGATCACCCTGGTAAAGAGTAGTGCACTAAAAAAAGGAATGTGACAGGGAATCTACAAAACCCAGTTGCTGCATTTGTTTGATGAACACTGTGCTGTTAGGGCACTGATTGTTATACATGAAATCTGAGTTGTGCCAATGGCACCCTATTCCCTAGTGCACTTCTGATGAGACCCTACATAGGGAATAGGGTGCCATTTGGGACCGGACCAGTATTCATCAAACAATCGCTGTACTCCTTCACCTCTGTATCGGAGCTGTAGCGAGTCATGGATCCTATGCAGGGAGTTGGGCTCTGTGTTCCTGGAGGAGGGTCTCCTGACAGGGGCCTGCAGCCGCAGTCTGGCCATGTCAAACACATCCACCTGGGGCCTGTCCCTGAGCCTGGACACAGTATCGGTCAGCCTGGAGACATAGATAGGACACTACAACTAACACACAGCCTGGACCCTTGGCTTACTGAAGCCATGAGACCAACAGTGGAGGGCATCACCTCACCAGCCTTACCTATCACTCATAGGTGAGCCCAGCTCCTCCCACTCTGACTGCAGTAGCTGGACCTCCAGGCGTTTCTGCTCGCTACGCAGCTGTCTGCGCAGCACCGACAGTTCACTGATCACACCCCGCTGGTCTTCTGGCACGCACAGACAGACATCAGTATCTCAGAAGTAAAGAGAAAACAGTTTAACTACTATGTGTTGTATTATTGTGGGAGTCAGTGTTACCGGCAGCTCTCAGCTGGTTCCAGCGGGCTGGGACTGGAGGGGACTGGAGCCCTGATAGAGAATGCTCCTACAGGGGGAAGAGAGGAAGGAAGACCAGACCCAGTCATTCTCCACTAATCTCTCCTCACAGTCAAACTATTTCCCTCAACGGTAGTGTGGAAGAGGACATGCTGTGGGCTCTGGAAGTCACTCACAGACAGGGAGACGGCAGTAGAGCGACGGCTGTCCATGGACGGAGGTCTGGGGGTGTACTGGGGAGCCTGATACCTCTTCCGGAGGGTGGGGATGGGGGGAGACGGCTCCCTTGGTACCTAATAGACAGGCAACCACAATGTCATCACTCAACTCAGTTTCCCAGATTAAGTGGAGAGCTTTAGATGGAGATCATCCATTGAGCATGATTTCTAGTCGAGGAATAGGCTTTATGTGTACAGTAAACCGCTCCTCGATGTTCAGAGGGTCAAACGGAGCGTTTTCCAGTCAGCTCACCTCCTCTAGACGTGCTTGTCTCTCCTTCTCATACTGCTTCCTCAGGGCAGAGTTCTCCTTCTCCTCTGCCTCTTTCTTCTTCCTCTCCACCTCCTTCTTTCGCTCCTCAGCCAGACGGATCAGCTGCTCATTCTTGGCTTTTTGCTGGAGGGAGAAAAACCTTGCTCAGTCCTCTGAAATGTGTGTGTGTGTGTTACAATAAAGATTTCCTGAACTGAATGACTCATGTCACATGATATCATTCAGCTGATTGACATGTTACTCATACTAATAGCTAGAGTATTGCAGTGTAACCTAACGCTACAGCTCCCTTAGTGAACCCAAGCCCTGGTCCAGTTAATACTGACCTCCATCTCCTTGCGCTTCTTCCTGTCCTGTTCTTCTTCATACTCTCTCTGGATGCGTTCCCTCTGCTCAAACAGCTTCTTCTCCTCCTTCTCCTCCTCCAGCCTCTGGCTCTCTCGCTCCTCCGCCTCCTTCTTCCGCTTCTCTTCAATCTAGGCAGCAGGACAGACAACCAGGGTAATCACTGTGTGTACGTGTATCCAATCACATACCTTAGCTGACTAAGGTAAACCAAACCATCAATGCGCATCAGTACAACATTGTTATTTAAGCTCCGCAATACGCTTTTTTACGTGACTTCGTGAATTTCAGCTGATGATGTGAAAAGACTATTTTAGCCACACAGTGCCGAGGCGGGACACCCAGTACCTGTTGTTTGAGGTAAGCCTTGTGCTTGTCCTGTTCGTGGACTTGCTGTGGTGTGGGCCGGTTACCAAAAACACTGCCTCTGGCAAACAAAGGAGCCTGAACAAAACCTGTTGACAGAAACCCACCAGACAAAATAACATGTTAGCTGAGCCTGACACAGCGAGCTGGACAGGTTGTCAGGGTGCCACTACCACTTTGGGTTGTGTCCTAAATGGCCAATAGGGCTCTGGTCGGAAGTAGTGAACTATGTACGGAATAGGATGACATTTGGGACACACCCTTCCTCTCTGTCCTGTTGCATATGCCTTATAGAGAATCACATCAATGTGAAAGCCCCTGTATCTACCTGAGACTCTGTGGGTGGAGGGAGGTCTGGTGTCCTCCTCTCGGAGTACTGTCATGGTGGCTGTCGCCATCTTCTGCCATGTCTCAGGGTTGATGTAGGCCTCCTCATTATGCTTGTGCATCTGGTGCAGATCGGCTGGTGACAATTCACATGATTATGATTAGTAATAATCTTTACGAAGGTTTTAAATATTACACATTCTTCCCTCTGCGCTCAGTCTCCAAACGTATGTCTACTGAAAGGTGAGAAAACACAGAGAATATGAGGGCCATAGTGTGGAGGGAGAGAAGTCGCAGAGGGAACGTACTGATGAGGTTGCCCCTGCTGTCTCTGAGGGGTGCTCCTCCTCCCCCTCTCCCCCAGGGGTCGTGGTTCTTCATGTCGGCCTCCAGCTTGGCCTCGTACCGATCCCTCTCCTCCCTGTCCAGCCTCCGCCGCTCCTGTCTATCCTGGATCTGCAGTCAGGTTTGGATGGAACACTTTCATTAGAATACCAATTATCCAAAAATGAAGTTCCCCTCACAGGACAAATAAAGTTATTCAATTCTGTACAACCCAGATGTGCTTTTGTCTTCACTGGTCATGTAAAGAGGACAATAGAGAAGAGTGCAATGGTATATTGATAGGCATAGCTATTGGTAAATTGCTGTGAGAATGTCTGAGGGAATGGGTTCAGAAAAACAAAATTAAAATCTGATTCTACAACACATCTACATGTAACTGTCAAAATAAACATCTTAATAGGGGGTTGGGCCACCACGACCCAGAACAGCTTCAATGCACCTTGGCATAGATTCTACTAGTTTCTGGAACTCTATTGGAGGGATGCGACTCCATTCTTCCATGAGAAAATCCATCATTTGGTGTTTTGTTGATGGTGATGGAAAACGCTGCGTCTCAGGCAGCGCTCCAGAATCTCCTATAAGTGTTCAATTGGGTTGAGATCTGGTGACAGACGGCCATGGCATATGGTTTATATCATATGATATCATATCATATCTAATGCTCATCAAACCATTCAGTGACCACTAGTGCCCTGTGGATGGTGGCGGGGTCATAGCCATGGTAGCCAAAATAATGGCCTGACCAGCATTTTTATTCATGATGGAATGTTAATTGCTTAATTACCCCAGAACCACACCTATGTAGAAGCACCTGCTTTAAACATGCTTTGTATCCCTCATTTACTCATGTGCATGAATTATTATGGCAGGACTTACATGTTACCTGGCAAAAAAGCTGACTGCTCCCTTTCCTGGTGTCTCCCTGCCGAAATAACACACTGTGACGAAATGCATGCAAGCATTGAGGAGAAAGACACTGCTGCCTTGCACAATCACATTCAAAATGTACCTGTTGTCTCAGTGCCTCCTTGTAACTTAACACACACTGTTTAGATGGCTTGATCTGCTCGGCAGGAAATCCTCCAATCCCTGAACCCATGATAGCAGCGTCACTGGCAGGTCTGCTGAAAGATTCAATATTCACACATGTGTTCACTACTATGAAATACGTCTATGTAACAATTTGAAATGATCAATATTATGCAAAAAGGTATGGCAAACGGGAGGTACACAATTGATGCGGTTTGTCACATTTCACGCATTGATGCAATTCTATCACTGAGAAAGATGTTCCGATTGTCAGAAGAGAATGGAGAGAGAGAGAGAGAGAGAGGACAGTTATTGGGAGAAAGATGGCAGATGTAAGGGAGAAGGGAGAGCTCAGAGCTATCCAGAGCAGACCAGTGCAGGCTGCAGTCGTCACTCAGTAGGGAGGGAACAACAGTCCTGTCTGTCCAGACGGCCAGTGAGCATGACCTTCTCAGAAGTCCAACACAGGGCACAAATAAGGTATTTTAGAGGTGGTGCCCCCTATTGGTGAATAGAGAATACTACTCACCATCTGAAGAGACTAGCATCCTGTCCAGGGGGTAATTGTACATCAAGCTGCCTCATGCTACAGAAACAGGAGATAGGCTCCTGCCCTATGGGCCACTTTGGCTCAGACAAGGCGTACTTACTGAAGAGTGGATTTTGAAGGGAAGAGACAGGATAAGATGACTAGTAAGGTACTTACTGTGGAGGGGGCTCTGGATGGCTGCTCCCACTGTGCTGACTGGGAGGGCTGTGCTGTGCCTGGCTGGGGTGAGGCCCTGGAGGAGGGAGGCTCAGGTAGGACACAGGCTGCCCCCCTCCTGTCAGCAGGATCTGACCATCTAACATAGAACCACCAAACACTAATGAACATACTTTCAGTCAAACCAATGTACACCTCTTTCTAAGTGTATAGCAACATGACATGGGCTCATTTCCTAGCTAACACACATGAAATATGTAACCCAATAAATATTATAATACCACAAAACACAAATTAGGCTAGATCATAGAACATACGCTTTCACTCCAAATCAATCTATTTTTTTTTACTAGTATTTAACCATTTGAATCTACTGATGTAGCTTGAATATTTAACTTAGACTGGTGGTGCTTACAGTTGGCCGGGTTAGGGTCCAGTGGATTCCTTGCTCCATGGTAGAGGTAGACCTTGTCATAGGGACTTCTATGTGCATCTGCCAATGTGGATGGTGGATGAGGAAGGAAACCTGGAATCCTGAAACAGAAATTCTAAATCATACAGCAATGTTTAATTTTGTCAAACAATCTAGTGAATGTATCAGATTGAATAGATGTGGTGTGTATCCCAAATGGCACCCTATTTCCTATATAGTGCACCACTTTTGACCAGAGCCCTGGGTGCCATTTAGGATGCAGATGAGGATTACTGCTTCTTCGCTACCTGGGGGTGTCCATGTTCCTGTGAATGGCCTGGCTGTAAGGGGAGATGCCTCTACTGCTGAGGCCCAGGGCATGGCTGTACTCCAGCAGGGGGGACTGGAAGGCCACGCGGGGCTGCTCAGGGGGAAGCCTCTCTCGGCTCTCCTCACTGGGTCTCCCATTTAACTCATCACCTGGTACGTCCACACCTTGGCCTGGTGGGTAAAAGCTGTCATTTCTCTTTCTGGCATGGTCGCCACCATTCACTGCCCCAAGCGGTTTGATCCAATCTGCCTGTTTCTCCGGGTCAGTCGACCCTGTCACAGCAACTCTGAGCTCCAAATCCTTCTCTCTAATAAGACAAAGAACAGACTGTTCATGAGTTTCTCCCCACTAGTAAGCAGCAGTAATTCGGATCTTGTCCAATTGTTAGGTAAAAGATCTGATCAAATTGGTCAAAAGACCAATTAGTGGCAAAAGATCAGAATTTGGCTGCCTGTGTAAACGCAGCCTTATAAACAAATCTACCTCATGACTACAATGCTGCTAAAATTAGTCTATGTAGACCCTGTAGCTCATCTCACTAAGATGGATAATGTAAGGCTTTCTTCTTCACATACAGCAGGATCAGACAAACATGAACAACCACCTTTTCTTATTCCTCTGCTGTTCAGCTATCTGCTCCTGCAGCTCCTGCCTGTACCTCTCCTTCCTTCTCTGCAAGGCAGCATCTGCATCTGCAGCCCCTGTCAGACATGCCATATCACCACATTTTTTGAGAAATATCAACAAATTATCTAATGTAGTTAACCTTAGTTAAGAAAAATCTGAACAGAATTGGTCTTACCAATCATTAGTCCGGTAGCAAACTCGGGCTCGTCCTTCTTGGTAGAGGATCTGGATCGTCCATTGGGTTTCATCCCTGCTGGTACCTGCAGCCTGGCAGATAGGACGTCAATAAGCACTCACAGTACACTTACACTTTACAGATAGAAAAATACTGAGCGATAAGTGTCTGTGTTTTAGTGAAAGTGTGGTTTTTTGGTCTGATTCTAGGCTGGTTTGGGGATTTCATATGATTTTATTGTATGAGAGGATTCTAAATCTCTACGAATAGCTGGCACAAGAAGCTTGAACAAGCCATGATCCAGGCACAACAGATGACAGTATGACATCAGCCCCATTTCATTTGTACTTTTCCTCCCAATGTCCCTGACAATGGAAAATTAAAACTTTAATCCAGATTAGATTAAATATTTCTGCAGTTGTTCACAGAAATGTACATTACTGTACAGAAAATGCACTGCGTTAAAAATCCACAACAAAAAAAGAGAGCCATGACAATACAATCGTGTTCACTTGTACCAAATTGGCATTACCACAATCATTTAGAAATGTATGTTATTCAATATGAATAGTTTGACGTACTTGGCTTTGGGGGTTAGAGATGATGTCCCCCAGCGTGCCTCTAAGTAATCCTCATCGGGAACAACAGACCCGTTAGTCTCCTTCCTGTCTGCATAATGACGCGTCTCTGTGTAGTCGTCAGGCAGCTCAACTCTCCTGTCCCTGAGCCTTGATATGTCCCTGCGCAAAAGAGGAAGGTTAACAATACTTTTTCAAACATAGACCTAGAGTCAAGCATTTAGCGAAGACCATTTCAGCAGAGACAATTAACCCATTACATAGCTAACATCTGAATCCATTACAGGTAAGTGCAACATCATGCTTTGTATCACAAAGGGAGTTTTTTAAGAACACCTGAAGTCCGTTTTGTAGTGTCTTCTTAGCCGCCTCCTCTCTTCTCCTCTCTCAGACCCCGTCTGTCTGAGCCGCCTCCTCTCCATAAGATCCAGATCTTCCTCTGTGAGGTCCTCCTCAGAGTCATAGTCCACTCTCACCAGCCTGGCCTTCTCTCTAGGAAGGAGCAGCTCATCCTCAGGCCTCAGGCCCTCCTTCACACTGCCCTCCACCAGGAAGTGTCCTCCCCTGTGCAGCCCCCTCTTGCCTTCAGTCAGCGTGGCTGTCTCTCTCCTAGAGGGGACCCTCTTAGGGTGCACCGGGGGTCTGGGGCTGCAGTGAACATCAGGGAGGTCTGGAGGAACTCTGAGAAAGGCAATCTGCTCCTGTATGTATGAGGGGGAAAGGACAAGTTTAAGATCAACTTCTGGTTCCAAGCACCCTTTTTACGTTTTTTTACAGAAGAAGATTTCAGCAAATTCTCTTAATTTACTGAGACTTGTTTTACCAGCCCTTTTGTAATAATATACACTCAGTATACCAAACATGATATTGAGTTGCACAGCTCCCCTCTCGCCATGGACTCTACAAGGTGTTGAAAGCGTTCTACAGGGATGCTAGCCCATGTTGACTCCAATGCTTCCCACAGTTGTGTCAAGTTGGCTGGATGTCCATTGGGTAGTGGACCATTCTTGAAACACATGGGAAACTGTTGAGCTTGAAAAAAAAAAAAACAGCAGCGTTGCAGTTCTTGACACAAACCGGTGCACCTGGCCTAGCACCTACTACCGTACCATGTTCAAAGGCACTTAATTTTTTGGGGCTTGTCCATTCACCCTCTGAATGGCACACATACACAATCCATGTCTCAATGGTCTCGAAGCTTAAAAATCCTTCTTTAAGCTATCTTCACCCCTTCATGAACTCCCTGTTCACTCATGACTGCACGGCCAAGCACAACTCCAACACTATCATTAAGTTTGCTGATGACACAACAGTGGTAGGCCTGATGACCGACAACGATGAGACAGCCTATAGGGAGGGGGTCAGAGACCTGGCAGTGTGGTGCCAGGACGACAACCTCTCCCTCAACGTGATCACGACAAAGGGGATGATTGTGGATTACAGGAAAAGGAGGGCCGAGCACGTCCCCATTCTAATCGCCGGGGCTGTAACGGAGCAGGTTGAGAGCTTCAAGTTCCTTGGTGTCCACATCACCAATCAACTAACATGGTCCAAGCACATCAAGACAGTTGTGAAGAGGGCACGGCAAAACCTATTCCCCTCAGGAGACTGAAAAGATTTGGCATGGGTCCTCAGATCCTCAAAAGGTTTTACAGCTGCACCATCGAGAGCATCCTGATGGGTTGCATCACTGCCTGGTATGGCAACTGCTCAGCGCCAACCGAAAGGCACAATAGAGGGGTAGTGAGTACGGCCCAGTACATCACCGGGGCTAAGCTTCCTGCCATCCAGGACCTCTATACCAGGCGGTGGCCCTAAAAAATGGTCAAAGACTCTAGCCACCCTAGTCATAGACTGTTCTCTCTGCTACCGCATGGCAAGAGTTACCGGAGCGCCAAGTCTAGGTCCCAGGGGCTTCTAAACAGCTTCTACTCCCAAGTCATAAGACTCCTGAACAGCTAATCAAATGGCTAAGCAGACTATTTGACTATTTTTAGTCTCCTGAGGGGGAAAAGCTGTTGTCGTGCCGTCTTCACGACTGTCTTGGTGTGTTTGGATCATGATAGTTTGTTGGTGATGTGGACACCAAGGAACTTAAAACTCTCGATGTGAATGGGGGTGTGTTCGGCCTTCCTTTTCCTGTAGGCCACAATCATCTCCTTTGTCTTGCTCACGTTGAGAGAGTGGTTGTTGTTTTGTATACCAAGTGTATATATAAATTTGGCTATTTGGAATGAATTAAGAGGCCTCAGTTGACAGAGCTTGATATAAAAATAGGCTACACATAGCACTTCTTAGGTTACCTTAGCAGCTCTCCTCTCACCAAGGGGAAGGGGTGGGCCTGGTTCAGCAGCATTCACACTTTTTTTCTATAATTAAGGGCCAAATTGGCCAAATCAGCCCAAAGCAGAGATCATTGTTTAAAAATATATACATTTGGTAGAAGACTGCACTGACTCCTTGCACTCGTACCATTCCAGTGCTCTTGTTTATCACACACAAGTAAATATTATGGCCCATGTATGCATGTTGACAGGTTACACATTTGTAAGTAACAACTATATAACTTTTGGCATTGGTAATATTATTACCTGAGCCATGAAGTGTCTGTAGTCCAGACGGAGCTCTTGATGTAACTTCTGTTTCTTCCTCTCATAGTCTCTACCCAAAGGTAAACTTAGACAACAACTCTCCTCTGAAAAACAGAATGGTATACATGAAATAAAAGACTTCCCATTGGTCAGGATCTAGATCTACCACAAAGTATCTTACAAATTGGGTTCATAACTTTATGAAAACCTGCTTTTCCCATGACAGACTGACCGAGTGAATCCAGGTGAAAACTATGATCCCTTATTGTCACTTGTTAAATCCACTTCAATGAGTGTGGCTGAAGGTGAGGAGACAAGGCTTAAAAATCCTTCTTTGACCTGAGACATTTGAGACATGGATTTGTATGTGTGCCATTCAGAGGGTGAATGGCCAAGACAAAAATATTTAAGTGGCTTTGAATGGGGTATGGTAGTAGGTGCCAGGTGCACTGGTTTGTGTCAATAACTGCAACCCTGTCTGTTTTTTTATTCTCAACAGTTTCCTGTGTCTATCAAGAATGGTCTACTACCCAAAGGACATCCAGCCAACTTGACACAACTGTGGGAAGCATTGGAGTCAACATGGGCCAGCTTCCCTGTGGAATGCTTGACACCTTGTAGAGTCCATGGCCCGACAAATCAAGGCTGGTCTGAGTACAAAAGGAGGGGGTGGGGGAATGCAACTCAATATTAGGAAGGTGTTCTTAATGTTTTGTACACTCAGTGTATACTGTACCTTTCCCTTGTGCTGTGAACTTAAATGGAGGGATATTTTCCTTGAGTGTGTGGTCATAGGTCTTGTGATTTTTTGTCTGTTGATCCAGCCACAGGTCAGAAAATTGCAATAATTTGCTCAGCTGTCACCAAACACAAAGTAGCATGCGTTTCACCCATGTCCAAGTGAATCATTCCACCTCAAAAAGCACAAGAAAGAGGTTTGACACCACCATCTCAGATTGTTCTGAAATAATTTCTGTCAACAGAAAAATACAAGTTTAGCATTCCTACAACATTAATTTGTTGAAATATAAATGAATATCTGCTAAATTAAGCTAATTGATTGCACCCAAATTGTCAATTTATAGGTGCTATATTTAACAACATTATATGAATCCTAACATCTGATGAGTTAGACATGAGAAATAAAAATAAATAAATAAATCCAAAAAAATGGTCCCCCCCAAAAATGTCTCGCCTATTCAAAGAAATTGGTTATTGAAGTTGTTGGGTTTATGTCCCATCCTAAATCCTGATCTGACCAATAGGTGGTGCTGTTCCTGCTATTAGGTGATTAGATTTTTTTTGTTTAAGAATCCCCCATCATTATAAAGGGATAGTTCACCCAATTAAAAAAATTACACATTGGTTTTCTTACCTTGTAAGCAGTCTATGGACCAGAGGGCTATCCTCCGAAGCAAGTTTGAGCAGTTCGAGAGGTAACTTTGATCAACTGAGTTTAACTCTGTATAACCGGTAAAAAGAAAGGGGCACACCTTTTAGCAAGGTACATTTCTATGGCAACAAATCCTTCAGAACTAACCTGCTCCGGGGTTGGCTAACTCCACTTACCCTGAATGAAATGACTGAGCCACGAGTTGAGGACCAATTAAATCAGATTCCCTTCCTGCTGCAAAGATTATGTCATCATTCCCTTCATTTGCAGAAGATGATTGATTAAATATTTTATTAATCCAATTTGTTGCGTGTAAAAAAAATAGTAATGTTAAAATATATCACATTACACATTTAGTAATGAGAGAATGCATTTTACACTTCAGTCATAATTTTGTAGAACTTATTGATAGAAAGGTGTTTTTGGTTGAGCATTGATAAGCACAGCCAAAGTCTGCATTAACATTAATAAAGACAACACTTCTAAGCCCATTTCACACCATAGCCTACTGAATTCGCAAGCTTTCTTTTCTTTCATTTTGACTTCGGCACAAATTCAAATGTGGCACCGACTCACCTGTGGATTGATGTTTCAGCATTGTCTCAATGAAGAGTTCTGCGTTCGACTAGCCATGTGCGGCATGCATGCACATTTACAAGCTTGCTAAAGTTGGCGGCAGACAGACAAGCAATCTATTATTTAATTTCTCAGCGATCAAATTATTTTCAACAAAATAATGCATATCTTATTTGTTTCTAACTACAAAAACGATTTCAGAACAATCTGAGATGATGGGTGTCATGGCTTGCTGAAATGACATGGAACGACCCAAGTTCAGCATTCTATCACCACAGTAAAAAATAAACACGGAAACACACCCTTATTTCCAGGTAAGGTGGATTTTGTATCCTCTACTCTGGCCTTCTGTTGCTGGATACATTTCTTAAGTTCATTATCCATCTCCATTTATAATGCAGGCTCACTGTGAAAGTGACAGTGACAAAATTAAACAATGTCTAATAATACAGCTCAAATGTACTTGCAAACAGTATAACATTTACATTCTAGCCATTTAAGAACTTCTGGGTGAGAATATAATGTTACCTAGCTAGTAAATAGTAACGTCAATGAAATAGTTAAATAGTGATGATGTTTACGTTAGTAAGCAATGTCATGAATTGTAAACATTTAGCTAGGTAGCTAACGTTAGCTAGTAGCAGCATTTTGGACTCGACAAAACAGCCTCAACAAGTCTAGGATTAACTACAGACAGTTTAACTTTGGTCATATTTCCCTAAATGTATCTAGTTATGCTGTTGTAATATCATCTGATCATATTACTGGCAAAGCATGATAGCTATCTTACTACCCAGCTCGCCAGAAATGGCCCGCTGTCTCTTTAATTTCGGTTGTCAAGCAACCACTGAACACAAAAATAATCTTAGCTATGTAACGTTACCTAGCTAGCATTTAGGCCATATATTAACTAGCAAACAAGCAAGCTACGTAAATGATGTTACACGAATTGGTTAGAATTTTTATAAACTAAATTAGCGAACGTTAGTTCTGTTCTATAGACCTGTTGTCTATAGTTAACGTTAACCTGATGTGTAAGCCAGCTAAAGACAAATGCATGCGAGACATGCATAGATGGAAGCCTGTTGCGGAGTTTGTTTTCTATATTAAAATGGCATAAATAGTACTCACCAGTTGTACAACCAAGATAGCTACTGGACTTGCGAACGTTTGCTACTCAGTTAGCTACCTTAAACTACAAGGCCACAGCTGCCAACTAAGTAGCAACAGCCAGGTAGCTACAGTAGCACGTTAGCACCGTAAATTTAGCCCCGCCAGCACCACCCTTCTAAAATATGAATTGTTTAGATCTGCCAGATTCCTTCCAAGTGCAAGTGCGCACTTTGCGGTCTTTAGTTTTCACCAGTACTGGTTCTTTCATAGAGAACTGATGGTCCTAAATATTCTTCAATATTTTCAGAGTATCTTGTCAGCAGCACTGCAAGTACTAACCAGCAGCACTGCATCTACTAACCAGCAGCACTGCAAGTGCCATGGAAAAAAGTATTCACTTGACCACTGTGGTCTTCTGCGCGATCTAGCGCCCCCGCTATCAATCAATTTGACAAATGCACCCCTCAGCATAGGTTGCTGTGCAGTGATACACCGCTTACCATTCATTTCAATGAAAGCAAAGCGGTGAGCAGTGGAGAGGGCGGGGGACCTTTGGGAGGTGCGAAAGTTGCGTGGGAGTGGGTGAAAAAGATAACGTTTTCCCAACTTTATGCAAATCACCAGCGGTGACCGCTGGGCGATGACCAATCAGAGTGGTTCCCAGAAGAATTTGACGCTGTGCGACCCAATGATTGGAGACTTTCTTCAGGGAAGATGGCTGACAGAAATACTGGGATGGAAGCAAACGTCAGTGATTATAACGTCATAACAAATCATGCAAAAATGTAAAGTTGACAGAAATATGTTAGTTAATGTAGAGACAAACGAGTTTGCATATTTATAATCATTAAGTTAATTTACGAAAATCTCGATTTAGCAAGCTAGCTGACTAGCTTTATGGGTGTATTGACATGAGTCTGAAATTGTAATTCTGGTTCTTTAATGTTTTAGGGACTCCTGAAACAACCAGTAAACCAGGGTGTCATCTTGTGAAACAATGGATGTAATAATCTAGCTAGCTAAAGCATTTACTGCAAATTGAATGTACAATTTTGTAAGCTTGCCTTGCTGATATTTTCCATTCATTGCAGATAGATGAAATAATGTAGATAGCTATGTTCTTGCTTATTGTGCAGTGGAGTATAACAATGTCTGTATGCCTATGGGTGTGTAGCTAGCTATCTAGCCGATCTGTGTATGGACACAAACGTTTGGTATACATATTAGTTCAGAACCTAGCCATGAACCTCAGCTATCATAGCCAGTTGTGTCAACTTCAAAACAGTCTGAATGACATTAATGAAGCCTATGGATTGAGTAGAATATAATATAACTTTGTGCCAAGGATGCAAGTCGTATACATGTAGTTATTACCATGCATGAGATCCCACATCGTAGCCTGTACATTTAATATATTCACTGAAAATGTACTCTACCTTGGCAAATAAAGGTGCAGTTCAGGTATGAATGTCTGATTATTTTTGTCATATCCAATACCAGGAGTATCAAATTCCAGTCTTTGAATGATTACAATTATACACTTCAACAGTGTTGAAATCTTGGTCCTTGGTTCATCTCAATATCTAATGCCCTTCATCTGTATTGATCTGATAAACACAGGATAGGTGTAGTATTTCATCAAATTTCATATAAATACAAGTTCAATCTATACTTCACTGCACATCTGTTGTGCATTATAAAAACAGGAAGAAAGAGGTGGTGGCGAGAGAGGTGTAAAAGACAGAAAGGGAAAGAGGTAAGAACATAGGAGCAGGGAAGGCAGCATATGATTAACGAATCACAGTGCTACCCAAATATTCTCTCAGTTTATCACAATTACATAATAGTGTTTCATCGGCCCGAAGGTTATCTTAAAAGCGGGTGAGGGCGATGATGGGACTGGGGGGGTTGGCATCCTCTTTCACATCAAAACATATCTGCAGACAAGAGACAGATGTAGAGAGATAGCATGTTTAAGCCTGGTTTTATTTTTTATTACATTGTTAGTCATCATAATAATCATGAGGTGAAATGCAAAACTGACCTTGGATTATTAACTCTGGGACTACTGCATCTCAGTGTAAAGCATCTTTTTAATAATACTTCCTGTTGACCTGACCAAGTGACCTCTCACCACTGATCATGCTGTGCCCTATATGTAGCCAGTTCAGATGCAGGAGGGGTTCACTGACACAGCTGATATAACCTAGAGGATTTAGGCAGAAGAGGAGAGAGGGATGAAGTGAAGAAGAGAGACTTATTGAGAAAATAAGGTAGTTAAAGAGACAGTGTACAACAGGAATCTGTGTGTGCACAAAAATGTACACCCCTTTGAGTCCCCAGGACCAGGACTGAGAACCACTGCTCTACATTGGGACCTCTTCATATGCAGACAGGCTTTCATACTCTAACTCTCTTTATCTGAGGACAGAAAAACTCACAAGAAACAGACTTTATTATAGTCAAATTACACCGCACTGAATATTGTTACTATTATCTCCATCCTCACTTCCAGGGAAAGGAACTACACTAAAGTACCTGCCCTATCCAGAATAGCCTATTCTCTCAGCTTGACAGGTGGGGCTGCTATCCTTTTACCCTTCTCCATGGCGTTAGCTGCCTACCTACGGAATGCATTTTGAGTTTTTAATTATTTTTTTTTACAGTGTACACTGTAGCTAGTTAGCTAATAATACATATTTTTTGAAACATTTTCGAAATATATATTTTTTTAAATGAATAGGTTATCCCAGCCATGTGGACAATTGGAAACAGGGCAGCAAAGTTTGTTTGTCACCAGAGCGTTTTAGAGGATATTACTATTGAACTATGTACCCATTTAATAACAAGACCTTCAAACAAACTTGCTATGCTGAATTCTTGACTCACAATCGAGAAGGCTATGCTGCCAGCACGCCCGCAAGCGAGTTACAATGGGCGGCCTAAGCATCACTCGCCAATTTACCACTATCTAGTGTGCATGCACCTCGATGTCTGCGTCCCTGTGAAAATCGAATTAGCATAATGCAAAATCCACATCAAAATCCGTCCATTTAAAGTAGAGATCTGTTATCCTCCACCTGTGTCGCATCTGCGGTGAAAGTTGACAGCGGTAAAGCGGTTTTTGTCAGGCCATGAGACATCCTGAAAATTGGTCTTCTCACAAAATCGTATGTAGCGTCCAAACGGTTTGGCCTACAAACTATTATGGAAAGAATAACTTACGTTAGATATTTCTGGGGGGGACTAGCTGTTGTTCCATGTGGTGAACCTATTATTCAATGCGTTTGTATGGGCTAATAGCAGTAAAGCAAAATAAAATATATATTGCCATTGATTACAACAAAATGTTTCTCGAATTTGGGAAGACTTACAATGTAGCTAGCTAGTGGCTAATACTAGCTAATGTTGCCAACATATGACTCCTTATATGTTGCTGTCTCCTCATGCATGTACCGTTAATCTTTTGACACAGCAACGTTAGAGATTCGTTAGCACACACTTGTATTGCACATACTCTGTTCTAGAAGTGTATAAATGTAAAACATATTCAGGTAAATTAATGAATAAATAAATTAGGTTGATTTGTGCAAAACCAAAACGCATCATGGTACTTGTAGTAAATTTTAAGCCAAATAAACAACTAATTTATCCAAATCTGACTGTAATAGGCATAGTTACTTGACACAATAAGATAATACATCTTACTTAGTATTCGTTAAATTATTATATGTGTCCTGGTTTGGACTCATATCAAAAGATAAACGCAACTAGCACAGTTTAGAAAACTATCTGTACCACAACCCATGGAAAACTACGTTTCGCCACAGACGCTCAACAGAGTCAGGGCAGCAGCATTGAGACTTCCGGTTTTCAGATTTTACCTTCAAATTAAAAGTCTGCCTTAAAACGCTATGTGTATGATACAAAATCAATCATTTTTGCAGATTTTCAAGGTGCATAATGTTAAAATGATGCGAATTTTTTTTTTACTACATGGTGGGAAAAGCTCAAGAGTATTACTACTTTGTATAAGATAAAGAATTTTATAAGGTGGGGCACATTGAGAAATGGTTGGAGATTAAGCCAATTCATGTAAAGAACATATTAGCCTACTGGTAAAACATATATATATACATACATACACATATATATATATACACACATATATATATATATATATATATATATATATATATATATATATATATATATATATATATATATACACACAATGACAAGCTAAGAAAATAACTCGTTATTTTGATTGTATGAATCTTGTTAATTTACTGGTGTTATTGTTCAAGGATGCAATTTTGAAATGTAATGTTTAAGAAAGGTCTTACTGTATTCTGTACAGGAAAACAATGGATTGGTCCATAAAACCATCGTCCAGCATACTCACCAGAGTCCCTATTATACAAAAAAAGGTCAGTTTGATTTTTAAAAATCTAGGTCATATCCAGTGTTGCTGGACTTTTACTGCAGTCAAACAGCTTAAAATGGAGCCACTGGACACTACGGTACAAATATAACACTGTACAGGCAAAACGATCAATTGTGTGTCTATAAAACCAGGATCCAGTCTACTCACTACAGTCCTTAGAATACAAATCAGGTGAGTTTGAACAAGGTCAGGAAGTGTTGCTAGACCTTTACTGTGGTCAAACAGCTTAAAATGGAGCCACAGGGTCCATTAAGTCTATTCACTAGAATCAACATTTTCCTAGTGAGCACAGAGCTATTTTATGAGGCAATTATATGTCACACAACCACAGAAACTTGAACTCACAAGTCCAAGATGAAACCATTTTGATGAATTGCGACCAGGGTAGGTTGAAGAAAAGTGCGGTTAAACTCTGTGATAACCGTTGATAGGCTATAGGCATAATTTGGGTGATTTGTCTAGCCAAAATGCTTGAAATGCTCCTCAAAGACAGATATAATAATTATCGTATAAAAGGTGAGAGAAAGCGATGTGAGTTATGAGTTTGCTAGATGAATGAAAAGTGACGATCCATTCAGAACAGCCTTGCTGATGGAAGTTTTGTAATTCAATTATAATGTTGGTAATTTACAGGTGTGCCAGTCAATTAACACCCCATCTACTGGCCACATTGTTAACATTGTTTCTTTTAAGTAATTCTTTTCTTTCCCAATCACCAGGGAATAGTTGGAATTTGGCACACACATTATAGGGAAAGCCAAGAGTGCAAGTCTGGTATGGAATGGCGTTTATTTCACATTGGAAGCAAACAAAGAGAAAGCTATAAATTAGTTCATGTATAGTTTCATCATTTAGATATAGTCCTCAATTCGTCAGTCAGCAGAGTTAAAGTGACAGTACAACAGTGTAGAAGTATGATTTAGACTCAACATGAGTTCATCGACCTCATAGCCTCAGAGAAGGTGCTGATAAAATCAAATCAAATGTGACCAAGTCTTGCTGTCCTGGGTCTCATCCGTTTACTTGAAGGAAGAGGCTTGAGGAGGCGATTGGCTGTTTTGTGTTCTACGCACTCTCGTGAGTATACTGGAGTGGGTGGAGTAGAAGGTTTTGCTGGGCATAGACCTCAGTCCCCATGAAATAACACCATCAACAGACCCTACTGGGTAATCCCAACCCCACTTTTACTTCGGCACCTAGAATAGTTTTCTAATGCAAATGTCATTTAATTATGAACATTTACTCATTGTTAATGTTTCGACAATTATTGTTCATTATCATGAATAAATTAAACATTTCTACTATTATGTGGGGAACTTTTATTTTGAAAATTGCTGAAATTACATGACCCGGAAGTACCTTTTTTAGTGTTGCTGACGAAACGCTAGTCGTTCGTTCATGGAGAGAAAAAAACAATCGCTTCCGTGTTGTTATCGGTTGTTATTCTGGCAAACACTAGCTTAGTTCTTGAGTAAAAGCGGGATTGCTAGGCAGTTATTTGGTGGTTAAACCATTATGGTCTTGTAGGATCAATACATAGTATAGTTTTATTCGCCAGAATGTCGTTGCTACAGGGCTCCAAGAAAAAGGACAAGCGTATTTTGTCCGGTACCTGCCCAGACCCGAAATGCCAGGCGAGGCTATTCTTCCCTGCTTACGGTTCGATTAGCATTGAATGCACAGAGTGTGGCCAACGCCACGAACAGAATAATCTTTTAAATGTGGAAGAAGTAACTGATCCAGACGTTGTGCTTCACAATTTGTTAAGAAATGCCTTACTCGGTGTCACTGGTGCACCGAAAAAGGGAACAGAGCTGGTGAAAGTGATGGGGCTTTCCAACTACCATTGCAAGCTCCTTTCTCCTATTCTCACAAGGTATGGAATGGATAAGCAGACGGGAAAAGCGAAACTGCTGCGGGAAATGAATCAAGGAGAAATGTTCGACTGTTCACTTCTAGGAGACAGGGCGTTTCTAATTGAACAGGAGCATGTATCTACGGTTGGCTATGGCAAGGACAGATCCGGGAGCCTGATATACCTTCACGACACTTTGGAGGAGATGAAGAAAGCAAACAGCAACAAAGAATGCCTCATTCCTGTTCATGTGGATGGAGATGGACATTGTCTTGTTCATGCTGTGTCCAGGGCCCTGGTAGGCAGAGAACTGTTCTGGCATGCCTTGAGAGAGAATTTGAAACAACATTTCAAACAAAACTTGGATCGCTACAAGGCACTCTTTCAGGATTTTATTGATGCAGCCGAATGGGAGGACATCATCAACGAATGTGACCCCCTGTTTATCCCACCGGAGGGTGTGCCACTGGGACTTCGGAACATTCACATATTCGGCTTGGCCAATGTGTTGCACCGCCCCATAATCTTGTTAGATTCACTGAGTGGAATGAGGAGCTCTGGGGATTACTCTGCAAGTTTTCTCCCTGGGCTTGTGCCGGAAGAGCAGTGCAAAGGAAAAGACGGGAAGTTTAACAAGCCTATATGCATCGCCTGGAGTAGCTCAGGGCGTAACCACTACATCCCCCTCGTCGGGATAAAGAACACCCTTCTCCCCAAGCTGCCACCGAGGCTTCTCCCCAAGGCATGGGGAGTGCCACAGGAGCTCATCAAGAAGTATATAAAGCTGGAACAAGATGGGAGCTGTGTCATCGGGGGAGACAGGAGCTTACAAGACAAGTATGTGATGAGACTGGTCAATGCCATGGAGGAGATCTTCATGGAGAAACATGGAATCCACCCCTCCCTGGTGGCAGACGTGCATCAGTACGTTTACAGACGGACCGGTGTGATCGGCGTCCAACCCGAAGAGGTGACGGAGGCTGCCAGGAAATCAGTCATGGAAAACCGGCTACATCGCTGTCTGATCTGCAATGCACTCTCTGAGCTTCATGTTCTACCTGAGTGGCTGGCTCCAGGTGGTAAGCTCTACAACCTGGCTAAATCCACCCACGGGAAGCTCAGACCTGACAAGAACTACAGCTTCCCGCTGAACAAGGTTGTCTGCTGTTACGACCCTGAGAGGGACATCCTCATTCCTGACTACAAGCTGAGCTCTTTGAACACATGCAACTGGTGCCACGGCACCTCCGTGCGCCACATCCATGGCAACGGCTCTGTGGTGTATCTGGATGGAGACAGAACAAACACCCGCTCCCAGGGGGGCAAATGTGGCTGTGGCTTTAAGCACTACTGGGAGGGAAAGGAATACGACAATCTGCCAGAGGCTTTCCCCATCACTCTGGAGTGGGGTGGGCGGGTCGTGCGGGAGACTGTGTACTGGTTCCAGTATGAGGTTAATGTGGACCTGAACAGCAACGTGTATGATGTCGCCATGAAACTGGTCACCAAGCATTTCCCTGGGGAGTTTGGCAGTGAGCTCCTAGTGCAGAAAGTGGTGAACACCATTTTACATCACACTGCCAAGAAGAACCCAGACGAGTATAACCCAGTCTCCATTGACGGGGCGCATGCTCAGAGGCTCACAGACGTGGTGGAAACTCAGCAGGCTGTTGACACACAGCCACCGACTAAGATCATACTAACTGGGCAGAAATCAAAGACCATTCACAAAGAGGAGCTTACAGTGAGTAAGGCAGAGCGGAGCCTTCAGCAGAGCATCAGCGAGCAGGCCCTAGTGACCCAGAAGAGGAGGACGGATCGACTGAAGCAGGAGCAGAAGGGACAGGGCAGGCCACCCTCCCCAAGTGCTGCTCAGGAACATTCCTCCTCCCCAGCCACACCCACCAAATCCTCCTTCTCCCCCACTTCCAGCAAGGAGAAGAAGATCCGTGTCACCACTAGCGACGGGCGGCAGGCCATGCTCACTCTACAGGCTCAGACCACCTTCTCTGAGCTCCAGAGGAGCATTGCTAATGAGTTCACCATGCCTCCAGCTCAGCAATGTATCCGACATGGATTCCCACCCAAAGAACTTTTCCCTCCCAAGGATGGAGCAGAGAATGAACCGGTGGCTCTCCAACACGGGGACAGGGTGACTGTGGAGATCCTGAGAGGTCCAGAGGACCGCAAGGCATCCGCCCCAAGTGCTTCCAGTTCCTATTCAACTCTGCATTCCCTCCTCTCTGTGAAGAGTGATGATCCAGTGACTTCCAGCAGAATGAATACTAGCAGAGAGCTGCAGGACAACATTGACCTTGAGATGTCCTCCCTCTGTCTCCTAGCAACCTTAATGGGTAAGAAAAGGGAAGGGTGCGGAAAGGTTTTAGTATTCAAGTCAATAGTTAGGCTGTCATTATTTACTGCTACAAAAGAAAGACACGATCTCGCAACACGTAAGTGACAGAGGAGTTAAGCAGAACACTGCTGTGATGTCATTACAAAAAGTCAAAAATGACTTCCGGTAGATGGAGAACTTGTTTGTTGATTCACCTATTTAGACTAGGCCAATAGTTCCAGGCTATTAGTTATCTAGTCTTAGAAGCGTCATGCCTTAGATCATCCCTTCAGTAAATATAAGGCCAGCAACTGAATGTGATAGGAGTGAGAGGGTAGTATATAGGTGTCGCAGACAGTAGCTTTACACAGCATAAGGGCATGCTGTTCTTGGATTGGTTACAAGAAGCAGGATGAATGACAGTGGCCTAATACAGGTATTGAGTGACTGGGTGGGCTTGTCATGGATGGATCAAGGCTCAATCTTTGTAGATAATGACTTTTTTTTCCAGTTGAAATTATAATTATAATCTACTCAAAGTGCTTTCTGTGTAGCCTACATCACCAACATGGCATTCGGTATTCATTTAAACGCATGCAGCCTCAGGCAGAGAGAAGTTGCTAGATTTGATATCCACCCCGCCCTACCCATTTTTTTGTGATCAAGGGGAAAAATCGCTAGCTTATTTGCTCTAGTTGACTGTACCTTCAACTAAACTCCAGTATTTCCTTCATAGCTTGTTCTCCATCTTCTTTTTAAATAGGGAGACAATTTGTTTTCAGCCTTTTATTTCCATTACCAAAACTCGTTTTCTCATGTCTGTCTCTTGTCGAATCTCAATACATAAGAATCGTAATATATATCGTATCGGCAATTCACAGCCCTACTATTTTTACTACAGAATTAGAATTTAGGAAGGAATTTAATTGTATTCATTTATTTTCATGTTTCACATGCTAATTGCAGTATGTTTTATTCATTTTCAGGAGAAGATGTCTGGTCATATGCCAAAAAACTGCCTCACTTATTCCACCAAGGTGGAGTTTTCTACAACATTGTGAAGAAAGATATGGGTATGTAGTCATGTTTTCTGTTATAGGCTTTATCCTCTTAGCAATTTGTGTAACTTAAATGACAGCTACGGTATATTCAACTTTGCATCTAATATGTACTGATCTGTGTTTATGACCATCTTTTATGGCTCTTGTCTCATCTGCAGGCCTGATGGATGGCAAGCACTGCACCCTCCCACACCTGACTGGAAAGACGTTTGTTTACAACGCAGCAGAGGAGCGTCTGGAGCTGTGTGTGGATGCAGCGGGACACTTTCCCGTGGGCCCTGACGTGGAGGACCTCGTCAAGGAGGCCCTGGTGCAGCTCCGCTCTGAAGCTGCCTCCAGGAGTCGCGAGGGAAGCCCCTCTCACAGCCTGCTGAGGCTCGGGAGTGGAGGTGTGGTGCGCAAGAAGGAGCAGCTCCAAAGTGTCAAAGCCTTCCAGGGTAAGGGCCACTCCCTGGGCAGCGCCCCAGGCGGCTCTCCCCCTGAACACAAGCCCATCACCAGGCAGCACAGCAGCGGGGTGGACCTGAGCGCCAGCGCCTCCAAGGGACCTGACCTGTCTGACATCTCAGAGGACGCGACCAAGGAGTTGGTGCGCATGGCTCCCGGTTTTGTCACCATGAAAGACAGCCGACACCTGGACCCTAGTATGATCGAAGAACAGAGGAAAAAACTACAGGAGATGGTCTCATCCATCCAGGCCTCCATGGACAGGCACCTGAGGGAGCAGAGCAATGCAGGGGCAGGCATTGGGGGCCCTGCAGAGAGGACAAGTGGGGCTAAGATGAGTGCTTCCCAATCTGCCCCAGGGGCAGGCGTAAAGGAGGCCTCTTCTATGGACGTATCTACTGCTGGTGCTCATGGCACATCAGTGGAGGCAGGGAACAAGCCTGATGGAAAGGATGCAGGGTCAGAGGAGCTGGAGGAAATGGATAGCCAGGATGCAGAGCATACCAACGCCCTGGAGCCAATGGATCATTCCTGATGGGAAAAGGGCCTGGTCCTATACTTTTCTCAGTCATGATCATTCACCCCTCTATCTGGTTGGCATTAGTGTGGGAATGCTTCAGGTTGTATCCAAGCTTTGGTATTAATTGTGTTTTGTTGTCTTTTACTGCATGATAGACAAGAGGTTGACTGTTTCTGCCTCTGGTGACAGTCTAATGCTATTATACAGAAACATGCACCGAGACCCAAGGAGCAACGCTGCTTCCTGTGTGTGAAATACATCCATGTACATGTCCTCCAAGTCTTAAAGGTCCAATGCAGCTGTTTTTATCTGAATATCAAATCATTTCTAGTTAACAATTTCTAGTTAACAATACCTTACTAACCATGTTTCCATTCACAGTTTTTATGTGAGTAAAGTCATACTGTTTAAAAAAAAAAATAATAATCACAATCGTTGTGGTGGAAATAGGAGGTTCCGGTACAATTTTGTAAATGCCACAGATAGTTTGTTCTTTCGACATGGTGGGATCTTTTTGTGTCGGTAAAATGAATTATGCCAGAAATGGCGGTGGAAACGCCTTTATTCGTAAATATTGATATAAAACCGTCATATCAAAGCAAATTTGGAGTCATGCGATGACATGGTGTGTGGTCCTCGACTCCTCCCGCTACAACTCGGGAAAGGATGCCGTTTATCAGGCTATGGATGAAATAAGTTACGATGAACTTCACAGGGTGGTGAAAGTGCACAGTGATGAGCTTGACCTTCCTTTCCAATAACTGTAGAGGGTCTTATTCTGGTGACATGATGATCGATGCTTGACTGCCGTTTGACAAATAAAAAGATTCTCTCTCTTATTCATAACAAGCACATCATGTAGACTAACCGACATGCAGAGCCTACCTGCACTGCATCTGCGAGCTGTTGGCTAGCGCGTACATACCAAGACCAGAGTAGGCACGTTTGCTATTTAAAGCAACAGTTAGTTTTGTCACAATCTGTAGAGTTGAAAATGCGATGGAAACACATTGAACGTTTTGATTTTTATTCGGTACTTGAAAACATAAGGAACAAAGTACATGTTGTGTGCACTACATCACTCACTGACCTTTATCCGCAACAAGTCAGTTTGGTGGAAACACCACTGGTGAGGAAAATACGCATCTTTTCTTTATGCAGATTTTTAGAATATTTTCATGAAAATCTGTCGCCAATTGGATGGAAACCTAGCGACTGTGATTGTTTTCAATTAAAATGGTCAACAAAAAACAAAAATCGCTTCTTAGGAATTTCTCAAGCAATATTTTTGCGAGGACTGTTGGAGTGGGGAAGGGGAAAACTATCTGTTATTGGCAGAGAGATATGAAACTCTTTCTTATTGGTCTATTAACTAATTTACCACCTGGTGATTTCACCAGGCAGGCTAAAACACCATCCCACCAAATCACTCTGAAATTTTAGGTGGTCTTTTCAAACAGCTCATACACAATTTCACAAGATTATTCCAACCTCATAGTGTGGGATTGTATATAAAGTAGAGGAAAATGTTGGACTGCACTGGGCCATTAAGACAAGAGGGAGTTGAAGAGCTTGAGTTAAGATCCCATCCCACACCAGCATTGTAATGACCACAAACATCCGCTTCAGCAAAGTGCACACTGTAAAGGCACTAGCCCTCAAACATGATAACCTACCATCACATTTATTGCTTTACCAACATACTTGCTTTACCAACACATTGCTTTAAAACAACAGTGAAATATTCCAAATGAAGTTTATTTTCTTGAACGTTGCTCCCTATATGAAGGTTTGCTGTCTTAATTCTTGAAGGAAGGAGTTGCGTGCCCTTATGATAAGTAACAAAAATCAACATTTGTTGTTGAAAAACCTTGTGAAAAAGCTTTTTTAGTTTGGATTTGTTTTTGGAAAATTGTATAAGAATTGAAAGATTGTTTAAAATTTAATTTAGATGAATGCCATTTCAAGTGAAGCACTGTTCTGAAAATAACTCAGTTTATTGGTGGAAATTGGTGAATTTATTTTTGCTGGTTTGTAGTGATTGCGGATAATGCCTGTTGATTCTTTTGGGTTCAAGGTTCATGCTACTTACTGGTTTGAAGTTATTTATGCTACTTTTCATATTTCTCATGAAACCCAAATGAGTGGCCCAAGTTAAGTGTGCTGTACAAGTGCTGAACTACTTGATGTGGAACTGTATTCTATTGGAAGGCCTAGCATAACGTAGTACACACACCTGGGAGTACTGTATATTCCACTATTCATATGCAATTTCCTCAATCACTTTTTGGACTTTAGTGAATGATTGAAGGCAGTGCAGGATATTTTTTCTTAATACATCTCTAAAGTAAGACTTGATTTGTGAATTTCTTTACCATATACAGTGCCTTCGGAAAGTATTCAGACCCCTTGACCTTTTCCACATTTTGTTACGTTACAACCTTATTCTAAAATTGATTCGTTTTTTTTCTCTCCTCAATCTACACACAATACCTATAATGACAAAAAAAATGAAATATCACATTTACATAAGTATTCAGACCTTTTACTCAGTACTTTGTTGAATCACCTTTGGCAGCGATTACAGCCTCGAGTCTTCTTGAGTATGACGCTACAAGCTTGCCACATCTGAATTTGGGGAGTTTCTCCCATTCTTCTCTGCAGATCCTCTCAAGATCTATCAGGTTTGATGGGGAGCGTTGCTGCACAGCTATTTTCAGGTCTCTCCAGAGATGTTCGATCGGGTTCAAGTCCGGGCTCTGGCTGAGCCACTGAAGGACTTTCAGAGACTTGTCCTGAAGCCTCTCCTGTATTGTCTTCACTGTGTGTTTAGGGTTGTTGTCTTGTTGGAAGGTGAACCTTCGCCCCAGTCTGAGGTCCTGAGCGCTCTGGAGCAGGTTTTCATCAAGGATCTCTCTGTACTTTGCTCCGTTCATCTTTGCCTCGATCCTGACTAGTCTCCCATTCCCTGCCACTGAAAAACATCCACACAGCAAGATGCTGCCACCACCATGCTTCACCGTAGGGATGGTGCCAGGTTTCCTCCAGCTGTGACGCTTTGCATTCAGGTCAAAGAGTTCAATCTTGGTTTCATCAGACCAGAGAATCTTGTTTCTCATGGTCTGAGAGTCTTGAGGTGCCTTTTGGCAAACTCCAAGCGGGCTGTCGTGCCTTTTACTGAAGAGTGGCTTCTGTCTGGCCACTACCATAAAGGCCTAGTTGGTGCAGTGCTGCAGAGATGGTTGTCCTTCTGGAAGGTTCTCCCATCTCCACAGAGGAACTCTAGAGCTCTCGGTGACCATCGGGTTCTTGGTCACCTGTCTGACGAAGGCCGTTCTTCCATGGTTGTTCAGTTTGGCTGGGCGGCGAGGTCTAGAAAGAGTCTTGGTGGTTCCAAACCTCTTCCATTTAAGAATGATGGAGGCCACTGTGTTCATGGGGACTGTAAATGCTGCAGACATTTTTTGGTACCCTTCCCCAGATCTGTTCCTCAACAATTCTGCCTCGGAGCTCTATGGACAATTCCTTCAACCTCATGGCTTGGTTTTTGCTCTGATATGCACAGTCAACTGTGGGACCTTATATAGACAGGGGTGTGCCTTTTCAAATCATGTCCAATCAATTGAATTTACCACAGGTGGACTCCAATCAAGTTACAGAAATAAGGGGCCTCCCGGGTGGCGCAGTGGTCTAAGGCAGTCATAGCTGTGCCACCAGAGACCCTGGGTTCGAGCCCAGGCTCTGTCACCCATGGGGCGGCGCACAATTGGCCCAGCGTCGTCCGGGTTAGGGATGGTTTGGCACAAACCTTGTCTTATCGCGCACTAGGAACTCCTGTGGCGGGCCGGGCACAGTTCACGCTGACCAGGTCGCCAGGTGTACAGTGTTTCCTCCGACACATTGGTGCGGCTGGCTTCCGGGTTGGATAGGCATTGTGTCAAGAAGCAGTGCGGCTTGGTTGGGTTGTGTTTCGGAGGACGCATGGCTCTCGACCTTCGCTTCTCCCGAGTCCGTACGGGAGTTGCAGCGATGAGACAAGACTGTACCAATTGGATACCACAAAATTGGGGGATAAAAAATTAGAAGATGATCAATGGAAACACCTGAGTTCTATTTTCGAGTCTCATAGCAAAGGGTCTGAATACTTATCCCGATCGAACATACTTCAGTTTTTTTATTTTTTTATAAATGTGCAAAGAAATGACAAAGTTTTCGCTTTGGGTTATTGTGAAGAAATTGATTTAAACTCAGCAAAAAAGAAGTGTTCCTTTTTTCAGGACCCTTTCTTTCAAAGATAATTTGTAAAAATCCAAATAACTTCACAGATCTTCATTGTAAATGGTTTAAACACGGTTTCCCATGCTTGTTCAATGACCCATAAACAATTAATGAACATGCACCTGTGTAACGGTCGTTAAGACACTAACAGCTTAGGCAGTTAAGGTCACAGTTATGAAAACTTAGGACACTAAAGAGGCCTTTCTACTGACTCTGAAAAACCTGCGTGAACGTTCATCTGCGTGAACGTGCCTTAGGCATGCTGCAGGGAGGCATGAGGACTGCAGATGTGGCCAGGACAATGAATTGCAATGTCTGTACTGTAAGACAGTACAGACGCCTAAGACAGTGTTAGAGACAGGACAGACAGCTGATCGTCCCTCCATCAGTGCTCAGACTGTCTGCAATAGGCTGAGAGAGGCTGGACTGAGGGCTTGTAGGCCTGTTGTAAGGCAGGTCCTCACCAGACATCACCGGCAACAACGTCGCCTATGGGCACAAACCCACCGTCGCTGGACCAGACAGGACTGGCAAAAAGTGATCTTCACTGACATGTCACAGTTTTGTCTCACCAGGGGTGATGGTCGGATTCACGTTTATTGTCGAAGGAATGAGTGTTACACCGAGGCCTGTACTCTGGAGCGGGATCGATTTGGAGGTGGAGGGTCCGTCATGGTCTGGGGCGGTGTGTCACAGCATCATCGGACTGAGCTTGTTGTCATTGCAGGCAATCTCAACGCTGTGCGTTACAGGGAAGACATCCTCCTCCCTGATGTGGTACCCTTCCTGCAGGCTCATCCTGACATGACCCTCCAGCATGACAATGCCACCAGCCATACTGCTCGTTCTGTGCGTGATTGTCAGTGTTATGCCATGGCCAGCGAAGAGCCCGGATCTCAATCCCATTGAGCACGTCTGGGACCTGTTGAATCGGAGGGTGAGGGCTAGGGCCATTCCCCCCAGAAATGTCCGGGAACTTGCAGGTGCCTTGGTGGAAGAGTGGGGTAACATCTCACAGCAAGATCTGGCAAATCTGGTGCAGTCCTTGAGGAGGAGATGCACTGCAGTACTTATTGCAGCTGGTGACCACACCAGATACTGACTGTTACCTTTGATTTTGACACCCCCCCCCCCCCCCCCCCTTTGTTCAGGGACACATTATTCAATTTCTGTTAGTCACATGTCTGTGGAACTCGTTCAGTTTATGTCTCAGTTGTTGAATCTTATGTTCATACAAATATTTACACATGTTAAGTTTGCTGAAAATAAACGCAGTTGACAGTGAGAGGATGTTTCTTTTTTTGCTGAGTTTATTTAATACATTTTAGAATAAGGCTGTAATGTAACAAAATGTGAAAAAAAGTCAAGGGGTCTGAATACTTTCAGAAGGCACTGTACAGTCGTGGCCAAAAGTTTTGAGAATGACACAAATATTAATTTTCACCAAGTCTTCTGCCTCAGTGTCTAGATATTTTTGTCAGATGTTACTATGGAATACTGAAGTATAATTGCAAGCATTTCACAAGTGTCAAAGGCTTTTATTGACAATTACATGATGTTGATGCAAAGAGTCTATTTGTAGTGTAGACCCTTCTTTTTCAAGACCTCTGCAATCCGCCCTGGCATGCTGTCAATTAACTTCTGGGCCACATCCTGACTGTTGGCTGCCCATTCTTGCATAATCAATGCTTGGAGTTTGTCAGAATTGGTGGGTTTTTGTTTGTCCACCCACCTCTTGAGGATTGACCACAAGTTCTCAATGGGATTAAGGCCTGGGGAGTTGCCTGGCCATGGACCCAAAATATCGATGTTTTGTTCCCCGAGCCCCTTAGTTATCACTTTTGCCTTATGGCAAGGTGCTCCATCATGCTGGAAAAGGCATTGTTCGTCACCAAACTGTTCCTGAATGGTTGGGAGAAGTTGCTCTTGGAGGATGTGTTGGTATCATTCTTTATTCATGGCTGTGTTCTTAGGCAAAATTGTGAGTGAGCCCACTCCCTTGGCTGAGAAGCAACCCCACACATGAATGGTCTCAGGACGCTTTACTGTTGGCAGGACACAGAACTGATGGTAGCGCTCACCTTGTCTTCTCCGGATAAGCTTTTTTCTGGATGCCCCAAACAATCGGAAAGGGGATTCATCAGAGAAAATGACTTTACCCCAGTCCTCAGCAGTCCAATCTCTGTACATTTTGCAGAATATCAGTCTGTCCCTGATGTTTTTCCTGGAGAGAAGTGGCTTCTTTGCTGCCCTTCTTGACACCAGGCCATCCTCCAAAAAGTCTTCGCCTCACTGTGCGTGCAGATGCACTCACACCTGCCTGCTGCCATTCCCGAGCAAACTGTGCTGGTGGTGCCCCGATCCCGCAGCTGAGTCAACTTTAGGAGACGGTCCTGGCGCTTGCTGGACTTTCTTGTGCGCCCTGAAGCCTTCTTCACAACAATTGAACCACTCTCCTTGAAGTTCTTGATGATCCGATAAATGGTTGATTTAGGTGCAATCTTACTGGCAGCAATATCCTTGCCTGTGAAGCCCTTTTTGTGTAAAGCAATGATGATGGCACGTGTTTCCTTGCAGGTAACCGTGGTTGACAGAGGAAGAACAATAATTCCAAGCACAACCCTCCTTTTGAAGCTTCTAGTCTGTTATTCGAACTCAATCAGTATGACAGAGGGATTTCCAGCCTTGTCCTCGTCAACACTCACACCTGTGTTAACGAGAGAATCACTGACATGATGTCAGCTGGTCCTTTTGTGGCAGGGCTGAAATGCCGTGGAAATGTTTTTTGAGGATTCAGTTCATTTGCATGGCAAAGAGGGACTTTGCAATTAATTGCAATTCGTCTGATCACTCTTCATAACATTCTGGAGTATATGCAAATTGCCATCATACACCTGAGGCAGCAGACTTTGAAAGTTAATATTTGTGTCATTCTCAAAACTTTTGGCCACGACTGTATATATACAGTGCCTTGTGAAAGTATTCGGCCCCCTTGAACTTTGCGACCTTTTGCCACATTTCAGGCTTCAAACATAAAGATATAAAACTGTATTTTTTTGTGAAGAATCAACAACAAGTGGGACACAATCATGAAGTGGAACGACATTTATTGGATATTTCAAACTTTTTTAACAAATCAAAAACAGAAAAATTGGGCGTGCAAAATTATTCAGCCCCTTTACTTTCAGTGCAGCAAACTCTCTCCAGAAGTTCAGTGAGGATCTCGGAATGATCTAATGTTGACCTAAATGACTAATGATGATAAATACAATCCACCTGTGTGTAATCAAGTCTCCGTATAAATGCACCTGCACTGTGATAGTCTCAGAGGTCCGTTAAAAGCGCAGAGAGCATCATGAAGAACAAGGAACACACCAGGCAGGTCCGAGATACTGTTGTGAAGAAGTTTAAAGCCGGATTTGGATACAAAAAGATTTCCCAAGCTTTAAACATCCCAAGGAGCACTGTGCAAGCGATAATATTGAAATGGAAGGAGTATCAGACCACTGCAAATCTACCAAGACCTGGCCGTCCCTCTAAACTTTCAGCTCATACAAGGAGAAGACTGATCAGAGATGCAGCCAAGAGGCCCATGATCACTCTGGATGAACTGCAGAGATCTACAGCTGAGGTGGGAGACTCTGTCCATAGGACAACAATCAGTCGTATATTGCACAAATCTGGCCTTTATGGAAGAGTGGCAAGAAGAAAGCCATTTCTTAAAGATATCCATAAAAAGTGTCATTTAAAGTTTGCCACAAGCCACCTGGGAGACACACCAAACATGTGGAAGAAGGTGCTCTGGTCAGATGAAACCAAAATTGAACTTTTTGGCAACAATGCAAAACGTTATGTTTGGCGTAAAAGCAACACAGCTGAACACACCATCCCCACTGTCAAACATGGTGGTGGCAGCATCATGGTTTGGGCCTGCTTTTCTTCAGCAGGGACAGGGAAGATGGTTAAAATTGATGGGAAGATGGATGGAGCCAAATACAGGACCATTCTGGAAGAAAACCTGATGGAGTCTGCAAAAGACCTGAGACTGGGACGGAGATTTGTCTATCAACAAGAATATGATCCAAAACATAAAGCAAAATCTACAATGGAATGGTTCAAAAATAAACATATCCAGGTGTTAGAATGGCCAAGTCAAAGTCCAGACCTGAATCCAATCGAGAATCTGTGGAAAGAACTGAAAACTGCTGTTCACAAATGCTCTCCATCCAACCTCACTGAGCTCGAGCTGTTTTGCAAGGAGGAATGGGAAAAAATTCCAGTCTCTCGATGTGCAAAACTTATAGACATACCCCAAGCGACTTACAGCTGTAATCGCAGCAAAAGGTGGCGCTACAAAGTATTAACTTAAGGGGGCTGAATAATTTTGCACGCCCAATTTTTACGTTTTTGATTTGTTAAAAAAGTTTGAAATATCCAATAAATGTCGTTCCACTTCATGATTGTGTCCCACTTGTTGTTGATTCTTCACAAAAAAAGATCTTTATCTTTATCTTTATGTTTGAAGCCTGAAATGTGGCAAAAGGTCGCAAAGTTCAAGGGGACCGAATACTTTCGCAAGGCACTGTATGTGTGTGTGTGTGTGTGTACATAGTTCATGTTGATAGATGATAAGGAAAGATCCATCAATTCAAGAATAGCTGATCATTATTTTTCCATGAACCGCCTGCAGTTTTAGTTGTTTTGAGAACATGCAATGCTAGCATTTTATTATTCAATTGAAATAATACATTTACTTTTGCACTTGGAATTCAAGAGATGGAATTAAGGCATGTTGTTGTGCAGGGGTGTGTTGAGCCCTATATGCTACCTTTATTGCTCTTGGGAACAACTAATGGGAACATTAGAATAAACTTGAGATGACCCAAGCATAGAAATAGAATGATTCATTTTAATTATTTGGAACCAACAATCAGCTTGTATTACTAAGAATGTTATGCCTAGTTGCTTTACTGCTATTCAGCTCTAGAATTTCAACACAACATCCACAATTTGAATCACTCAAAAAAGAACTGGGCCAATGGGATATATTAAAGTGCTGTTAACATGTATGCCTAGTTGGTGAGTGTGACATGAGATGTCTTGATCTTTTGGTGCAGAACGTGATGTATCCCTTGAGAAATCATTGAAAGAGGTGTCATGGAGAAGGTACATTTGGTATCTCATAAACACAAAACTACATCTCACTGTGGTGTTTGAAGTATATTTCCAATTGGTTGTTCATCTAATGCAGTTGAATGTAAACTTATAGGCAAACTGTGTAGTTGTTACACAGATCAGTTTTTGTGGCATTAAGTTCCTCTCCAGACATTATAAAACATAACTCCTGGTTTGTTTGTCGGAATTTCAACCTAAAAGTGGGTTGCGGTGTTGATAGGCCCCGGCCTCAAAAGGTAGAGGTCTCATGAATTGAGTTTACACTTTTGTTGCCAACCAATATTTTGGAGTATTCCAGATCACCTTGTTGTTCTAGAATGACATGGTAACTTTGGATGCTGCCATTATCAGCTTATGGCCTTAAAACATTCAGTCTTACTGAGTCTTGGCCTGACTTCTGGACAAGGTTTCTTATTATGGCAAAAAGCAGTTATATTTGTACCGGCCAAAAAAAACAATTGCAGGTAACATTTTTTTTTTAAAGCTCCATGGCTTTTCTTTTGAGTGAACAAAATGTCAAACTCAGCACTTTCAGAAAAAGAGGGACTGTGAGAATAGAGCATGTACTAGCTAAACTCAAACAAATAGTGATATTTTCAGTCCAAGGAAGAATAAAAAGGAAATGTTAAACTTGCCTAACTCAGACAACACTGATTTGACAAACTTGAAGTTTGTTTTTTTGAGACTGCTGTACTAATTACATATATTGTAAGCCAGTTGTATTATAATAGTATATATTGTAGTATACTTAGATCTGTACATAAACTCAAGTTATTCGGTAAAATGTTTAGTTAACTTTTTTCTTGTTTGCTAATAAAATATTGAAGATACCACAGCTACAACATTGCTGTTTGCATGTGTGATGACTTTTTAACCCAACAATAAAGTAATTGCTTCACAATTTTGTATTGTGGTCACTAATACTGCCTTAACTATTTGCCTTTGAATTCACTTTATATTTTTACTTTTAAAAAATCTACGTAGACCCACTTGATCAATAGTCTATGCTAGATCTCATAATCTTAAAGTTTGTTTCCTAGTGACTGCTGTACTTGTATTATATAATACGTTATATGGTACTATACTTTGATCAGTACAGAAACTCAAGTTGTTCAGCAGCCTATGCTTGATCCCATCATCCCTTGAGCTTTGTGCACCCATTGAATGTGTATGTGCCACGCTACACGTCGATGTTTGTCTGTAGTTTAGCAGGTTTAGCTTAATTTCACTGCATTGTGGCTCACAGCCAAGAATGTGACAGTCTATCAATTGGATTTATGATACGCAATAATACGTGCAATGTTCTCTGTTATCTGTCGTTGTACTACAAAAGTCCACCAGGTGGTAGAATTGCATCAACTTTCAAATATAAAAAACATTGCATCTGCATACAGCTTTCGGCTGTTCATATGTAATTGTATGATTTTCATGAATGACTTGTAGACCCAAAGCTATTGTTAGTGATACAGGTGTTGTCGTCGGCTTTTGAAATACCCGGCTGCCTGAAAAGTAATTTGATACATTTCACATGGCTGATTTGACAGATACTTTGCGATTCTGACCAATGAGGAGAGGGTCCGCGTGCGCTGCACCGGGGTGGGCGCGAGATTCGGCGGGATAGACATTTCTGTCCCCCAAGAGACTGTACCACCACGGAGAATTTAAGTAAGTCTCAAGGAGATGGGATGTGAGTAGCAAGATGAAGACATGAGGTGGAAACAGAATATAGAATAGTGTTTGATCAGTCATAAAGTCAACCACATGAATAACAAACATAGGCTGTTTTGTAAATTGTTATTTGAGCTAGCTGGCTCAGCTAAGTAACGTTAACCGTAACAAAGAATAGCTAGATTTAGCTAGCCAGACTGATTAGTTAGCTAATTTGCAGACGTTAGCTTCTTACTAGCTATCCACCTAGTTTCAAGTGTAAACGTTGTATTGTCACATGCACAGGATACAGCAGGTGTAAAACAGTACAGTGAAATGTTTAACTTGTAAGCTCTTTTCCAACAATGCAGAAATAAAGGTAGCTAATAATATACCGTTAGATAAGAAGAATACACGTAAAATGCAAAGAGAAGCACGATCATGCAGTTATATCCAGGTCATTATTACAATGTGCAGGGGTAAAAGTGACTAGCAGCAGGATAAATACCAATAATAATCATAATAATAGGACGGTAGAAAGTGGCTGATAGCAGGATAAAGACTAGTGGTAATAATAATAAACAATATAGCATCAGCGAACCTTAATAGTAATCACTTAAAAATATATACTGTATATTGTCACATACACAGTGAAATGTGTTGTTTTACAGGATCAGCTAAAGTAGTACTGCACCCCTGGATCAAATTACGGTTAAGTGCCTTGCTCAAGGGCACATCGAGAGATGTTTCACCTTGTCGGCTTGGGTATTGGAGCCAGAGTGGTGTGAGTCTGGTGAACGTGGGTGCATGAGTGTGTATGCGTGAATGAGAAGAGTGTCAGTGTGTGTCTGAATGGTAGAGACCTGTCGTTGAGCATAGAGACAGAGCAGGTAGTCAGTGTGGATAGTCTGAGAGTGCAGGTGTAGTAACGATTCAACAGTCTTATGGCCTGTGGAAAGAAGCTGTCTCGGATCGTATTGGTCCGAGACCCGATGCTTTAGCACCGCCTACTGGGCGGGAGCAGGGAAAACAGCCCATGGCTCAGGTGGGTGGAGACTTTGGAAATGTTTTGGGTCACTAACAGACACCGTTTGGCATGAATGTCTTGGATGGCTGGGAGCTTGCCCCCAGGGACGCACTGGGCTGTCCGCACCACCCTTTTTTAGGGCCTTGCTGTCGATTGTAGAGCGGTTGCCATACCAGGCCATATAACCAGTCGGGATGCTTTCGATGGTGCACATGCAAAAGTTCCTGAGGATCTGATGGGCTATGCCAAATCTTTTCAGCCTCGTGAGGGTGGTGAGGCGCTGTCGTGCCTTCTTCACGACTGTGCTAGTGTGAGAGGACCATGTTAGCTCTCGACCCGGTCCACTACAGCCCCATCGATTTGGATGGGGGTGTGCTCGCCCCCGTGTTTTCTCTAGTCCACAATTAGCTTCTTGGTCTAGCTGATGTTGTGTGAGAGGTTGTTGTCCTGGCACCACATTGACAGGTCTCTGTCCTCCCTATAAGCTGTCTCGTCACTGTCGGTGATCAGGCCTACCACCGCTGTGTTGTCAGCAAACTTGATAAAGCAATTACAATAACAATTCTCTATAAATCCTGGTTACACTTCTTTGCATAGTGAACACTGCATTTCAATGACACATTTATACTTCCTCAGTCAGCCTCTGAGGTGCTTTTACTTCTTTACCTGACTGCCTCATTACAACAGGCAGCCCTGGTGGGTCTGACACAGGAGTGTCTGGGCTTGACGTTGTCTGACCTGTAATGTCACTCTCTTGCCTGTCTGTTTACTCACACTCAGGTACACGGAACACGTGTCTCCTATTTCTCCGGTATGTAACTACCTGTAACTACCTCAGGTGTCATTACATCATATGACCTGGTTGCCACTGTTTTCACCACATTGGGCCTCAACGATCCTTCATGCATTTTCACCCTATCATTTGGACTGAGCGCACTGAGCACCTTGGACCCTGTGTCATAGTACCTTTTCTATTCACTCTTTTCCCTCTCTTTGTTAAGAATGATCTTGTCGTCCTGTCTGTTTCTAGGAGTACTGGCAACCTAGTTTTGAGTTTCCTGTTGAACAACAGCTCTTCCGGGGAGACGGACCATGTTTTAGTGGAGTAGCCCTGTAGTTTAGCAAAGCTAGATACATTACTTTCTTAAGCAGTAGTTTCATTGTTTTGACACCGTACTCGACTAACCCATTAGACTGTGGGCACAGTGGGTTGGATGTGAAATTGCTTGAACCTGTACAGTTTAGAAAAATCACTGAAAGTTGAACTGATTCGTTGTCC
Source organism: Oncorhynchus mykiss (assembly GCF_057628025.1). Classification (NCBI taxonomy): domain Eukaryota; kingdom Metazoa; phylum Chordata; class Actinopteri; order Salmoniformes; family Salmonidae; genus Oncorhynchus; species Oncorhynchus mykiss. The sequence goes on from NC_143029.1 coordinate 62,839,190, forward strand.
ATATGGACTACCTCTGCGACCCCATGACGAGCAAAGAATGACTTAATGTGAGTTAACACCTGACTATGAGGAATGTCCTTCAGCAAAGCTCGCTGGGTAATGAGAGTAATAGTCCATCAGTAGAACATAGTTCTTGCCTTCAAGAGAAAAGAGATCTATTCCTACTTTGCCCCATGGTCTCATTACCTCTTTTTCCTCAACCCACATTGTCTCTGCTCTGTTTTGACTGCTATTTATGGCATTTTTCACAAGCTTTGACTGGCTGCTCTGTATCAGCATTCATCTTGGGCCAGAATAACACTGCTTTTGCATGTCATTTTGACTTTTACATCCCTAGATGGCCTTTGTGTATTTTGATCAACATATTTTTCTGTATCACACTTGGTATCACAATACCTCAACCCTTAAACAGAATTCCATCAAGTACAGATAGCTCATCCCTGTATTGACCATAAGGTTATGGTATACCTTGTACAGACCACCCACATGTTATGACTTGAATACCCTTTTACAAACATTCATCTTCTGCAGTAGCACGTGAAATAACTGTCCACATTTCATCTATGAGACTGGGCAACTCATTCTGAAGGTTATCATGTATGGTCTCGTCCTGCTCATATATCTGGTTTGGTTCTGAGCTGTCAAAAGCTATGGACAATGTGCCACTAACAATTCTTTTCCCGGTCTGTACTCAAGTTGCAAGTCATATTTCTGAAGTTTTAGAAACAGTCTCTGTACCCTTGGTGGTGTGTATTTTAGACTTTTCTTTGCAATAGATCTGTTTTTGCTCACACTGTTTTACCATAGTTAAACACATGGAATGTCTCACACGCTTATGACAGTGCCAATGCCTCTTTCTCAATCTGAATATAGTTACACTCAGAAGTTGTCAAAGCCCTGGAGGCATATGCGACTAGGCGCCATCTAGTGCCATACTGCTGTAACAACACTGCACCTAAACCTGCTTTAGAGGCATCTGCTGAGATTTTGGTTTTGCGCTTTTCATCATACTGTAGAACTCTCGGTACTGGAGCCATTATGATTAATACCCTGAGCTCCTCAAACTCTTTCTGGTGATTACTGTTCCAACACCATTCTGTAGTTTTACACAGTAGACCTCTCACCTGAAGTAGGCGGTGGCATGTTCTTGATGGCTGTCAATTTGCTCTGGTCTATCTGAATACCTTCACATGTTAGTTTTTCACACAAGAAGGTTATTTCTGTCTTTCGGAATTCACATTTGTCTGCGTTTAGCTTTAGCCCATTAGCTGTGGCTGGATCAAGTGCTGCTTTCAACCTTGTGTTGTGCTCTTCAAGAATCTGACCCCATATTAGGACATCAATGTACACTTTTGTGCATGGCACACTCAAATATCTGTTGAACTGTCCTATGAAAGACTTTTGGTGCTGAAGTGAGACCAAACGGGAGCCTTTAAAATTAATACCTACCAAAATGAGTATTGAAAGTACAAAGCCTTGTATTCACCTTGTCTAGACTGATCTTCCATAACCCCAAGGAGGTGTCTAGCTTTGAGAATGATTTAGCACCTACTATGTCCCCAAATATCTCCCCTCTGGTAGGCAGCTGAAAGTGTTCCCTTTTTACATACCTGTTTAGCTCTTTTGAATCCATACACAGTCTGAGAGAGTCGTCTTTCCTCTCCACTATTACTAGTGAGTGGACCCATTCAGTAAGCTCTTCTACTTTGTCTAGGATATCTAAGGACTCTAGCCTCAGTAGCTCTGCTTTTAGCTGGTCTCTTAGTGGTACCTTCCTAAGTGCATGGATCACTGATCTATTTGACTGCACTAACTCGATTTTGTGTTGCACCATGATTTTTCCCTGAAAAACATCAGCTTCTGGACTAATATGCTCAACATTAGTAATTTAACCATTCACTGTATGAAACCATTTCACCAGACCAAGTAAGTTACATGACTTTAACCCAATGATGGCTGTTTTTTTCTCCCTTTACTATGACAAACGGAACCTTGTGAGATTTAGAATCTAACTACAGCACCAATGTGCATGACCCTAATAAATTCCTCAACAGTCTTTTTCAAAAGTCTGAAAGTTGGCTAATACCAATTCATAATCCGCTTGCTCTTCATCCGTTAGCTGAAAGCTGTTGTAGACATCAGTGGCGTCCGAGCAACCTACTGTGAGAAACCGGGCGACCTTCTGTGCGACGTCTTTATCAACTGCTCCTATCGCCGCCAGAGGGTGAAACAGTGCTTGAACCGATTCCATTGATCTTCAACTTTGCTGTGAAGTTTCAGTTCTGTTGGAGGCTTTAGTGGCTCAATGTCGTTAGCCAGCTAGCACTGCAAAATGACTAGCTACGTGCACTGCATGCTCTGTTAGACCAGTGGCTATATAGCTAAAGTTAGCTAGTTGACGTGAAGCCTCTTGGCACTGTTCAGCTTTTTCAACTTGATGATGGAGGAGTCAAAGGTGAGTTGTGTCACTCCTGGTACCATGTTGTATCCTCTTGTCTAAGAAATACAAAAGAAAACAACTGTTCCTTAAAACCTCTTACTCCCACCCGAGACGCAGACGTCCCATCTAGACACCTGGAAATGCAAATGCGCTACGCTAAATGCTAAATGTACTCGTTAAAACTCAAACGTTCATTAAAACACACATGCAGGGTATTGAATTAAAGCTACACTCGTTGTGAATCTAGCCAACAAGTCAGATTTTTAAAATGCTTTTCGGCGAAAGCATGAGAAGCTATTATCTGATAGCATGCAACACCCCAAAATACCTGAAGGGGACGTAAACAAAAGAATTAGCGTAGCCAGGCGCTGCACAAAACGCAGAAATAAAATATAAAACATTCATTACCTTTGATGATATTCTTTGTTGGCACTCCTATATGTTCCATAAACATCACAATTGGGTCTTTTTCCCGATTAAATCCGTCCATGTATGCCCAAAATATCAATTTGTATAGCCTGTCTGGTTCAGGAAAAAGCTCCGTTCCAAAACGCAACGTCATTTTTTAAAATTATATAAGTTGCCTATATTCTTTGACAAAACACTTCAACCTACTTTTGTAACCCAACTTTAGTTATTTGTAAACGTTAATAATCGATCAAATTGATCACTGGGCGATCTGTATTCAATAGCAGCTACTCAAGAAAACGTTGTCCTTTCTCTCTCTTCCAAAAATCTCTTCCTGTATACTGGACGAAATGAAGGATCTATTTGTCATTACACAAAGGATTTTTGTCAATGAAAATGCCGTTTTTGGCGACATCGTGTGGAAGTTGTAGGAACTGCAAGCTCCCTGCTATATATTTTTGCTTGCAATAAACAATTCAGAGACTGGCGGATTAATACTTTTCTGTGGTTTTTGTGACCAGGTTTTTCTTGGGATTTCGCTTGCTGTTCACGTTCTGTTATAGTCACAGACATTATTTAACCAGTTTTAGAAACGTCAGAGTGTTTTCTATCCACACATACTAATCATATGCATATACTATATTCCTGGCATGAGTAGCAGGACGCTGAAATGTTGCGCGATTTTTAACAGAATGTTCAAAAAAGTAAAGGGTCGACTTAAGAGGTTAAAACACAAGTCCTTTATTCAAGTTAACCGTAGCCGTACAAGTAATGTGCATTGAGCTGAGATCTCCCGCTCTCCTACCCTTCTGTGTGGGCTGTGCGTCCCCTAAGTGGTCACGTGGCCTCCGATACAATATGCCACAGAGTTGTGCGTAGCCACGCAGGCGTGGGTGAACAGATAGTACAGGAGGGACTAAGCACACAACCCAGGGGGGCCCCCGTGTTGAGGATCAGTGTGGCGGAAGTGTTGTTGCCTACCCTCAACACCTGGGTGCGGCCCATCAGCAAGTCCAGGATCCAGTTGCAGAGGGAGGAATTCAGTCCCAGGGTCTTAAGCTTGGTGATGAGTTTGGAAGGATTATGGTGTTGAGACTGAGCTGTATTCAATGAACAGCATTCTTACATAGGTATTCCTCTTGTCCAGGTGGGAGAGCAGTGTGAAGTGCAATTGAGATTGCATCATCTGTTGATCTGTTGGGGCGGTATGCGAATTGGAGTGGGTCCATGGTATCTGGGATGATGATTTACAGATAATAGTCATTTAGGCAGGTTACCTTAGAGTTATTTGGAACAGGAATAATGGTGGTCAGCTTGAAACATGTTGGGATTACAGACTGGGACAAGGAGAGGTTGAAAATGTCTGTGAAGTTGGTCTGTGCATGCACTGAGAACGCGTCCTGGTATTCCGTCTGGCCCAGCAGCCTTGCGAGTGTTGACCTGTTTAAAAGTCTTTCTCTCCGTGGCTGACGTGAGTGAGATCACACATTTGTCCAGAACAGCAAGGGCTTTCATGTATGACTCAGTGTTGTTTACCTCGAAGCAAGCATAGAAGGCATTTAGCTAGTCTGGGAGGTCTGCGTCACTGGGCAACTCACGGCTGGGTCCACCTTTGTAATCCGTAATAGTCTGCAAGCCCTTCATACCTATTTTATCTGATCTATTATTTCAGCAAACTACATTTAATCAAAATCTGTTGCTCTTTGTATGCTTTCTCCATAGTTTGTCAATAAGGTTGCTGCATAACAAAAACAATTTGAACAGGATACAGTATGACTAGCAGCGGCAGCAGAAGACGTCGATACCTTTGGTAAGTTTGAGGGGATGTCTGTTCACTGTAAACATTATTCTCCGCTCCTCTCTTGTATATTAACCTTATTAGTCCTTCGTTTCTCAGTGATGTTGGGGATGACCATGACTGCATTGAGGTGAAATGTCCCAAGAAGTCTTTGCAGAAAGTCAAGTGGTCGAGGGAAGAGGTAAGTCATTTCCTGACTGAGTTGTCTTCTGTGGTAGCTGAGTCAACTCCCAAGAAAATAATGTTGAATATTTTTCTCCCTTGTGATCACAAGGATGAGAGGCTGAAGAGGCTTGTGGATGAACATGGAGCAGATGATTGGAATGTGATAGCAGATAATTTCAAGGTAAGTATCACCCACACAAAATATGCCCAACTCTGACATATTTGTCCCTTGTGTATCCGTATATAGGACTGATGTTTTCTTCCTTTTTTTGCATTTATTAATTCTGACAGAAAAGATCTGAGTCACAGTGTCAGCACCGATGGCAAAAGGTGCTCAACCCAGAGCTGGTGAAAGGGCCATGGACCAAGGAGGAGGATGAGAGGGTGAAGACAGTTTCTATTCAGTTTTCTGTCTACCAAGTACACTGCTCCTCAAACATCTCATTCCAACATTGCTGCGAGCATTAGTGAGGTCGGGAACTGATTTTGGGCAATTAGGCCTGGCTCGCAGTCTGCGTTCCAATTCATCCCAAAGGTGTTTGATGGGGTTGAGGTCAGGGCTCTGTGCAGGCCAGTCAAGTTCTTCCACACCGATCTCAACAAACCATTTCTAGATTAACCTTGCTTTGTGCACGGGGGAATTGTCATGCTGAAACAGGAAAAGGCCTTCCCCAAACTGTTGCCACAAAGTTGGAAGCACAGAATCGTCTAGAATGTCATTGTACGCTATAGAATTAAAGTTCCTCTTCACTGGAACTGAGGGGCCTAGCCCAAACAATGAAAAACAGCCCCAGACTATTATTCCTCCTCCACTAAACAGATGGTGAAGTGTGATTCATCACTACAGAGAACGTGTTTCCAATGCTCCAGAGTACAATGGTGGCAAGCGTTACACCACTCCATCCGACGCTTGGCATTCCGCATGGTGATCTTAGGTTTGTTTGTGGCTGCTCGGCCATGGAAACCCATTTCATGAAGCTCCCGATGAACAGTTATTGTACTGAAGTTGCTTCCAGAAGTAGTTTGAAACTTGGTGGTGAGTTTTGCAGCTGAGGACAATTTTTACACGCTTCAGCAGTGGCGGTCCCTTTCTGTGAGCTTGTGTGGCCTATCGCTTTGCGGCTCAGCCGTTGTTGTTCCTGTACGTTTCCACTTCACAATAACAGCACTTACAATTGACCGGGGCAGCTCTAGCAAGGCAGAAATTTGACAAACTGACTTGGAAAGTTGAAAGTTACTGAGCACTTCAGTAAGGCCATTCTACTGCCAATGTTTGTCTATGGAGATTGCATGGCTGTGTGCTCAATTTTATACACCTTTCAGCAACAGGTGTGGCTGAAAGAGCTGAATCCACAAATTTGAAGGCATGTCCACATACTTTTGTCCATGTAGTGTGTATGTATCAAACATTCACAAATTATTAATCTTGCTGTGTGTCAATGTATCTGTGCACAGGTCATCGAGTTGGTGCACAGGTATGGCCCCAAGCGCTGGTCCATCATTGCCAAGCATCTGCACGGGCGTATCGGCAAGCAGTGCCGGGAGCGCTGGCACAACCACCTTAACCCTGAGGTGAAGAAGTCGTGCTGGACTCAGGAGGAGGATCGAATCATATACGCTGCTCACAAACGTATCGGGAACCGCTGGGCTGAGATAGCCAAGCTGCTGCCTGGCAGGTAATAACACTTTTATAACGACTGTTATAACAGGCTTTAACACTCAGTTTGCATTCCAAATGGCACCCTATTCTCTATATAGTTCACTACTTTTGACAAGGGCCCATAGGGATCTGATCAAAAGTGGTTCACAATGTAGGGAATAGCATGATATTTTGGGCGCAGTATCTGTGTCTAATGGCATCAGACTTTATATGTAGAAATCTCATGAGATTAATCAAATATTTTGTTTTTCTGAATCGCAGGGATATATAACAAGCAACAACAAATATAGTGTTGACAATATAGAACATAATATTGTTCTAATTCCATTTCTTTGGTCTGAATCCCCCCATAGGACAGACAACTCTATAAAGAATCACTGGAACTCCACCATGCTTAGGAAGGTGGAGCATGAGGGCTATCTGCAGGACGTCCCGACTCGGGTCTACAAGACCAAGGCTTCCATCAAAAAAAGAACCAAGTCTTCCGGCTCCTCCTGGCGGAGACAGAATCACTATTTCATGACTATCCCTACAAAGGTGAGCACAGATTTACCAATCAGCACAAGCAACTAGGTTGAAGAATAGCCTAATATCATTCTGAATTGAAAATCAAATTTCACTAAAATCGACTGAAAATCACTGAAATCAGGATGAAATCAGTCCCAAACGGTTTGTTCATTTTATTACAATGTTGGCGTTGTGAATGTGTGTTTTGGCAGATTTCAGGATATTCCCTTGGCTTGTTGAATAGCCAATACATGGACAGTGTTCCTGAAACCTCTTTCCTTGTCCCGGTGAGTATCCGCTCTCTGCACTCAAGCAGCTCTCTGCACTCAATCACCTTAGCTCAACCATGTTGCAAGTGAACTCCTTCCCTCCCAACAATGTATAGTAGTTCCTCCTCTGTAATTCAGCATCCAATGTAAGATAAGAGATGAATAAGACTTATAAATCAGGTGTTTTTCCAATCTCTCCTGGACTGCGTGTACCCCAGCAGTCGTTCACTGATGGCTCCTCCAACAAAGAGCAGAGAATTAAGGAACTCGAGCTGCTCCTCATGGCAGCCGAGAGCGAAGTCAGGAGACGACAAGCCTCATGTGTAAGAAGGATGTGTGAGAAGGAACACGTATGTGTAGTATGTTCTAGAACTCCACCCTACCACCCTCCCCACCGGCTGCCCATCCCCCATCTCACCCCCGGATAGCTAGCCGTTCACTCCCGGTTAGCCACCCGTTCACTCCCGGTTAGCCAGCCGTTCACTCCCGGTTAGCTAGCCGTTCACCCCCGGTTAGTTAGCCACTCATCCCCGGTTAGCTAGCCGCTTACCCCCGGGTTAGCCGTTCGCTCACCCCCGGGTTAGCCGTTCGCTCACCCCCAGGTTAGCCATTCGCTCACTCCCGGGTTAGCCATCCACTCACCCCGTGTTAGCCAGCCATTCACCCATGATTAATTAGCTACACACCCCCAGTTAGCTAGCTGCCCCTACTGGCACCCAGGCTAGCTGTTCACAGCACATGTGAGGCTTCTTTGGATAGATGAATGAAAAAATGCACAGTTCATGTTTAAGTTTCGGCATGAAGGTGAGGCTCCTGCCAATGTCCACCCTTATGTCCACTCATTACATTTACTTTGGTAAATGTACACCTCATGGTTAGGGCCCAAAGTTTTTCCTGGCCAGATCTCATGGTCAGGAAAACTCATCGTCCTAATTATCATTGGTTCTGACCTTTCCGTAGCCCTGTTCCAGGGTGTTTTGTACGGCTTGCTTATGCGGCGCTTTCAGCATTAAGGAGTCCGCTTGCTTCCCAGCCGAAACAGTTTGGAAGAGTTTGTGCATATATTTTGGACTTTGGTTTTTTCGGCTGTACAGGCACACAGCATTTTTTCTGGAGGTAAGCCGAAGTTCTTACTTCCGGCGCAGACAGAGATGGCCGCCTCGCTTCGCGTTCCTAAGAAACTGTGCAGTATTTTGTTTTTTTACTTGTTATTTCTTACATTGGTACCCCAGGTAATCTTAGGTTTCATTACATACAGTTGGGAGGAACTACTGAATATAAGACCAACGTCAACTCACCATCATTACGACCAAGAATATGACTTTCCCGAAGCGGATCCTGTGTTTTGCCTTCCACCCAGGACAATGGATCGGATCCCTGCCGGCAAACTTGAACAACGTCGCCGTAAAGGGGGCAAACGTAGCGGTCTTCTGGTCAGGGTTCGGAGACGGGCACATCGCACACCACTCCCTAGCATACTACTCGCCAATGCCCAGTCTCTTGACAACAAGGTTGATGAAATCCGAGCAAGGGTTGCCTTCCAGAGAGACATCAGAGACTAACGTTCTTTGCTTAACGGAAACATGACTCACTCGAGAGACGCTATCGGAGTTGGTGCAGCCAGCTGGTTTCTTCACGCATCGCCCCGACAGAAACAAGCATCTTTCTGGTAAGAAAAGGGGCGGGGGAAGTATGCCTTATGATTAACGATACGTGGTGTGATCATAACAACATATAGGAACTCAAGTCCTTCTGTTCACCTGACTTAGAATTCCTCACAATCAAATGTCGACTGCATTATCTACCAAGGGAATTCTCTTCGATTATAATCACAGCCTTATATATTCCCATATATATAATATTCCCGTATATATAATCACAGCCGTATAAATTTTAACAAGGCTAATCTGAAAACAAGACTCCCTAAATTATATCAGCATATCGATTGCGCAACCAGGGCTGGTAAAACCCTGGATCATTGTTATTCTAACTTCCGCGACGCATATAAGGCCCTCCCCCGCCCTCCTTTCAGAAAAGCTGACCACGACTCCATTTTGCTGCTTCCAGCCTACAGACAGAAACTAAAACAAGAAGCTCCCGCTCTCAGGTCTGTTAAACGCTGGTCCGACCAATCTGATTCCACGCTTCAAGACTGCTTCGATCACGTGGATTGGGATATGTTCCGCATTGCATCCAACAACAAATTGATGAATACGCTGATTCGGTGAGCGAGTTCATTAGAAAGTGCATCGGCAATGTCGTACCCACAGCAACTATTAAAACATTCCCAAACCAGAAACCGTGGATTGATGGCAGCATTCGCGCGAAACTGAAAGCGCAAACCACTGCTTTTAACCAGGGCAAGGTGACCGGAAACATGACCGAATACAAACAATGTAGCTATTCCCTCCGCAAGGCAATCAGACAAGCTAAGCGTCAGTATAGAGACAAAGTAGAGTTGCAATTCAACGGCTCAGACACAAGAGGTATGTGGCAGTGTCTACAGTCAATCACGGATTACAAAAAGAAAACCAGCCCCGTCGCGGACCAGGATGTCTTGCTCCCAGACAGACTAAATAACTTCTTTGCTACCAAAACCTGTGGACTCTCCTTCACTGCAGCCGACGTGAGTAAAACATTTAAACGTGTTAACCCTCGCAAGGCTGCAGGCCCAGGCGGTATCCCCAGCCGTGTCCTCAGAGCAGACCAGCTGGCTGGTGTGTTTATGGACATATTCAATCAATCCTTATCCCAGTATGCTGTTCCCACATGCTTCAAGAGGGCCACCATTGTTCCTGAAAGCTAAGGTAACTGAGCTAAACAACTACACTCACTTCCGTCATCATGAAGTGCTTTGAGAGACTAGTCAAGGACCATATCACCTCCACCCTACCTGACACCCTAGACTCACTCCAATTTGCTTACCGCCCCAATAGGTCCACAGACGACGCAATCGCAACCACACTGCACACTGCCCTAACCCATCTGGACAAGAGGAATACCTATGTGAGAATGCTGTTCATCGACAACAGCTCAGCATTTAACACCATAGTACCCTCCAAACTCGTCATCAAGCTCGAGACCCTGGGTCTTGACCCCACCCTGTGCAACTAGGTACTGGACTCCCTGATGGGCCGCCCCCAGGTGGTGAGGGTAGGTAACAACATCTCCACCCCGCTGATCCTCAACACTGGGACCCCACAAGGGTGCGTTCTGAGCCCTCTCCAGTACTCCCTGTTCACCCACGACTGCATGGCCATGCACGCCTCCAACTCAATCATCAAGTTGGCGGACGACACTACAGTGGTAGGCTTGATTACCAACAACGACGAGACGGCCTACAGGGAGGAGGTGAGGGCCCTCGGAGTGTGGTGTCAGGAAAATAACCTCACACTCAACGTCAACAATAGAAAGGGATTATTGTGGACTTCAGGAAACAGCAGAGGGAGCAGCCCCCTATCCACACCGACGGGACAGTAGTGGAGAAGGTGGGAAGTTTTAAGTTTATCGGCGTACACATCACGGACAAACTGAATTGGTCCACCCACACAGACAGCGTTGTGAAGAAGGCGCAGCAGCGCCTCTTCAACCTCAGGAGGCTGAAGAAATTTGGCTTGTCACCAAAAGCACTCACAAACTTCTACAGATGCACAATCAAGAGCATCCTGTCGGGCTGTATTACCGCCTGGTACGGCAACTGCTCCGCCCACAACCGTAAGGCTCTCCAGAGGGTTGTGAGGTCTGCACATCGCATCACCGTGGGCAAACTACCTGCCCTCCAGGACACCTACACCACCCGATGTCACAGGAGGGCCATAAAGATCATCAAGGACAACAACCACCTGAGCCACTGACTGTTCACCCTGCTCTCATCCAGAAGGCAAGGTCAGTACAGGTGCATCAAACCAGGGACCGAGAGACTGAAAAACAGCTTCTATCTCAAGGACATCAGACTGTTAAACAGCCACCACTAACATTTAGTGGCTGCTGCCAACATACTGACTCAACTCCAGCTCACTTTAATAATGGAAATTGATGTAAAAAATATATCACTAGCCACTTTAAACAATGCCACTTAATATAATGTTTACATACCCTACATTACTCATCTCATATGTATATGTATATACTGTACTCTATATCATCTACTGCATCTTGCCATCTTTATGTAATACATGTATCACTAGCCACTTTAAACAATGCCACTTTTATGTTTACATACCCTACATTACTCATCTCAAATGTATATACTGTACTCAATACCATCTACTGCATCTTGCCTATGCCGTTCTGTACCATCACTCATTCATATATCTTAATGTACATATTCTTTATCCCTTTACACTTGTGTGTATAAGGAAGTAGTTGTGGAATTGTTAGGTTAGATTACTTGTTGGTTATTACTGCATTATCGGAACTAGAAGCAAAAACATTTCGCTACACTCGCATTAACATCTGCTAACCATGTGTATGTGACAAATAAAATTTATTTGATTTGAGTTCGAAGCCAAAGCTTACTTCCCTTCGTCGGTGATTGGTCAAAAGTAGGGATTCATCAATAAAGTCTTTGTTGTCGTTCAACGAGAGACGACTCGTTTTCATGCACATTTTTTCGTTGAGAAATACTGCACCATACATCTTAGTTAGATGTAAAATTGCTTGACTAAGATCTCGGCAAAAACGTCAAAATTAATGAGTTATCTTAGATTAATTTGGACTATTTTGAGGAAGTGTATACTGGCTACGGTGTCTCAAAATGGACAAACCGTACTATTGCCACTATTTTTCAATTTTTTTTCAAGGTCTTTGAAGAGAGTATGCGAGTATACTCGTTCAGTTCGACTAGACAAGTTTTGCTAGGCGCCAGCCGAGCTTAAGCATGCTGATGCCTTTAGCAATCCGCATGTGACGAACTGGACCAAAGCTGATCTTTCTCTGCCCCCCCTCTTTCTCCATCTCCACAGAACACAGAAGCTCACTACTCCAGCTGGTCCAGCAGCCTGACAGACGACGGTCTGACCAACACGACCCTGAGCAGCTTGGGGAACCAGAGTATGGAGGGCCGTGGTTCGGCTGTCTACACTCCTGTGTCTCCCAGCAGGTTCCTGGCCGTGGAGGCAAGCGCTGTCCTCTCCTCCCTACAAACCATCCCCGAGTTCGCAGAGACTCTTGAGCTCATAGACTCGGTCAGTTGGGTGATTCTCATGAAAGCACTTTTAACCATGGAAGTAGCAAAATTTGTTAGAAAAACCATGATCCATCTGCAACAATCAACTATCATTCTGAAGACTATGTTGCCTAGTTTATGGCACTGTGTCTCATTTTAAATACATTTTACATTTTCGTCTGAATTTTGTACATTTTCAGCCCAAATTCTTATTGCCAAAAAGCATCCATATTACATCATCCTCTGGGCATTTTATACAATTTTACTTTAGATAAACCCAACTTATTTGAATACAAAACTAAATATGTTGCAGATTTTTTTTATGCTAGGTGAAGTTTACATTTTACTAAAATATTAATTATGTAAAAACAGTGTCTGTGGACATGTTTGTCATTACCATAAACTTTTTTCAAATTGCTGTAAAAACTCCAATAATTTTTTTATTCGAGTTTTATACACACATGATGCATTATCTAGAGGAGTAGTCCTTTAGATGAGCACAAGTTCATTTAATGTCTTTTATTTTTTTACTTTCACCTTTATTTAACCAGGTAGGCTAGTTGAGAACAAGTTCTCATTTACAACTGCGACCTGGCCAAGAATAAAGCAAAGCAGTTTGACACATACAACAACACAGAGTTACACATGGAATGAAAAAAACATGCAGTAGAAAAAAATATATCTATAATACATACATTGTGTGCAATTGAGGTAAGATAAGGGAGGTAAAGGCAATAAATAGGCCATGGTGGCGAAGTAATTACAATATACCAATTAAACACTGGAGTGATTGATGTGCAGAAAATGAATGTGCAAGTAGAGATACTGGGGTGCAAAGGAGCAAGATAAATAAATAAATACAGTATGGGGATGAGGTAGTTGGATGGGCTTTATTACAGATGGGCTATGTACAGGTGCAGTGATCTGTGAGCTGCTCTGACAGCTGGTGCTTAAAGCTAGTTAGGGAGATATGAGTTTCCAGCTTCAGTAATTTTTTAAGTTCGTTCCAGCCATTGGCAGCAGAGAACTGGGAGGAAAGGCGGCCAAAGGAGGAATTGGCTTTGGGAGTGACCAGTGAGATATACCTGCTGGAGCGCGTGCTACGGGTGGGTGCTACTAGGGTGACCAGTGAGCTGAGATAAGGCGGGGCTTTACCTAGCAGAGACTTGTAGATAACCTGGAACCAGTGGGTTTGGCGACGAGTATGAAGCGAGGGCCAGCCAACGAAAGTGTACAGGTCGCAGTAGTGGGTAGTATATGGGGCTTTGGTGACAAAACGGATGGCACTGTGATAGACTGCATCCAATTTGTTGAGTAGAGTGTTGGAGGCTATTTTGTAAATGACATCGTTGAAGATCGGTAGGATGGTCAGTTTTACGAGGGTATGTTTGGTAGCATGAGTGAAGGATGCTTTGTTGCGAAATAGGAAGCCGATTCTAGATTTAATTTTGGATTGGAGATGCTTAATGTGAGTCTGGAAGGAGAGTTTACAGTCTAACCAGACACCTAGGTATTTGTAGTTGTCCACATATTCTAAGTCAGAACCGTCCAGAGTAGTGATGCTGGATGGGCGGGCAGGTGTGGGCATTGCCCGGTCGAAGAGCATGCATTTAGTTTTACTTGCATTTAAGAGCAGTTGTAGGCAATGGAAGGAGAGTTGTATGGCATTGAAGCTCATCTGGAGGTTAGTTAACACAGTGCCCAAAGAAGGGCCAGAAGTATACAGAATGGTGTCGTCTGCGTAGAGGTGGGTCAGAGAATCACCAGCAGCAAGAGCGACATCATTGATGTATACAGAGAAGAGAGTCGGCCCGAGAATTGAACCCTGTGGCACCCCCATAGAGACTGCCAGAGGCCCAGACAACAGGCCCTCCGATTTGACACACTGAACTCTATCAGAGAAGTAGTTGGTGAACCAGGTGAGGCAGTCATTTGAGAAACCAAGGCTGTTGAGTCTGCCGATAAGAATGTGGTGATTGACAGAGTCGAAAGCCTTGGCCAAGTTGATGAATACGGCTGCACAGTATTCTCTCTTATCGATGGCGGTTATGATATCGTTTAGGACCTTGAGCGTGGCTGAGGTGCACCCATAACCAGCTCTGAAACCAGATTGCCATCACTAGCACATTAGAGTCTGCTGAAATCACTGGCCACTTTAAAAATGGAACACCTAGTCACTTTAATAATGTTTACATATTTTGCATTACTCAATTCATATGTATATACTGTATTCTATCCTATCCTACTTTATCTTCTTCCATGTCGCTCTGACATTGCTTATCCAAATATTTATATATTCTTAATTACATTCCTTTATTTTAGATTTGTGTGTATTATTGTGAAATTGTTAGATATTAACTGTTAGATATTACTGCACTGTTGGAGCTAGAAACACAAGCATTTCGCTACACACGCAATAACATCTGCTAAACATGTGTATGTGACAAATATAAAATTTGATTCAATTTTTTTTATTGGATTTTTGCACATTTGAGAGATATGCTTTTTGTGCATGTGGAACATTTCAAGGATCTTTTAGTTCAGCTCATGAAACATGGGACTAACACTTTACCTGTTGAGTTTTATATTTTTGTTCAGTGTACTTATGCTAAAATCATGGGTCTTTAGTCAATTGCGTTTTCAGTGATTTGAGTTTTATGCAAGTCATTTGGGATTGACAAATGACACAGTGTGATGATTTATTGGGTTGATTTGTCTCTAATAGAGCTCGGTACAGTTTTTCAATGGCGAACTATGAAACACTCATTACCAAAACATGCATTCTCATCTCTGAAACCTGTTTATTATTCACGTAATGGACCAATATTTAGAAAATATTAGGATAAAGAAAATGTATACTTTAGAAATTTTGGCTTAATCTGTAACTTTTGTACTTTATCCAAATATGTGTACCTTAAAAAAAAACAGTTATGACAACAACAAAAATAGATTCAGAAAAGGTTATGTGTTGTGGAAAAATTCCAAAATTAATTTTAATAATTACATTCTAAATATTTGTTTTCAGTGTCAGGCCTTTTTATTATAAAAAATATTAGAAATTGATTTGTTTAACTTTTTTTGGACTTCAAAGACTTGCTTTAATGAGAATTTTTGCATTAGTATTTGTTGATATTGTGGTAAAATGCATCATATCTGATCAATAAACATAACAATCATTATGAAATCGATAAAAACAGATCCTGATCTTCGTGATCCAAGAGGAATTATGGTGAGAAAAGTGTTTTATTAATTAATACATTTTTTGTCAAATTAAAATTATAGTCATTCTATTTATATGGTGAGCTCCTCCTGTCTCCCTGTTGTGGCTGACTCAGTATGGCACATAGATACAATATAATACTACAAAATGTTGTCTATTTAAGTCTGTGAAGTTATTTCTGCTTTTTTTCCTCCTGTCTCTCATGTTTATTTTCAAACGAAGCACTGGCTCAGTTTTTTTCATGCTGTCAAGTGTGTCATATTCATAGATTAAGGTTATTGAACATGCAGATAACTGTTAAATTGTGTAATTCTGGTTAACAATCCAAATAAAATTAAGCATAGTCATTGTGTTATAATCTTGTAAAAACATTCTTGAATTCTTATTTGACCCTGTAGGACCCAGTGGCTTGGAGCGAGGTGACCAGTTTCAGCTTGAAGGAAATGACCTCGCCCCTGAAACAGGAAGTGATGTTGTCTGTCTCTCAAGTGGGGGTGCCAGAAGGAGCTAGCTACCATTTTGAGGACTCAGTCATAATGGACCTGAGTGAGAAATACACTGAACTGATCCCTGCCTCTTCACCCACCGTGACTAAGCTGAGCACACCTCCCTCCATCCTGAAGAGGAGGGAGAGGGGGGAGCAGTACCCTGCCAGTCAGTGTCACAGCACCTCCTTTTTGGACAACAGCACCACCTCACCTAGCGTCACTCATGTCAAAGCACTGCCATTCTCTCCCTCCCAGGTAGGATGTCCTGACTAGGTAACGTATAATCTAATACCATCAAGTAATTATGCAAACCACTGATCTATGATTTATGCTATACATTGTTTTGTAAGACCTTTAAACAGGTCAACATTCACAAGGCCGCAGGCCAAGACGGATTACAAGGACGTATACTCAGAGCATGCGCTGACCAACTTGCAAGTGTCTTCACTGACATTTTCAACCTGTACCTGACAGTCTGTAATACTTACATGTTTCATGCAGACCACCATAGTCCCTGTGCCCAAGAACACCAAGGTAACCTGGCTAAATGATTATCGAACCGTAGCACATGAATTGCTTTAAAAGGCTGGTCATGGCTCACATCAACACCATCATCCCAGAAACACTAGACCCACTCTAATTTGCATACGGCACCGACAGAGCCACAGATGACACAATCTCTATTGCACTCCACACTGCCCTTTCACACCTGGACAAAAGTAACACCTACGTGCGAATGCTGTTCATTGACAACAGCTCAGCGTTCAACACGATAGTGTGCTCAGAGCTCTTCACTAAACTAAGGACCCTGGGAATAAACACTTCCCTCTGCAACTGGATCCTGGACTTTGTGACAGGCCACCCCCAGGTGGTAAGGGTAGGCAACAACACATCAAGAGCATCTTGACTGGTTGCATCACCGCCTGGTATGTCAACTGCTCGGCCTCCAACCGCAAGGTGCTACAGAGGGTAGTGCGTACGGCCCAGTACATCACTGGGACCAAGCTTCATGCCATCCAGGACATCTATACCAGGCGGTGTCAGAGGAAGGCCTTAAAAATGGCCAAAGACTCCAGCCACCCGGAGCGCCAAGTCTATGTCCAAAAGGCTTCTTAACAGCTTTTACCCCCAAGCCATAAGACTGCAGAACAGCTAATCAAATGTCTACCCGGACTATTAGCATTTTTCTTCAGCTGTTTATTATCTATGCATTGTCACTTTACCCCTAGCTACATGTACATATTACCTCGACTAACCTGTACCCCCGCACATTGACTCGGTACCAGTACCCCCTGTATTTAGCCTTGTTATTGTTACTTTTTTATTTTGTACATATTTTCTTAACTATTATTTATCTTAACTGCATTGTTGGTTAAGGGCTTGTAAGTAAGCATTTCATGGTAAGGTAAATACACCTGTTGTATTTGGGGCATGTGACAAATACAATTTGATTGTCATATAGCCTGCATACAGTAGAGCAGGGGTAAGCAACTAGATTCAGCAACACCCCGATTTTTGGTCGTAGCGGATGGTTGGGGGTCCGGAACATAATTCTAATAATTTGTACACTGCAAATTGACCACAACTAAGCCCAAAAATAGATTTGAAAATGACAATTTTCATACCTTGATTACATTTATTGGTAAATTGGTATAATTGGTAAACAGATTCCCTAAATTAAGCTCATTTTTAGCAGAATTCTTTTACAAAAATTTCAAAACCCTAAAAACGTTGGGCTAAAAACGTTGGGGGTCGAAGAAAATCACTTGCGTGCTGGTTTGGGCCCACGGGCCTCCTGTTGCCGACCCCTGCCATAGAGTATATTTGTGATATATGATATACGTATATGGTACAAACACTACCCTGTATTTCTCTGTAGTTTTTCAACGTGTCTGGAGTTGAGGATTTAACTTTAGAAAACCCAGCTCTGACGTCCACCCCAGTGTGCGGTCACAAACGTGCCAACACCACCCCCCTCCAGAAGGAGTTAACAACCAAGTATCAGAAGGAGAATGCTGGGTGAGTTTTCTAGAACAGTTCTGTGTCAATATTTCACTCCTACACCAATAGAGGCTTTCTCATATGCATGTACTGTCTGACTGTTTTACAAGGTTCAGGACCCCCAAGGTTCGTAAAGCCATCATGTTTCCCATGCCACTAACTCCAACACCATTCAAGACTGTCACGTCCACCCAAGAGAAGATGCAGTCCCAGCTGAAAATGATGGTATATTTATAACACAGGAATAACGTTTATAAGTCATGTCTGTATTATCTGTTTTGTATTTGGTGTGTGAGGGGATGTTGTATTATGTAACTCTTCCTGAGGTGTGTGTGTGTGTGTGTGTGTGTGTGTGTGTGTGTGTGTGTGCGTGCGTGCGTGCGTGCGTGCGTGCGTGCGTGCGTGCGTGCGTGCGTGCGTGCGTGCGTGCGTGCGTGCGTGCGTGCGTGCGTGCGTGCGTGCGTGCGTGCGTGCGTGCGTGCGTGCGTGCGTGCGTGCGTGCGTGCGTGCGTGCGTGCGTGCGTGCGTGTGTGTGTGTGTGTGGTGTGTGTGTTCTGTTAGATGCAGCAGCCCAGGTCCCTAGCCTACCTGGAGGAAGAGGTGCTTAGAGTGGAAAACAAGGTTGATATGTTAATTCATGCAGAAACACAGGCTGACTTCTGCTCCTCCTGGAAACATGAGGTATCTGAAGCTCATATTCATCCATAGAGATTTGTACACAGTAATTATGAAGTAATTCCATTCAAACAACTTTATTTGTCACCTCCTGGCAATTATGTCAGGGCTATAGCGGTGCTTAAGACACATTTAACTAGAAACCAACGATAATGACTAAACAAAGAATAAATAGACCAGAACCTGCGTGATAAAGACTTCAAAGTGCCTTTCAATAAATATATTAGTATTAAACTTAGATGGAATTCAACTTTTTTTACAGTCTTATCCATTCCATGTTTTGTAACCCAGGTTGATCCATCGTCCAGGAGTGTTAGGAATTCCCTGGCTGTGGAACCCTGGAATAAGGACTGCCACAGTGCTCAACTCTATTTCCAAGAAGACTTCAACAATGCACAGGTGAGATATCACTTTTCAAGTTGCCATCAGAAGCACTGAAAATGAGATGCATACAGACTATTATAGATGAGGATGGCAAACCACGGTGGGAGTGAAGGACGATTAAGAGAGCATTGAAGACTGAGACAGTACTTTAAAGGTCTCTCACATTGTCTCAGATCCATGGGGAGAGCCTGCTGACCAGCGCCCCCTTGAGGTCGTCCATGTTGGGCTGTGAGGAGCTGGTGTACTCGCCAGCCCCTGGAGTAGGACCAGGGAGAGAGGAGCCATGCTGTTACCTGCCCCACCACACCATCGCACCGAGGAGAGACGACAACTGTGAGTGGGATGCTGTGGTATTTGGGAAGACTGATGATCAGATGATCGTAGCTGAGCAGGCCAGACAGTTCCTCAGCTCCCAGACACCTGGCTGTGCCTCCAGAACCTTGGTACTCTGACAGGACCTCAACACTACTGTGTTTAGACATTCAGCCCAATTCTGATTTTATTTGCCACTAATTGGTCTTTTGACCAATCAGATTTTTGCCAGTAATTGGGCAAAAGATCAGAATTGTGCTGCCTGTGTAAGTACAACTTTAGTAGCTAACAGTTAGCCTGGTCCTACTGTATGTGCTTTCTGGCTTGACACTGACGATAGGAGTTGGCAAGAGAGCACAAACAGATCTGGACCAGGCTCGCTAACAGTCACTAAGATAGTTTGAGGTATGCTAATACTAGACAATTTTACTATAGGTAGGAAAAATCATATTACCTACTTTTATTTTTTGTCCATGGATTCACACAAAACAACCACCTGTGATGTTTTTATTTGTCTGTTTTCAATTACAGGGTGATAGGAAAATGATTTAACAATATGTAGGCTATTAACCATACTGGTAGCAATTCATTGAAGTTATTTTGTATTGAATAACCTTAAAGACCATAACTCTGTTGATTTTGCACTATAAAAAGTGGTGTATGTGTTGTATACTGTAGCAAGAGAAAGGTGGAAGCATTTAATGAATGTTTTCTGCATTGAAGGTACAGAGAAATTAGAATCTGTAATTTATTGTGCAGAAGCCTTTGAAGCTTTTCTCATCAAAAATAATATTGATATTGTACATCTGATGGTGTTAATGCTGTTTTACCGCTAAACAAAACTCCCACCTCAATGGCATTTTTTAACACTTCATCAGTGAATCATGTTAGATACTGAAAATACTTTTCAAAACTTATAAAGAAATGTACTGTTACTTCTTTGCACAGACTGTAAACATGTTCTAATTATTTTGAATTGGACAATAGCAGTATCTATTCTCTCTCCCTGGAGATGAAAGCATTAAAAAATTCACAGAACACATCCTGCCCCATATTCACATTTTGTCCCATATTATTACAAACACAGTTTACAGTCTTCCACCTCAGATGTCTATGCAGAAGCAAATTGCACTTATTGTTTTCAACATTTGTGTATTCCTTTGGATGTAGCATACACATTTTGTTATAATTGAATGTACTGTTATTATTAACCAGAAGTAAGGGTGATGGAGTTGGGCTTTGTGGCATAGTACTGTGTGCATGTTCTGCTGCTACTGAGACAAAGCAGGTCATGCATGTCTGAGGGTCAGAAGCCATTGGAGAAACACTGCCTGGGACAAACATACTTTAATAAACATTTTGGCAGTTGGTTGGTGTACATAAGTTAAAGTACTTGCTCCTTGGGTGTCCAAAGAGTTTGTTTTATGTATTGGGATTTCACTTACCGGTAACTCAAATTGTAAAAGTATAGGTATGTAAACTGATTCCTTTCTTAGCAAGGTTTTAAACATGGATTTTAATTTGAAGTCATAAAACATTATGTAGAAAGTTCTGTAAGGCATTTTAAGAAAGTCAAGTGTTGATCTACAGTATTTTATTCTGAAGTGAGGTGTGTTAGTTTTACCCCACCTTAAGAAGTATTTTATCAACCTGTGCTAGCAATAGGTAATAGATCCAGCTAAATATCAAATAGGTTTCAGTTGATAGGAGTACTAGGGCAACTGAAGGATATTCCAATCAAAGTTAATTTCAAGTGTACTGCATCTTTGTGTAAAGATTTATTGTAATATGATTTAACATTTTGTTTACCTGTAATATTATTTATTTTTAAACCTGTTCCTAATTCTAGGTTTGGAGGGAAAAATGTACATGTAGCACTTTGGTCTTTCTATAAAATAGAAATTATACACATTTGTTTTTCACAGTTTTTATATGGCACATGTCACCTGTGTATAGAGTCACTGCCAACTTGTGCACATGTACCTCAGTTTGGTAATAATAAAACGCTAAAACTATTAGCTTGTGTTGCAGTAAGTTCCCACTGTAGAGGAGTGTGTTTTGCTTGTGAGTGCCTGAAGACTGGGTGGGCAGGAAGCTCAATCATACTATGAAGACGGCAAACAATGATGTAACATTACAATGTATTTTGTTCAAATATAATATATGCAATATGTACAAATTAAAGTGAAGCAGCAGTGCAAATAACAATGGGGTAAAAACAGCTAACAAATAAGGGATCACAGTTGGCTATTAACAGTAGAGAAGAAGACTGACAGAACATGTACTTTGCTGTACTCCATTAATCTCAATGGTGAATAGAGGATAAACATACTCCAGAACAAGTAGTGTAACATGTCACACCCTTATGATTGATATTTCACTATTACCCCAAAATATGACAGCTATAATAGCTCCAGTTTTGTGAAGTTTGTGTTTTGATGAACCTAACAGCCATGGAAACTAACACAGAAGAAAGGGCTGCACATACATGATACAATTCTTAGAGATAAACAATCAGTCAGGTTCAAATGCTACATTGATGGAGCAATTTACATCTCCCAGTCCCTGGGTGTCAATCTTCCTCCGGTGGCCCTTGGACAGCACACGGTGCAACAGGCTAGGGGAGCTGTGGGCCGAGCCTGACTTTGAGGAGGCCTCGTGTCCCAGGGCCCGGAAGAGGCTCTCTTTCTCATGCCTGGGGACCTTTGGAGTACTACGACCGCTGCATACATAAAGAGGGAAACAAACACAGAGGGTTTCTTGTTGATTCTCATTGACCCAATATATAGAAGTCCTATTGGATGGGAAAACTGCATACGGTGGTAGTTTTTTGACTATACTGAGGACAACTACAATCAACTGAAGTCAATCCTCTCTGTGGTTTGTTGGGTGGGGAGGAGGTGAGATAGGATCACAGATGTTCTCACCTTGTGCAGCCACATGGGGCATCAGGAGCTGCATCCTTGGATGAACTCTGTAACGAGCTTGGATTGGCATTCACCGGCTCATGATCATCACTCTGTAAACCCATACCAAAATTAGACCTTCTGGTCAACGTCCATGATTACATCATCAAGCTTTTGTCCAACAACTAGTTGGGACGGTTTATTTCTGTAGAGTTAATTGCCAGGAAGCTATGTTATATACTGTTGAAGTCGGAAGTTTACATACACTTAGGTTGGAGTCATTAAAACTCGTTTTTCAACCACTTCACAAGTTTCTTGTTAACAAACTATAGCTTTGGCAAGTCGGTTAGGACATCTACTTTCTGTGTGCGTGACAAGCTATTTTTCTAACAATTGTTTACAGACAGATTGTTTCACTTATAATTCACTGTATCAATTCCAGTGGGTCAGAAGTTTACATACACCAAGTTGACTGTGCATTTAAACAGCTTGGAAAATTCCAGAAAATGATGTCATGGCTTTAGAAGCTTCTGATAGGCTAATTAACATCATTTGAGTCAATTGTAGGTGTACCTGTGGATGTATTTCAAGGCCTACCATCAAACTCAGTGCCTCTTTGCTTGACATCATCAGAAAAAAAATGGTAGACCTCCACAAGTCTGGTTCATCCTTGGGAGCAATTTCCAAACGCCTGAAGGTACCACATTCAACTGTACAAACAATAGTACGCAAGTATAAACACCATGGGACCAAGCAGCTGTCATTACCGCTCAGGAAGGAGACGCGTTCTGTCTCCTAGAGATTAACCTACTTTGGTGTGAAAAGTGCAAATCAATCGCAGAACAACAGCAAAGGACCTTGTGAAGATGCTGGAGGAAACAGGTACAAAAGTATCTATATCCACAGTACAACAAGTCCTATATTGACATAACCTGAAAGGCCGCTCAGCAAGGAAGAAGCCACTGCTCCAAAACCGCCATAAAAAAGCCAGACTACGGTTTGCAACTGCACATGGGGACAAAGATCGTACTTTTTGGAGAAATGTCCTCTGGCCTGCAAGCTGAAGAACACCATCCCAACCGTGAAGCACGGGGGGGGCAGCATCATGTTGTGGGGGTGCTTTGCTGCAGGAGGGACTGGTGCACTACACAAACGTGGATTACGTGGATATATTGAAGCAACATCTCAAGACATCAGTCAGGAAGTTAATGCTTGGGCGCAAATGGGTCTTCCAAATGGACAATGACCCCAAGCATACTTCCAAGGTTGTGGCAAAATGGCTTAAGGACAACAAAGTCAAGGTATTGGAGTGGCCATCACAAAGCCCTGACCTCAATCCTATAGAAATGTTGTGGGCAGAACTGAAAAGGCGTGTGTGAGCAAGGTGGCCTACAAACCTGACTCAGTTACACTAGCTCTGTCAGGAGGAATGGGCCAAAATTCACCCAACTTATTGTGGGAAGCTTGTGGAAGTCTACCCTACACGTTTGACCCAAGTTAAACCATTTAAAGGCAATGCTACCCAAATACTAATTGAGTGTATGTAAAGTTCTGACCCACTGGGAATGTGATGAAAGAGATAAAAGCTGAAATAAATCACTCTACTATTATTCTGACATTTCAAATTCTTAAAATAAAGTAGTGATCCTAACCGACCTAAGACAGGGAATTTTTAATGTCAGGAATTGTGAAAAACTGAATTTAAGTCTAAGGTGTATGTAAACTTCCGACTTCAACTGTATCTACACAGTAAGTTCTACACTGTCAAAACATTACTCATCTCTTTTTAGTCCAATATCTGGATGAGCAACAAACCTTAATGAAAGGTTGTTCACAAAACAAAAATATAAAAAACATTCTACATTCCTTTTTTTAATCTTGCTTTTCAGCAGTCAGGGGAAAAACCTTACCTGGTTCAGTCTGGTCACACATGCGGTTGGAAAGTACCCCTCTGCCCCGTTCTGTAGACGCCCGAACCACCACGAGGGCTCATCTCTGAAGAGAACTTGGATGATGTCACCCTGACAGAGTTGAAGTTCATCTGGCCATTGAGGCCTGTAGTTGACTGCTGCTACTACCTGAAGGAGAAGAAGTAAGATGCCACTGTAACTCAGTAAGAGACAAAGTACTACTCAAGGAATAGTTGACCTATTTTTGGTTCCAACTTCAAAAAACACTTTCATTTGTTAATGCAAGATAATAAGAGTTGAGGATGCTCTCTCCCTTTACCTGAGACAACTGAAGTTACAGCTCATTGCACTCAGAATATTACATCATGCTACAAATCCTATTCTTGAGATTTAATTAATATACTTAATTAATTAATTGTCTATCTTGATGAACCAACAGGTTACAGAGGCCAAACCCAGCCACTGCGCTTTCATTCAAAATGTCCCCACAGAAGACCAGATAAGAGGATTATCTTGTCTTAAATTACAAGTACTGTATATCCTTACACTGACATCAGTGACATGTAACTTTTGCCAGGAGAGAGACAATACCGTGGACAGTGTATTTGTTGCTCTAAATAAAAACAGGAGTTACTGTACAGTTTATGAGCACAGAAGTTTGATAATAATTTGTTACTGAAAGAGAGGGATAAGAGTCTATCTAGGTCTCCTGTTCCTCATGTCTGTCAACAGTCCAAGGCTCGCTGGAGTTGATCTCCTTTAAATAACCAATAGAGAGAGCTATATATAGAAGGTCCTTAGCTGTGATGTGGAAAAAGGAGAGGGGGTCAAGGCCTGCCTAGAGGAGTAGACTACACTGCTTCCCTCAAGTCATTCCCTTATGTCACTTTCTGCTGAGAAAGTCCACCAATCACATCGGACTAATCTTGCTAAATCAATTCTAAGTAGATCTTCTAGCTCTACTGTATACCGTATATTGTTGTCACTGTGTTCATCTTATCATCCATTCATGTTGTTGCTCCATTCCTCTAGTCTAAATGACAACACATCTTGATCCTCTGCAGAACGTCACCCTGACACTGGATCGTTCACATCTGTGCTTGCTATATATTTGATGTTCTGGTTGCGACTTACTATACATGTAGCTCTATCAATAATGAGAAATCATTAACATACCTTCACTGCTTCCCTAGGCCTGTATCTTGTTCTTGCTCTACAAGCTGATAAAAAAGGGTAGATATGAAGTCATAAAGAGCTGTTAGGCAAGATGACAGCAAAACTATGATAGGCTACTGAAAACCAGTCAATGAAAATACCCTGAAAAAGCAAATAAATGAATCCTCTATGCACAATAACAACCTCAATAAAGACCAGGACAGTATGACAACATGAGACTAGTCCAAAATAGAACTGGGGCCATAATGGATCAAGAGTTTCAGAGTACTCTAGGATAAGTTACTTCCTCTTCATGCATTCTTATTCATTGTGATTCAAGGCAAAACTGATCCTAAATCAGCACTCATACACTGAGAAACAGAGAGGATTGCAGGTGGTACTCACCTTGTGGGGAGAAGACAGTGGTGAATACCTCAAAGTGCCCATCACTCTGCACGTAGATCTTCTGCATCCTCTCCTGCTGTGTCTGAGACACTGTCTGGCAGCTCCACACTATTGCACGCCGCTTTAAATAACACCAGTGTCACTAATCCCACCGCACAGAAACACAGTAACACATACCCTTTCTCTCCATCACACACACACCCTTTCTATCCATCACACATACACACCTCACACGCATGTCACACACACACCCTTTCTATCCATCACACACACGCAAGTCGCATAAAGTGTTTCTTCGAACTCGCTGACACCTTTGAATCTATTTTCATCTGCAATCTGTCATTTTGAGTCAAACGAATACGATGACGCGAAACAAAAAGACTGATCCACCATTAACATTTTAAATCATTGCCATGTAAAAAACAAGTATAATGTACTGCAGATTTTTTTTCTGTCTACTCATTCATTTGTAGCCCACACACAAAAAAAGTGTTCACACATTTAAATTACCATTAATTAAATCGCAATACTTCATTTATTGAAATTCTTATTTTCTTATTCAGAAAAAATAAAATGTGACATATGAACAGGAGTGAAAAAAGTAGAAACATTGCCAAGACAAGCAAAGAAAACAGAAACTAAAATGATTTAATGATTTTATGGGATCAGAGTCATGTACGTTTTGAATATAAATGATTATGGATCCTAAAATGCATTTATTTTGACATCCAGTTATCAAATGTATTTATATAGCCCTTCGTACATCAGCTGATATCTCAAAGTGCTGTACAGAAACCCAGCGTAAAACCGCAAACAGCAAGCAATGCAGGTGTAGAAGCACGGTGGCTAGGAAAAACTCCCTAGAAAGGAGTTGTGTCCTGCTTTACATCAAGACCTAACGGTAACGAGGATTTAGCGTAACTCCATTTCCATGTCAATATACAGAATCTATCATTAATAAGGATAGATATCATTGCACCCTATTCCCTATATAGTGCACCAGTTTTGACCAAAAGTGAATAGGATGCCATTTGGGATGCACTGATATTCTGTATCATATTGATACCTTAACTTGGCTCTCTTTCTCTCAATGGACCTTAAAAGCTCTCCTAGTGTGCTCTCCTGGGTTAACCTACTTGAAAGCAGCCAGATCAGACTTTCTTAGCATTAGGGCACACTTTACATAACAGTTAACCTGAGTAATCTGGAAACTAGATTTTTAAAAATAGTACACTTCTAAGAATGACGCAACACTGTCATAACAATGTAGTCCACTCCAGACCAGTAGTCTATTCTCAAATTAATGGGGAGGGGAACATGACAGCAACGGTGTACTATATTGTAGTAAATACAAATCAAAACCAACATTTGAAATTGGGGTAATATACTGTATAATCAAATAAGGAACCTTATAATTTAATTGTATCTATCAATAAAAGGAGGATGGGATGGCAAACCGGTGGGAGGCTACGTTTTAAATGGCACCCTATTCCCTATATAGTGCCCAATGTTTAACCAGAGCCCTATGGGTCCTGGTTAAAAGTAGTGTGCTGTATAGGGAATAGCACAGAGTCCTTTGGGCTCTCATCATCTCACACAGGTACAGTATGAGAGTGGGTGATGACGCATAAGAGAGCCAGTCTTAGTACAGCTTCAGGGAGGCCTCAAACAAATTAGTCAAATCTTCCTCTGTGTGTTCCCTAGGAGACAGCTTGGTCACCCTTTCCTGCAAGAGACCATAGTGACACAATCAGGGGCAGACACAGGAAATACCAGTCAGAAAAGAGACATAGTACATGTAATGAAAAAGGAAAGTAGCACTAGCACACTAAACTCTCCTTGCTTGTGGGTTTATTACCAACATCTGGGCTCAATAGTCTTAAACAGGGCGTGAAAGAACATGTCTTGCACATTTAATGTGAAACATTTCTACCTGAGGTATTGTTCCTCTCACTAGGTCAGGTATGTCATCCTTGGTGTAGCCGACAGCACTCAGACCGTCCTCTACCTTCAGGTCATAGAGGAACTGTCTCAGGGTGTCGGCCAGGAGCAGCCCAGCGTCCTCCCTCTTGGTGTTGCTCACGTCAGCCCCTGAGGAGAGACATGGAGGGGTGTGAGCTTGACGTCACAAAATCAGCGAGGAAACAATAGTGCCACGCATGCATGACACCTCTTAATGCACCTGTCCAGAGCACTGTTTATGGTATAGATTACCATTTGAGACTAAGCAATGGTAAAAGGAAATTACAATTGAGAATATATTTGTGTTAGTATTTAATGACAACACTGTTGGGGGTGTTGTAGTGAAGAGTTGCTGTTACCAAGTATCTCTGCTGCCTCCAGGTGGCGCTCTGGACACATACTGGCAGTGAAGGCAAAGACAGCAGGAGAGGTCAGAACCACAGACAGACCATGAGGCTATGGGACAGAAGAGCAACACATGGGAACTATTAATGCTTGATAGTTAAACTGTGAATGGAGATACATATTTCTGAAACAATATATTTGTTATATACAGTTAACTGCCAAAATAAAGGAAACACTTCAGTAAATGAGGGATACTAAGTATAATGAACAAAAATATAAACAACAATTTCAAAGATTTTACTGAGTTACAGATCATATAAGGAAATCAGTCAAATTAAATCAATTAAATTCAAATCTATGGATTTCACATGACTGGGTAGGGGTGCAGCTAGGTGGCTGGTATCAGACAATCCCGCAGATAAAGAAGCCAGATGTGGAGGTCCTGGACTGGCTACACGTGGTCTGCGATTGTGAGGCCGGTTGGACGTAGTTCCAAATTCTCTAAAATGCTGTTGGAGGTGGCTTATGGTAGAGAAATTAACATTTAATTCTCTGGCAACAGCTCTAGTGGACATTCCTGCATGGCAATTGCGCTCTCCCTCAAAACTTGAGACATCTGTTGCATTGTGTTGCGTGACAAAACGGCACATTTTAGAGTGACCTTTTATTGCCCCCAGCACAAGGTGCACCTGTGTAATGATACTGCTGTTTAATAAGTTTCTTGATAAGCCACACCTGTCAGGTGGATGGATTATCTTGGCGAAGGAGAAAAGCTCACTATTAGGAATGTAAACAAATTTGCTCACAACATTTGAGAGAAATAAGCTTTTTGTGCATATGGAAGATTTCTGGGATCTTTAATTTCAGCTCATGTTTCATGGGACCAACACTTTACATTCATGGGACCAACACTAAACATTTCTGTTCAGAATATATATTGAAAGCAGGTGCTTCCACACAGGTGTGGTTCCTGAGTTAATTAAACAATGAACATGCCATCATGCTTTGAGTCAGGCATATAAATGCCCAGTTGCCAAGTATTTTGGCTACTATGGCTAGAAGAAGACATCTCCGTGACTTTGAAAGAGGAGACTCAAAGGAGTATAGGGGGTTTAAAGATTGTGTGTCTCAGTCACCAGATCGCAACCCAATTGAACACTTATGGGAGATTCTGGAGAGGCACCTGAGACAGCGTTTTTTCACCACCATCAACAAGATACCAAGTTATGGGCCTCCCGAGTGGCGCAGTGCTAGCTGTGCCACTAGAGATTCTGGGTTCGAGTCCAGGCTCTGTCGCAGCCGGCCGTGACCGGGAGACCAATGGGGCGGCACACAATTGGCCCAGCATCGTCTGGATTAGGGGAGGGTTTGGCCCGGCAGGGATATCCTTGTCCCATCTCGCGACTCCTGTGGCGGGCCAGGCGCAGTGCACGCTGACACGGTCACCAGGTGTATGGTGTTTCCTCCGTCACATTGGTGCGGCTGGCTTCTGGGTTAAGTGGGCATTGTGTCAAGAAGCAGTGTGGCTTGGTTGAGTTGTGTTTTGGAGGACGCACGGCTCTTGACCTTCGCCTCTCCCGAGTCCGTACGGTAGTTGCAGCGATGAGACAAGACTGCAACTACCAATTGGATATACTTTGGGGTGAAAAAAAAAAATAGGTAAATCTTTTTTTCTTAAAGATAAAGAATTATGGAATTTCTCATGGAAGAATGGTCTCGCATCCCTCCAATAGAGTTCCAGACACTTGTAGAATCTATGCAAAGGCGGCCTAACGCCCTATTGAGACACTTACTGTTGGTGTTTCTGTTATGTTGGTGTTTCCTTTATTTTGGCAGTTACCTGAAAATATACACTGAGTATACAAAACATTAAGAACACCTTCCTAATATTGAGTTGCACCCTTGATACAAACCGGTGCGCCTGGCACCTACTACCATACCCTATTCAAAAGGCACTTAAATATTTTGTCTGGCTCATTCACAATCTATTGTCTCAATTGTCTCAAGGCTCAAAAATCCTTCTTTAACCTGTCTCCTCCCCTCCATCTACACTGATTGAAGTGGATTTAACAAGTGACATCAGTAAGGGATCATAGCTTTCACCTGGTCATTCTATGCAATGGAAAGAGCAGGTGTTCTCAATAGTTTATATACTCAGTGTATATATCAAACATGGAACAGAATACCAATGAAAATACATTATATCAGTGTCAAAACTGTGGTTATAGAGATCATAGATATTTGGAACTAAATATATGGAATTTTCAATTATATAAAAGGTCAAATTTAAAACAGACATTTTTCAATAATAAGATTGCTTTTTTATTGGTTCTAAAATGAAGAAAAGGACCAGAATCGCTTTACCACTACAGGGTGATCCACATTGTAGCCCTTAGCCATGTAAGTCTTCACATTTCCAGCAATAGGATAAGACATACCGTGGCTAGAAAATGAACAAAAAGCCTCTCATCAGTCACATTAACCATCAATCACAGGACACACTGTAACTATTCATATAAGGAAGGGGATGCGTGCAGTTTCAATCATTATGAAGGTGTAATGAGCCATATGTTTACATTACCATAAGTGGACCCCAGCATTTCCAAACCCGATCCCGGCAAACACACTGGCAAGATGCATGCTGGACCTGGCCTTTACATCCTCAGCATCGTTCACCGCCCTTAGAGGGAGAAAGTGAACAGTTAATGACGTCGCCTACATCAGCACTAATAATAAGAAACCACTGATAATAATATTCACAATAGACAGTAGTGATTTTTAGAGGATAAAACTGTGGAATAACTAATGGAGGCCTCATCAGGAAGGCGTTTACCGTTTCATGTACTTGGCCACTACATTCAGAGCATGTCTGGACCAGACATCACTAATGGGGTTACTGCCCTGGTAGGCCGGCCGGTTGATGGGGTTGGGAGGGCAGGGGCTGCGCATGTTGTAGGGAAGAGCCGTGTAGGACTCCAGGGCATGGCTGCATAAGGACACACAAAGAGAACAGATGAAGAAAATAACTTAATCCAACTCCTATTTTTCTAATCAGTCACTTCTATCTGGCACCACCTTGGCGTTATAAGAGCACAGAGTGGGGGAAAGGTCAAAGGCCTCTGCAGCATGTCGGTAGAGAGAAGCATGTTGATGAATGAGTTATTTGGCTTATAAGGTTGATAAAAGATGTGAATGTAGCCTTAAAAACATAATAATATGTTACACAGACTGACTGATTGAATGTGATCAATATACACCGCAGTTCAAAAGTTTGGGGTCACTTAAAAATGTCCCTGTTTTGAAAGAAAAGCAATTTTTTTTGTCCATTAAAATAACAGCAAATTGATCAGAAATACAGTGTAGACATTGTTAATGTTGTAAATGACTATTGTAGCTGGAAACTACTGATTTTTAATGGAATATCTACATAGGCGTACAGAGGCCAATTATCAGCAGCCATCACTCCTATGTTCCAATGGCAAGTTGTGTTAGCTAATCCAAGTCTATAATTTTAAAAGGCTAATTGATGATTAGAACACCCTTTTGAAATTATGTTAGCACAGCTGGAAACTGTTGTCCTGATTAAAGAAGCAATAAAACTGGCCTTCTTTAGACTAGTTGAGTATCTGGAGCATCAACATTTGTGGGTTCGATTACAGGCTCAAAATGGGCAGAAACAAATAACTTTCTTCTGAAACTCGTCAGTCTATTCTTGTTCTGAGAAATTAAGGCTATTCCATGCGAGAAATTGACAAGAAACTGAAGATCTGGTACAACGCTGTGTACTACTCCCTTCACAGAACAGCACAAACTGGCCCTAACCAGAATATAAAGGCCTTATTCTAAAAATGGATTAAATTGTTCTTTTTTTACTCATCAATCTACACACAATACCTCATAATGACAAAGCAAAAACTGGTTTTTAGATTAAAAATGGAAATATCACATTTACATAAGTATTCAGACCCTTTACTCAGTACTTTGTGGAAGCACCTTTGGCAACGATTACAGCCTTGAGTCTTCTTGGCTAGGACGCTAAAATGTGTATGTGACCAATAACATTTTATTTTTTTGGGAGGTTTGTCCCATTCTTCTCTGCAGATCCTCTCAAGCTCTGTCAGGTTGGATGGGGAGCGTCGCTGCACAGCTATTTTCAGGTCTCTCCACAGGTGTTAGATCGGGTTCAAGTCCGGGCTCTGGCTAGGCCACTCAAGGATATTCAGAGACTTGTCCTGAAGCCACTCCTGCGTTGTCTTGGCTGTTTGCTTAGGGTTGTTGTCCTGTTGGAAGGTCAACCTTCGCCCCAGTGAGGTCCTGAGTACTCTGGAGCAAGTATTCATCAACAATCTCTCTGTACTTTCCTCTGTTCATCTTTCCCTCGATCATGACTAGTCTCCCAGTAACTGCCACTGAAAAACATCCCCACAGCATGATGCTGCCACCACCATGCTTCCCCGTAGGGATGGTGCCAGGTTTCCTCCAGATGTGACCCTTGGCATTCAGGCCAAAGAGTTCAATCTTGGTTTCGTAAGACCTGAGAATATTGTTTCTCATGGCCTTTTGGCAAACTCCAAGCGGGCTGTCATGTGCCTTTTATTGAGGAGTGGCTGCCGTCTGGCCACTCTACCAAAAAGGCCTGATTGGTGGAGTGCTGCAGAGATGGTTGTCCTTCTGAAACGTTCTCCTATCTCCACAGAGGAACTCTGGCGCGGTCAGTGACCATCGTCCCTTCTCCCCGATTGCTCAGTTTGGCTAGGCGGCCAGCTCTAGGAAGAGTCTTGGTGGTTCCAAACTTCCATTTAAAAATGGAGGCCACTGTGTTCTTGGGGACCAATGCTGCAGAAATCTTTTGGCACCCTTCCCCAGATCCTCAACACAATCCTGTGTTGGAGCCCATGGACAATTCCTTTGACCTCATGGCTTGGTTTTTGCTCTGACATGCACTGTCAACTGTGGGACCTTATATAGACAGGTGTGTGCCTTTCATCTCTAATCAAATTAATTTACCACAGGTGGATTCCAATCAAGTCGTAGAAACATCTCAAGGATGATCAATGGAAACAGAATGCACCTGAGCTCAATTTCGAGTCTCATAGCAAAGGGTCTGAATACTTATGTAAATAAGATATTTCAGTTTTTGCTAAAACTCTGTTTTCGCTTTATCATTAAGGCGAATTGTGTGTAGATTGATGAGACATTTAAAAAAAATGTTTTGAATAAGGCTGTAAAGTAACAAAATGTTGAAAAGGGGAAGGGGGCTGAATACTTTACGAATGCACTGAATACAGTATTTTACATACCATAGCACATCAAAACCACTATTGGCAGCCACCCTCTCGGGCATATGCAGAGTGTGGAGAGGATCCACTATTCCAAGAGTCGGCTTAATGGCTCGGCTGGCTATGCCTGAATAGATGAACCAGAAGACAAGCAAGTCATACTGAGTCATTGAATGAAACATTGCAACATACAGTATGAATTTAATTATCATTTGAATGTGAGGCCAGCAATGCAACTAAGGAGAGAGATAGCTGTGCCCTGACAACGTGTTTTTTTTTTACCAGTTTTTGCTTTCAGCTTTTCGAAGTCGAAGATCGCAACACCTGTTGTCTCACTGCCAGTTCCTGCTGTTGTGGGAACTTAAGAGAAAATAGTTGCCATGTGACTAACATGTACAAGTTTAGCCTATATTAGGAAAACTGCATATCTGCACATCCATTCAATTGTTCTAAAAGTGTATGACATATTAATTTCCTCCCTGAGAGGATTTGAGGTGTAGTCTAACAAGATCAGGTGTGCACAACCATCCACAAAAAAATCTCTCTAATCTATAATAGTCAAAGTAAAGACACATTTATATACAGTGTACATACAACAGATTCTAAATGGTTCAGTGTACCAGGGTCAGTTAGTTCCTAAACCTATTAACCTCAGTGTGTATTCGTGACTGAGGGTCATAGTACCTGCGATCAGGGGCTTGAGAACACCTGTAATAGGCTTTGCCTTCCCTATAGGCGCATTGACAAAGTCTAGAAAATCCGCATCGGGATGGCAGGCATACAGGTTGGCAGCTTTACAGGTGTCAATCACTGAGCCTCCACCCACAGCAACGTAAATGTCAAACGTTTCTTTCTTCGCAAAAGCTATGGCCTCCTTGAAGCTGTATAGTAAAGAGTGAAAGTGATTACTTTATTGAAAATTCATCCCTCGATTTACTTTTTGATTACGCTTCTCATCCATACATTTACTCCAAATGAGGAAAAACTAGAATCAATATCAAATGTAATGATGAAATTCCAGTCAAGATGTATGACATACCTTGGTGTAGGTACTGTATGTAGGCTGTCATTGTAAATAATAATTTGTTCTTAACTGACTTGCCTAGTTAAATAAAATAAAAAAAATACAAAGTAATTGAAAAGAAGTTTCCCAAATGGCACTCTATTCCCTATATACGGTAGTGCATTACTTGTGACCAGAGCCCTATGGACCCTGCTCTGTTCAAAAGTAGTGCACTATATAGGGAATAGCTAGGGTGCCAATTGGAACGCATAGGGTTACCTGGAGTCTGTTGGCTCCACCCGAACATTGTCATAAACTTTGTAGTTAACCCCGTTCTGAACTAGAGACTCCAACACGGCCTCGACAGGAGAGAGCTGAGACAGATTATTGTCCGTCATCAGACACACATTACGGGCTCCCATGTTCTGAAGATCCTGCAATTTTAAAGAAAATCACAAAATAGGAGAGTGTTATTCACACCTTAGACAAAATCTTATATGATTCATGTTCAAAGCATTATATGCAAATTCAATTTTAGGCCTGTTCATGTCTCTTCTATTATTGACACTTTTTACTTGTGAACACAACCCCTTACCATTTAGGAAGAACAATTATATTATGTAAACATGAGTTGTTTAATATCTTGTCAAGAATAGCATCAACAAATAGCAGAGACTTATTTACCATACCAATTTCCCGTGTGACACCCTCTCCATATCTAATGTTTGAGCTCGCCATCTGAAACCAAATAATAACATAAAAAATATGGTTAACGTTGGCCAACATCCCAAGGAAGAATACCGTTGACTACTTTTCATTAATAAAATAGAGAAATAGATATCTTAGAAAAGTGTCAGTTCACTTTTTTTTTTTTTGCAGTACTTTAGCCTAAAGACTACTTTAATTAATAACCGTCATGTCTGCTTATTAGTAGGGCTTATTTAATTATTTTGAAAAGCTTCTGTGGCCATGTCAAAGTCAGATGAGTGAAAATATGGTTAAATAGTTCAAGTTACCTCAAATGCATAATCCGTTTTTCTTCCACAGTCATGTCCTGAAGCTAGAGCACAAACATTACAACTTTAAAACATGTTGTGACAGGGTAAAAACCACACTTTTGTTCCATGTTTTTATGGACCCTAATTAGTGGTTCACATGTACACATTTCTTTATTTTTTAAAGTGACAGTGTACTGTCCTCCTTGAGGTGTTTCTAACCAAAAAAAGATAGCCAAAATCCATTCAAGAACTGAACCAGAGTCAGGGATAGGTTTTCCGTAAACCTCTGGTTTTAATAGATAAACCGGTCGTCAGTTGACACATTGGTGGGGCTGGCTGCCGGGGTAAGCTGGCGGATGTTAAGAAGCGCGGTTTGGCGGGTCATGTTTCAAGGATGCATGCCTCGACCTTTGCCTGCCGAGCCCGTTGGGGAGTTACAGCGATGAGACTAGCTCGATATTGGGGAGAAATTGTGGGTAAAATAAAAAAAATAAGTGCCAAGGGCCACTCATTGCGGGTCAATGGGAGCGTGGTAGTGTTTGAGTCCATTGTCGGCGTAGGCGGTATGCTTGAGTCCGAGATGGGCCTCAGATTGGGAGAGGAGGCCCGGGTGCTCTTAGTAGGAAAGGAGCAACCCAGCTGTTTGTGTTGTCTTTTTCAAAATCAAATCAAAACAAATTGATTTATATAGTCCTTCTTACATCAGCTGATATATCAAAGTGCTGTACAGAAACCCAGCCTAAAACCCCAAACAGCAAGCAATGCAGGTGTAGAAGCACGGTGGCTAGGAAAAACTCCCTAGACAGGCCAAAACCAAGGAAGAAACCTAGAGAGGAACCAGGCTATGCGGGGTGGCTAGTCCTCTTCGGGCTTCCTTTGAATTCATGGGAGAAATCACCATGTTGCGCAGCGTTGTCCGGGTTTGTCCTAGGTTGGCCGTAAACTGACTTCACTAGTTAAATACAACAAAATATTTTTTTAAATGTGACAATGAACAACAACCCGAAAGCACTGAATGGTCTGTGTAACCACATGAATAGGTCTACCTCGTGCTGTAGGATGTGTTGATCAACTGATTGATAGGTGTCGGCCTAATGTAGATTGACAAACGTTCCTCTACTGTGGATGCTCGGCAACATGTTTTCGAGCCCGGACTCGCTATAAATGTATTTTATAATAACTGACTGTTACTGCAATACTGCCACCTGTAGGATGATAATGAGTTCTTGACTTTGTTATAGTTGCAATTATGGAAACTTGCAACCATGTTCAAGTCCATCTTCGTCATAATTTATAATTGGCTATGTGGAATTTTGTTCCAGGAAATAATCACTGTCATCTGGTGAGGTTAGCATAGGGCTAACGTGTGCCAGGTGATGGGACCAGCTACAATGCAGCGTTCTTTCAAGTATAAATAAATCAACGATTTGAATTGGCTGATGCGCATTTTGACGCGGAGAAACTGTTTTATAATGTTCGCAATTATGGGCACTGTTTCCTGTTTATTACATCACGTAAGAAAGTAATGAGTGCAACCTAGATACAGATAAATAAAACAGCCCCGGGTGGCGCTAAATCACTAGGTGCATAGAAAACTTGAATGACAGGCAGAACAGAGCTTTTGCACAAGAAGCTGTGTTAGGTGTTACATACATGTTACAATTAACAATAACGGTGTGTTATAATAAAACAGGTTATTTTAACCAACTACTACCTTGATGGAATGTATGAGAATGGGCAGGGCATCTGCACCTGTAAATGGGGGAAAAAACGGCATTTTCATAAACAGTGTAATCATTTGACGCAAACCCGCGAGTGAAACGAAGTTGGGTTGACGTCGATGCTTGCACTGCCATCTGGCTACTACATAACAAGTTAGGTAGGGGCCTAGCTAAATAAGTGCATATAACAATCTTGTATTTGTGCATTTTCGCGATTAGGAATCAACTTACGCTGCTTTTTCAAGTTGCCTGAGCAAATGCACAATCCTGTCGCGTCCTGCCATGTTGTAGTTCTTCCTTCGGCTTTTGGGTTCAACTCGAGGGAGTCGAAGTCTGGAGTTTGAACTGATACACGAGCGCCCCTTACTGTACCGAATGTGAAAAGATATAGGACATGGGTCAGACCTATGACGTTTACCCAAGGCTCTACCACTCACGTCATGATGAGGAAAGCACAATTTCCATTTATTGTAACAGGCAGTAGAGTTAACTTACTGTAAGAGAAAGATGGCCTAGTCCTACTATTCAAAATATAATTTAGGGTAACCAAAGTAGTAATGTTCAATATCAAGTTCAACTCATAGGAAAAGGAGGGCGACTATCAGCTGAAATCACAACCTATCGCCTATGGGTTTAGATTTATTCACTGCACATCATAGGCCTAAGCTATAACTGCATCCTAGTTTTCATACTTGGATGAATAACGATCAATAATAGCATCTCTGCCCTTTACTGCCAGTGAGTGACAGTCAGGCATGTGATTACGTAGCCTACATCAAGTGATGTGAGGAAGAGCACTTTAGACAGTTGGCGTCACGCAACACGCAGCCTAACGGACTGTCAACCCCAAAGTTCCCTTACCACATAGGCTGCCACTGTTGCAGTTGTCACTAGAGAGTGAAAAAAAACGTATTTCCCACCATTTGTCACCATGAAATCTCTCAATTTTCATTCATATCTACTTCCGGTGTCCCCAACAATAAAATAGAAATATGTTTTATTATGGCGGTAATTCTAATTCTGTGGTCCCCTTAACCCTGTGACCTCTAATCTTCCACATATACTGTACAACCTGCAAGGTGCCAGCCCAGAGCCATTATTAATGGTTATATACAGCACTGATACCAGACAATCTAAAGGAAGAGACTGTTTATGTGTAGTGTCTGTCTTGTAAAGGCACCTCTATTCTCCATACCTCCGACACTGATCGTTTCATTCAGCTGGATGGGTTTTTTCCACCAAGTGACTCACAGTGATTTAGTACCTGTGCTGTGTTCACTCGCACCGCTACACTACATGTGTCAGCTCTGGCCGGTGTTAACCAGGGCATGAGGAGATCCGTGTTGAGCCGTGATGATGGTATCAGAGGGGACAGACTAGCCAGGCAGCGAAAGAAACTCCATGTCCTTAGCCTGCTTTAAAAAGAGCAATTTCCCTGTGCCCTTTCAGTCTCAGTGTGGTGCAGCCAGCACCATTTCTCTGAGACTGTGATACAGGTGGCTGTTCCAAATGGCACCCAATTCCCTATTTAGTGCACTGCTTTCGACCAAAACTAGTGCACTATGCAGGGAATAGGATGCCATTTGGGATGCACAGACACAATGTTATTGTATAACAGTCCCAACATGCTGCAGCTGGAAAGGGCTCCTCCCATTAAACACCTAGCAGCCCGTCATTGGACACTGTGCTATCTAACCTCCAAACAAGCTTCAATGCCATACAACACTCCTTCCGTGGCCTCCGACTGCTCTTAAACGCTAGTAAAACCAAATGCATGCTTTTCAACTGATCGCTGCCTGCACCCGCATGCCCGCCTAGCATCACCACCCTGGATGGTTCCGACCTAGAATATGTGGACATCTATAAGTACCTAGGTGTCTGGCTAGACTGCAAACTCTCCTTCCAGACTCATATCAAACATCTCCAATCGAAAATCAAATCAAGAGTCGGCTTTCTATTCCGCAACAAAGCCTCCTTCACTCACGCCGCCAAGCTTACCCTAGTAAAACTGACTATCCTACCGATCCTCGACTTCGGCGATGTCATCTACAAAATGGCTTCCAACACTCTACTCAGCAAACTGGATGCAGTCTATCACAGTGCCATCCGTTTTGTCACTAAAGCACCTTATACCACCCACCACTGCGACTTGTATGCTCTAGTCGGCTGGCCCTCGCTACATATTCGTCGCCAGACCCACTGGCTCCAGGTCATCTACAAGTCCATGCTAGGTAAAGCTCCGCCTTATCTCAGCTCACTGGTCACGATGGCAACACCCATCCGTAGCACGCGCTCCAGCAGGTGTATCTCACTGATCATCCCTAAAGCCAACACCTCATTTGGCCGCCTTTCGTTCCAGTACTCTGCTGCCTGTGACTGGAACGAATTGCAAAAATCGCTGAAGTTGGAGACTTTTATCTCCCTCACCAACTTCAAACATCAGCTATCTGAGCAGCTAACCGATCGCTGCAGCTGTACATAGTCTATTGGTAAATAGCCCACCCATTTTCACCTACCTCATCCCCATACTGTTTTTATTTATTTACTTTTCTGCTCTTTTGCACACCAATATACCTGTACACCTGTACATGACCATCTGATCATTTATCACTCCAGTGTTAATCTGCAAAATTGTAATTATTCGCCTACCTCATGCCTTTTGCACACAATGTATATAGACTTGCCCTTTGTTTTCTACTGTGTTATTGACTTGTTAATTGTTTACTCCATGTGTAACTCTGTGTTGTCTGCTCGTACTGCTATGCTTTATCTTGGCCAGGTCACAGTTGCAAATGAGAACTTGTTCTCAACTAGCCTACCTGGTTAAATAAAGGTGAAATACATTTTTTTTTAAAAAGCAGCAGCACTGTCATTCCCAATATGAGAGATCAGCCAATGAGTACCTTCCATTTTAAATTGTTCCAACTGAGTTGTATTCAGAAGTGTATTTTCATAGTTCTACTCTGTGATGTGGATTTTAGAGTTTGGTTCAGGTATTGGCATCACAATGCCATACCATTTATAGTTAATTTAGCTTATCATGAATTGTTTAGTTTTTGTAACTTTGTACAAGTAAAATAAATAATTGTATTCACCTAACAACATTTGCCTGTGGAATACCAGTAGATCTTTTAATATGTAATTTTCATAGAATAAATATATTGTTGTTCACTTCAGAGCAATTGTTCTCATCCATCTTGAAATACTCTGTTCTATTCTCAGATACAGGGTCATAGTGTGTGAGGCCCTTTAATTCATCATTACAGCATTTTATTTCATTTCATAACACAGCTAATGAAAAGGACATAACGTACTTTATACCTATACTGCATGAAGATCATCACTATCTGATACACACGTCTTGCTTTCTCCATCACACTCTCATGGATCTAATTCCAATGATTCATTATGGGTCAGTGGAGGGCTTGTGACATGAGAGTGATCACCAGAAACAATGTTAATTGGATAGACATGCCACATGATGCATCTGCAGTATTCATAGCACAAATTACATGACAATATGGTAGGGAGTTTACATGAAGTCCACAGCTTCATGCAATTTCTCTTATAGTCTTTTCACATCAACATAAATATTATGTTTATTTGAATTGATGCAAGTAAGTGTACATGATAGTAAGGAATAAGTAATAATAAGATGCATTTGAATGCATGGTCTGAGAGTTCCCCCTCTGGATGAGCAACGAGAGGAAGGAGAGAGTCGATAGCTTCGCAAAAGGTCAAACTGTCACAGAAAATGTATTCTGCCACAAACAGTGGCATTGTAACACCTTGTGACTGGGACGCATTCGCTGAAACATGGATGTCACATAAGTGGAGGCTTAGTTTTGGGAAATGGGCTGTCAGGTTTGGCACTCTTACTGACACATTGTTTCTGACCCGCTGTAACCTGGAGAAAGGAGCAAGAAGGAAGAGGGGATGGAGAGAGAGGGATGGAGAGAGTTGGATTGAGAGAGGGGGATGGAGAGAAAGGGATGGAGTGAGAGGGATTGAGGGAGGGAGAGGGGATGTAGAGTGGGGGATTGAGAGAGGGGATGGAGAGAGGAGGATGAGAGAGGGGGATGGAGAGAGGGAGAGGGGATGCAGAGAGGGGGATGGAGAGAGAGGGGGATGAGAGAGGGGATGGAGAGAGAGGATTGGAGAGAGGGAGAGGGGATTGAGAGAGGGGTTTGGTGAGAGAGGGATGGAGAGAGGGGGTTGGAGAGAGGGTGAGGGGTTTGAGAGAGGGGGTTGGTGAGAGAGGGATGAGAGAGGGTGATTGGAGAGATCGGGATGCAGAGAGGGGGATGGAGAGAGGGGGATGGAGAAAGGGATGGAGAGAGAGGGATGGAGAGAGGGGGGATGAGAGAGAGGGGGTGGAGAGAGAGGGATGGAGAGAGGGAGAGGGGATTGAGAAAGGGGGGTGGAGAGATGGAGAGGGGATGCAGAGAGGTGGATGGAGAGAGGTGATGGAGAGAGGGGGATGGAAAGAGGGAGAGGGGATTGAGAAAGGGGGGTGGAGAGATGGAGAGGGGATGCAGAGAGGTGATGGAGAGAGGGGGATGGAAAGAGGGATGAGAGAGGGCACGTTGCGGAAACACTCCTGTCAACACGGCTGTGGTAAAATCAAAGTGACTCGGTGTGGTCAAATTGATTTATTCTCGTTGGTCTTAGTGATATAAAGGACTTGTATGATATAAATAGTCAGATCTCCTACCTATTTTGAACAAATGTGTTGGTTGCTTCAGGGGTATGAACATCATACATACTATTCCCTACACTTCTTTTGACTAGAACACTAAGTATATAGGGAAGAGGGTGCCATTTGGGATGCACACAGTTTACAGTTTTTCTTATCGCTTTGGTACTATTTTCACAAGTGTGTGGTAAAATTTCCCAACTCTTAGTACAAAACTCAAAACAGATAATCAAAACTGCAGTTTTTTCAAAACTTTAAGCACATTTTCAATTGACTTAGTACAACACAAAAAATCACACACAAAAAATAACTTTTTAATCAAAACTAATCAATGTTTTATCTAGAAATACCTTTCATATGAAGTAATTGCTTTTCACAATGCAATGTTCACAATACTTACAATACAAGGGGGCCCGTCAGAGAGGTGGGCATGGGCCCCATCAAAGAGGTCAAAGAGCTGGGCATGAGCCCCGTCAAAGAGGTCAAAGAGCACTGTATCGAAGTGTTAGAGGCATCACTACAGATCCGGGTTCGATCCCAGGCTGTGTCGCAGCCGGCCACAACCAGGTGACCCAAATGGCCCAGCGCCGTCTGGATTAGGGGAGGGTTTGGCCGGACCGGGATGTCCTTGTCCCATCTCGCTCTACTGACTCCTTGTGGCGGACAGGGCGCATGCACGCTGACTTCGGTCACCAGTTGTACAGTGTTTCCTCTGACACATTGGTGCGGCTGGTTTCTGGATTAAGTGAGCACTGTGTCAAGAAGTAGTGTGGCTTGGCAGGGTCGTGTTTCGGAGGATGCATGGCTCTCGACCTCCGCCTCTCCGTACGGGAGTTGCAGCGATGGGACAAGACTGTAATTACCAATTGGATATTACGAAATTGGGGAGAAAAAGTAGAAAAACAATATTAATAACAATTTCAAAGAGGTGGACATCAGAGAGAGGGAGGAAGACGGAAGGGAACTGTTGTGTCTAATGAAGTCCGGGACATTGTTGTTGACCATGTGGTAAACAGAGGCCTTACCATGTCAGAGGCTAACAGATTAGTTCACCCCAATCTGAAATGATCAACTTTCAATTCGATCATGAGAACTTTTCGCCAAGACAACCGGTAAGTCTGCAGGATATGCGATATGCTTTACCAGTACATTTGCAGTAAAGGACATATTAAAATGTATGTCAATTCACAAAACATTCTTACAGTATGAACACATTTCCCTGGTGCCTTTTGAGAGAAACAACGACCAGGTGAAACAACTGCAGGTCGAGTATGTTTGATGCACATGTTACTTGACAATATCATATTGGAACTGTACTGTAAAAATAACTAACCAAAATATATTTTTAGAGGGTGATGCTGCTTAATGCTTCTGTGAACCATCACAAGTAGAGTATATCTTTGTTGATGAAGCGGGCTTCAACCTGGCCAAAACTCGGCGCCGTGGGCGGAACCTCAACGGCCAACTGGCTGCTGTCCAAGTGCCTGGACAACGTGGGGGAAACATCTCCATGTGCGCAGCGATCTCTGAAGATGGTGTGGTAGGATGTAGGCTGTTACTTGGATCCTACAATGCTGCACACCTCGTTGTGTTTCTAAATTAAATTGAGCAGGCCTGTCAAGGTGAAGGGGTCATATATGTCATTGTGTGGGACAATGTCTAACAATATCATACAATATACTTTACACTTACCCCAACGTTTTATGAGTCCACGTTTGCTATGCCGTTAGGAAAGGTGTTTTAGATGACATCTTGGTCCTTTGTTGAATTTTCTTAGAAAAAGGCTTGCCACTTTCTGTGGTCAAGAGAAAGTTTGTGGATCTGGATTTTATTGCCCTTTCGAATAATGGAGCAAAAAGTATTTCAGCTTGGACTTTTCCGGTTTGTTATAGAATAGATGATGTAGCCCTGGATCAAGATAGAAAGCTGATTGGGGCCATATCCTGCCCCTACTGGTCAAGCCTGGCACTTCAAAAGGGACTTCTGACCAGTAGGGTCAGCCAGGGTTCCTGGTCTGAAGGGCCCCTGTCCAGTAAAAGGGGTTTGTGCTGATGTGACGTGAAATTGCTTTGTCCTCTGTATTAATCTACTGCTTCTCTCAGTGATCCTATCACTGTGTCTCCCTCCTCAGTTGACTCTGTGAGTAATCACTTAGTGTGAGGAGAACTCCAAAAGCATTACATTAGGATCACAGTCACTGCCTTAGGTGGTCTGTCAATGAGCAATAGAAAGTGAGCATATCGATCTGCTCCTCTTTCAGAGGAGGGATTGTATCCAATCCTTTTTAGAAAATAGGGCGGAAAATGCTAGTGTTGACGAGATAAAAATGTTTTATTTTTTTCGAATTCATAGCTTTTTAGATGCACATTTTCATGGAATGTCAGAGATGTTTGAATGAAACATCTGTCAACTTAAATTGTCAACATCACAAGACATAATTAGCTCTAAAAGGTTTTGAGTCATAAACTTTTTCTGTGAAAAATCATTGGAACAATTTAAGGTTATGCTGATTAATAGAGGATTTCTATCAGATGATAAAGTATGGACAATGTTGAGAAATGGAGCATTACAAATAGTATTTTCTGGAAGACAATAACAGCATTTTTCCTTGCATATCTTAACATTGTTTATAACTTTAGATTACTATCATATACATGTATCATGCATGCCATGTCTAACGTAACAATTCTTCACAAACAGTCATGGGGGTTTGGCAACAATTCAGCAATTATTATGTCTCCGGTAGCCATACACCACACATTCTAGCCATTAGAATAAAGGTTATCAGCTAGTAGGACCCCATCAAGGCTGGCTGACCCTATATAGTCCCCTACTACTGCCCAGGGCCAATAGGGCTCTGGTCAAAAGTAATGCACCATGTAGGGAACATGGTGCCATTTTGGGACGCTCATAGAGGGAACACCTCCCTCTTTTTGGCTTTGTGCTGTACTTGCTAATTGTCAGGACCACTCTCTGAAATGCCATTATGCA
The DNA here is from genome assembly GCF_057628025.1 of Oncorhynchus mykiss. NCBI lineage: Eukaryota > Metazoa > Chordata > Actinopteri > Salmoniformes > Salmonidae > Oncorhynchus > Oncorhynchus mykiss. The sequence goes on from NC_143029.1 coordinate 62,884,055, forward strand.
CGAAAGTAGCATTTCCTTGCCTGCCAGCCTAAAATTCTAAGACTGTTGCCCATAAATAATGCAAGAACCTACAGATCCTTAATTGTGAAAACCATGCAAGAATAAACATGTATTCTCATACAAATGACCACCTGCATCTCATCGCTTTTGCATATCAATGGAGGTGTGCATGTACTGTATGCATATATTTTCTTATCAGATGTACAAAGCACTGTTTCAGCTATAAGCGTTGCACATCTGATGGCTGTGATCGTGTACTGGGCCATGCGTGTGCGTGTGTGTGTGCGTGTGTCTGTGTGTCTGTGTGTCTGTGTGTCTGTGTGTCTGTGTGTGTGTCTGCTGCAAGCGCCAGCTCTCTCCTAACACCCTTATTTCAGACAGGCCAGTAATTGGTGTAACATTAAACAGACAATGGCAAATCTGCTGTCCTTCCCTCATTAAATAATTGTACTTCTAATTCAGTTGGATTTATTATTTTTGTAGTTTTGATATACAGAAAGTGTCCAGGGCAGATGGACACAATGGAAAGTGGCCCAGAGGCTATGTTTTGTCCAGCCCCCCCAACACCAGAAGGCTCGGATTGAATTAAAAACCAAACTTTGTTATCGTCACTGTGTGAGTCACATTGACTAGGGACTTTATTTGGACCAAAATGTCCTGCAATGTCCTGGACATAGTGAATAGACTCAAGAAATTGATAAGTCTGACACTCTCATGTTTCCTTATGTAGTGAGTGGATGGTCACTCTTGGCGTTGACGGTGGTATTGACAGTGATCTTGATGGTGATTTTTGAGTGCTTCTTGAGTACCTTGTGTTTCAGTGTGGAGGGTTGTGTACCTGTCGTTGCAACACTTCCACTCTGTTACAGTGGAGCACATGAGAATCAGGAGGTCAAAGGGAGATGGATGTAGCAGATGAATCGCTACCTAGAAGTAGACCTACAAGACTTCCCTCTGGAAATGTTTTCCCATAGACTGTTTAGTCCAAATCAGTGTGATGACCCCTAGCAACGATGACGCATGCAGGGGCCTTACTGTGAACGCCGTGAGCAAGGCCGAGCTTTGCCTTTAATATTCCCTACGTCATGACAACCTCTAACGAGTGGAAATGTGACAAGATTTTCCTGTATGTGAGTTGCAATTACAAAAAGGTGAGGTCAGCGGGAAGAATTCTGATTAATTTGAGATTTAATTATGTGGGGCGAATGATGATTGGAAAAGGAAAAGAGGTCCCTACTTGATTTGAGGGTCACTGAGGAGGAGATCAGACGCCTCCATTCCACCACCTGAGACTTAATAGTGTATTACTCAGAGTGTGCATCCCAAATGTCACCTTATTCCCTATTTAATACACTACCTTTGACCAGGACCCCAAAATGGCACCCTATTGCCTAGTAGTACACTATATCAAATCAAATGTAATTTTTCACATGCTTTGTAAACAACAGGTGTGGACTAATAGTGACAGAACCTCCCCAACAATACACATAGAAAGATGGGCTGTGGGGTAATTACAATATGCACATATAACTAGGAATAAAGTGACAGATGGTAAACAGTAGCAGCAGCGTATGTGATGAGTCAAAAAAAGTTAGTGCAAAAAGGGTCAATGCAGATAATCTGGGTAGCAATTTGGTTAACTATTTATATAACTATTTAGCAGTCTTATGGCTTGAGTTTAAAAGCTGTTCAGGGTCCTGTTGGTTCCAGACTTGGTGCATCGATACTGCTTGCTGTACAGTAGCAGAGAGAACAGTCTGTGACTTGGGTGGCTGGAGTCTTTTGTTAGGGCTTTCCTCTGACACCGCCTGGTATAGAGGTCCTGGATGGCAGGGAGCTCAGCCCCAGTGATGTACTGGGCCGTACGCACTACCCTCTGTAGCGAATAGGGTGCCATTTGGGACACATCCTGAGCCTGTTGGACATACCCCACAGACAGAGTGATAATGTCAGCGAGATCAACATCAGCATTCACACTGATCAATAGAGTGACACACAACATGTGACCTTCCATGTCACCCTGTGTGTGTGTGCGTGCGTGTGTGTGTGTGTGTGTGTGTGTGTGTGTGTGTGTGTGTGTGTGTGTGTGTGTGTGTGTGTGTGCGTGTGTGCATACCAGAACATCGCCAGGAGGTCAGTGACAGAGTAATGAACAGTCTTCTCTCACCACTAACGTTAACTGTCAGGGTGCCTCCTGGCTACATCGTTAGCTGGTTCCACACTTAGGATTCGGCTCGGAGGGTACCAATCTCTGGTGAAGACGTGCACATCTATTTTTATGGACGTGGTCAAAAGTAGTGCACTATATAGGGAATAGAGTGCCATTCGGGATCCACCCTATGTTTTCCCCTGACATTGCCACCGCCACCTTTGGAAATGCAATTATGAGCAACAAATAAATAAGAAAAGGCTATGAAAGTGGTGGATAACTGTATCCACCAGCACCTCAACACGGTGAGTAATAACAAAAATCATTTCCCCGGAACATTCTTTCATTTTAGCTATGTCAAGTGACATGTCTCAAAATAATTTATCCCCCTAGGTGTTTTTCCTATTTTGTTGCATTACAACCTGTAATTTAAATTGATTTTTATTTGGATTTCATGTAATGGACATACATAAAATAGTCCAAATTGGTGAAGTGAAAATGAAAAAAATTACTTGTTTCAAAAAAGAAAGAAAAAAAGAAGAAAAAAACTGAAAAGTGTATTCACCCCCTTTGCTATGAAGCCCCTAAACAAGATCTGATGGAAACAATTACCCTCAGAAGTCACATAATTAGTTAAATAAAGTCCACCTTTGTGCAATCTAAGTGTCAAGGTTTCTGTTTTTGTGTCTTATTTCTTGTTGGTTTCACAATAAAACCTATTTTGCATCTTCAAAGTCGTAGGCATGTTGTGTAAATGAAATGATACAAACTCCCCAAAAATCTATGTTAATTCCAGGTTGTAAGGCAACAAAATAGGAAAAATGTCAAGGGGGTGAATAATTTCGCAAGCCACTGTCTGTCTTATGAAGGGACCTGTGCATCAATTTACCAACATCAGGAACCTTTGGTTGTGTTCATCTAAATTAGACTCCTGGCCAAAGTAGGTTGTAAGACAAGGGGTTTGGTTTAATACACTTTTCTGAGACGTCCTAATTCATCCATTGAAAAAAAATAACCCTATTTGAATGCAGAAAGAATGAATGTCTTAGATTGTTAAAACATTTATGATGCTCAGTAAATTGGGTACTGCTTAGCATTGTTTTACATATTGCTGTAGCCTACACTGAGAATACCAAACATCAGAAACACCTTCCTAATACTGAGTTGCACCCCCTTTTTCCCTCAGAACAGCCTCAATTTGTCGAGGCATGGACTATACAAGGTGTCATAAGCTTTCCACAGGGATGCTGGCCCATGTTGACTCCAATGCTTCCCACAGTTGTGTCAAGTTGGCTGGATGTCCATTGGGATGGACCATCCTTCTTTAACCTGTCTCCTCCCCTTCATTTACACCAGGGATTCCCAAACGTTTTGGCCGGCGACCCCATTTTGATATCTGAAAATTCTCATGACCACAACCATGTGAAAAAAACATGTAGTTAACAGCCAATGCTTACATTTTTAATTGGGGATATCAGTCAATTGCAAAACATACAAACAGTATTTCTGATTGTTTTCTCAACTCACCGTAATATATTTTTACTGTGGGCCTATGACAGTCAATTGCAAATTACTTTGACATATTTTCTCTTATCGAACCACTACTAATGAGATGGTTGTACTTGATGCATTTTGCATCAGAACTTCTCAAAGTCAGGGGGCGGGGTTGACAGTGTGCACCTCATCTCTCCTGTCACATCCAACCTGGATTATACAGACGAGAGCACTGTATCAGTGTAGCAGGAGTTTTAATGCTCGGAGGGAGAACGTACAGTATTCCCTTTGAGTCAGGAACCAAAAGTCCTCCATAGTGACGTTGTCTACAGCTCGATCAGCTGTTCTGTTTCACTTGCCGGCATGCCAACTCAGTCAGGATTACAGTCCAATGGATTTCACTGATTCGGTCACTCATCTGTATAACAGTTTTGTATTTCCTCTGCATGCTTGCGTTCAGTTCATTCAGTTTCCCAAATATGTATGTTTACATAGGCATTGAGACACATTTTCTTTTTATTAAACAGAAAGTCAACAAAGTCTGTTTTTTTTACTTCCATTGTGAATGACAACAGCTCCTCTCTCAATTTGAAAAATCTTTCCAACCCTCCCACTCGATAACCATTGTCATGCTCTGATCCCATATCTCCACACAGTGCATTTGGAAAGTATTCAGACCCCTTCCCTTCCCTGTTAAGTTACGTTACAGCCTTATTCTAAAATAGATACAATTATTATTTTTCCTCATTAATCTAAACACAATACCCCGTAATGAAAAAGCGAAAACAGGTTTTTGCTAATTTATACATTTTAAAAACAGAAATACCTTATTTGCATAAGTATTCGAACCTTGATTGGAGTCCACCTGGGGAAATTCAATTGATCAGAAATTATATAAGGTCCCACAGTTGAAAGTGCCATGAGATCGAAACAATCCAAGGAAGGATTGTGTTGAGGCACAGATCTGGTGATAGGTACCAAAAAATGTCTGCAGCATTGAAGGTCCCCAAGAACACAAGAACTCCATCATTCTTAAATGGAAAAAGTTTGGAACCACCAAGACTCTCCCTAGAGCTGGTCACCAAGCCAAACTGAGCAATCGGGGGAGAAGGGCCTTGGTCAGGGAGGTGAACAAGAACCTGATGGTCACTCTGACAGAGCTCCAGAGTTCCTCTGTGGAGATGAGAGAACCTTCGAGAAGGACAACCATCTCTGCAGCACCACCAATCAGGCCTTTATGGTAGAGTGGCCAGACAGAAGCCACTCCTCAGTAAAAGGCACATGACAAAATGCTCGGAGTTTGCCAAAAGGCACCTAAAGAACTCTCAGACCATAAGAAACAAGATGATCTGATCTGATGAAACTAAGATTGAACTCTTTGGCCTGAATGCCAAGAGTCACATCTGGAGGAAACCTGGCACCATCCCTACGGTGAAGCATGGTAGTGGCAGCATCATGCTGTGGGGATGTTTTTCAGCGGCAGGGACTGGGAGACTAGTCTGGATGGGGCAAATGTTGACCTTCCAACATGACAACGACCCTAAGCAAACAGCCAAGACAATGCAGGAGTGGCTTCGGGACAAGTCTCTGAATGTTCTTGAGTGGCCCAGCCAGAGCCCGGACTTGAACCCGATCGAACATCTCTGGAGAGACCTGAAAATAGCTGTGCAGCAACGCTCCCCATCCAACCTGACAGAGCTTGAGAGGATCTGCAGAGAAGAATGAGAGAAACTCCCCAAATACAGGTGTGCCGAACCTTATAGCGTCATACTGAAGATGACTCGAGGGTGCAATGACTGCCGAAGGTGCTTCAACAAAGTACTGAGTAAGGGTCTGAATACTTATGTAAATGTCATATTTCTGTTTTATAAAAAAAAAATTGGCCCAAGTTAAACAATTTAAAGGCACTGCTACCAAATACTAATTCAGTGTAAGTTAACTTCTGACCAACTGGGAATGTGATGAAAGAAATAAAAGCTGAAATAAATAATTCTCTCTGCTATTATTCAGATATTTCACATTCTTAAAATAAAGTGGTGATCCTAACTGACCTAAGACAGGGAATTTTTACTAGGATTAAATGTCAGGAATTATGAAAAACTGAGTATATATGTATTTGGCTAAGGTGTATGTAAACTTCCGACTTCAACTGTATATATAAAAAAAAATTTACCAGGATTTTGGAATTATCCCGTGACCCCGTTTTCATATCAGGCGACCCCCACATGGGGCCGTGACCCCTAGTTTGGGAACCCCTGATCTACTCTGATTGGAGTGGATTTAACAAGTTACATTAATAAGGGACCATAGCTTTCACTTGGATTCACCTGGTCAGTCTAAGTCATGGAAAGAGCTCGTGTTCTTAATGTTTAGTACATTGTGTATATTCTCCTTTAATTACATTTCCCATCAGTAGTTTCAGATTCATTCTATATGTTGTTCTGGATACTTTAGTGTATATTATACTGTATGTATTCCATAGGGGAACTCTGTTAATACATGTGTATGGTGTATTCTGTATGGCAAAGTCTGTCCTCAGTTACAAGTGCACAAATGCCTGTATTGCATCTCAAGTGATGTCTTTGATCACCCAATCGTGGAGCTATTTAAGCTTGTGAGGTCCATCACAATTAGAAATATAAAATCAATGAGAGCGAGCTTGGGCGTTTTGTCATCATCAGTCACTCATTGGCCGATAAAGGTCAGATTGGCAGGGATAAGGCAGCACACCACACACAGCATCAGACACAGGAGAGGAAACAGGCAGATAGCATAGATTTTTTTTTACCATCATTAAAATCTGATCATTAAATAAAATAACAAATTATTCATAGGCCTATTAATAAAGGCCTATTCATGCAATCACTATACCTTGTTTACCCTAAATAGCTATATTTATACAAACATAGGACATGTCACAAATGACTATGGGCCCTGGGTCAAAAGAAGTGCACTAAATAGGGAATATAAGGTGCCATTTGGGACGTAGTCTTGAATTTCACCATACAGATGAGCTCCACTAATGACCTCTTCAGGGACTTAGGGGCTCATCTATTTTCCTACCAGCAGCTGTTGATGTATATGTATGTTTCGTCGTTAACAACACTTATGATTCCGATCGCATGTCAATTATTGAAATTAAAGCCATCGGATGACAAAAAATAAAGTCTTCAATAAAACATTATGTGTACTGCCTGTGGATAAATCGCACAACTGAAAAGTTGATGAGGAACACACAAAAGATGAATTGACGGCAATATTTTTTATATTCTGCCCATGCCCGTAAACGTTGCATAAAATCAATATTTATTCACACATTATAGTACAGAGCAAAAAAAGGACACATTCCCATATATTGTTGAATCTCTCAATATCAAACAGGTGTTTTAAAAGCTGTTTGTTAATCTTGTGAGAGGATTAGAAATACCCAAATACATGTCTTATCTATCTTGTAATCATCACTAGGCTAGCTACACATACAGTGCCTTCAGGATGTATTCAGACCCCTTGACTTTTTCCACATTTTGTTAGGTTACAGCCTAATTCTGTTTTTCCCCCTGATCAATCTATACACAATACCCCATAATGACAAAGCAAAAACAGGATTATTTATTTATTTTTTTTCATTAGCATTTACTCAGTACTTTGTTGAAGCAACTTCGGCAGCATTTACATCCTCGAGTCTTCTTGGGCATGATGCAAAAAGCTTGGCACACCTGTATTTGGGGAGTTTCTCCCATTCTTGCTGCACAGCTAATTTCAGGTCTCTCCAGAGATGTTTGATCGGGTTGAAATCCGGGCTCTGGCTGGGCCACTCAAGGACATTCAGAGACTTGTCCTGAAGTGACTGCTGCGCTGTGTGCTTAGGGTCGTTGTCCTGTCCTCTGGAGCAGGATTTCATCAAGGATCTCTCTGTACTTTGCTCAGTTCATCTTTGCCTCGATCCTGACTAGTCTTCCAATCCCTGCCGCTGAAAAACATCCCCACTGCATGATGCTGCCACCACCATGGTTCACCGTAGGGATGGTGCCAGGTTTCCTCCAGAAGCAACGCTTGGCATTCAAGCCAAAGAGTTTCATCTTGGTTTCATCAGACCAGAGAATCTTGTTTCTCATGGTCAGAGAGTCCTTTAGGTGCCTTTTGGCAAACTCCAAGTTGGCTGTCATGTGCCTTCCATCTGGCCATTCTACCACAAAGGCCTGATTGGTGGAGTGCCATCTCAGAGGTATGTGTGCGTGCATGCCTGTGTGCATCCTCCTCCTAACCCTGTCCGACAGGAATGCATTTCAAAGACTATAACCTCAATATACTGTCCCTATAGAATTCCTCCCATCATGGTTCATTCATTGGATAATTCTGGGAAAATGGGAACAGAACTTTATAATGAGCTTGCTCTGGAGATGGCTTGGTAGAGCAACTTAACTCCATCTTGTATCTTGATGAGCTTTTGAAAATAGACCAATGTTACTTGTGATTCAGATTTTGCCCAAATGTGAATGAAGCTGACGGCATTGTTTTGTATTTGTAGTTATGAGAAAGTTCAAAGATCTCACTTAGAATATTCACTGTGGACCAAAGGCATGACCCCCTAAAACCGTTGGAGTGTAACAGACAAATCCCAGAGAATGTGTCCTGCATTCCGTTAAGTTATTTCAAATACTGTACATGTACAATAGATACACATTTTATTGCAAGATCACATATTGGTAAATCATCCTAATGCATCTTCTGTCTTTTTAGAGGCATTGAATTAAATTCACATTTTGATGAATTGGCTGAGTGGAGAAAGCAGAGATGATGAATTAGAAACACTCATAGTCATTTACTGACTTAATCAGACAGCCATCGGACTGCTGAACACCTCAGCCGGGACCGACCACCTGCACACCAACAATCTCCTCCCACTTGGCACAGATGTCATTCAACAACTATTCCACGTTGGTTCAACGTAATATCATTGATTAAAACAGTGTGTGCCCAGTGGGCTTGCGCGGACTCTTCGCACCTTTGCAAACATGCACTCGCTCACACATTCACTCACACATCCTCCTCCATATCCTTCCCTCCCTGGCACATGTGTAAATATCCTACTGTGAATTTATTTGAGTGACTTCCTTGTATTCATATTCTGCTAAATGTACTCTATTTTTATTCCATTGAGCTTATTTATTTTCTTGTTAATTAAGTTGTGTTGTTGAGAGGTGAACCTGCAAGTAAGCATTTCATTGTACTGGTTACCATGTGTATCCTGTGCTTATGACAAATACACTTGCCTTGACTAACGATATTCCTGTCTATTTCCATTCCTGGACCCAGTGGAACATTTTGTTTGAACAACTGGTTGTATCTCTAGTCATTTTTCCCAATTAATCTTTAATATGACTGTAAATGCTGAATCAATAGTCTGTAGTCAATAGTCATGGTAAATATTTTCTTAACTCCATTTTTTAAAACTGCATTGTTGGTTAATTAAGGGCTTGTAAGTAAGCATTTCATGGTAAGGAATACCTGTTGTATTCAGCGCAAAATAAAATTTTATATGATTCATTTTATTTTATTTGATAGAACATGGATATCCAGATCCCGAACAAAAGAAGTATAGATAATAAGGTGTCGTTTGGGACGCACCCTGGACCTATTTATTGTAGGAAGAGAAACATTTAACAGCTCTAATTATGATCTTAGTGAAACTTGGCCCTTGAAGGGATGTATGACCTAATTTTTTTCTAACATAATTCTTAGTGAAAATGTGTCTTACATAGCCTGAGCTCAAATAATGTTTCTTATGTAAGCATGAAAAGGGTTTGCCATGCTCTCCCACTTCTACAGTCCAGTGGACTGTTCATTCAAATGTCAACTTCATACACCTACACTTTGTGCATTATTGGCATAATGCCAGGGTTTTAGACTGACCTAAACCCATAACCAGGCATGTGCGCAGATAAAGCGCTAGGGGTTCTGGAGCACCTCCCCTTTTGCCCTCCTATTAAAAAAGTGCCCTTTTGAACTAATTAGGCTACTTTTATTTTTATTTTTAGTCTCAATTCTCTCTTGTAATGTTAAATGTATTGAATTGCCTATCAAACTAGATCATTTCTCAAGAACTTATTAATCTTTAAAAAAGTCCCCTCCTCCTCCTCCCTTCTTCCGCCACAAGCGCAGCAGTGCACAGACGACTGGACAAGCATCACATCAAAACTTTATTTTGTCACATGCGCCGAATACAACAAGCCTAGACCTTACTGTGAAATGCTTACTTACAAGCCCTTAACCAACAGTGCAGTCCAAGAAGAGTAAAGAAAATATTTACCAAATAAACTAAAGTAAAAAATAATAAAAAGTAACACAATAAAATAACAATAAAGAGGCTATACATGTATACAGGGGGTACTCATACCGAGTCAGTGTGCGGGGGTACAGGGGTAAAGTGACTATGCATAGATAATAAACAGCGAGTAGCAGCAGTGGTAGGGGTCCCTGAGTGTTTTGTCTCACAGTTGGGGACAGGGGAAGGGGCAACTGCGGTTTGACTGTTTGTCAGTAAATACCATAGTAGTTAGCTATTTGATTAATTGTTCAGCAGTCTTATGGCTTGGGGGTAGAAGCTGTTAATGAGCCTTTTGGTCTTAGACTTGGCTTGAGGCAGTGAGTTGGAAATGACTATCACCAGTAGGTTACTTTGAATTGTTAGAATGTTTTGTCTCACAGTCAGGGACAGGGAAGTGCGCAGCTGCAGTTTGACTGTTTGTCAGTAAATACTATAGTAGTTAGCCTGTTTTGACAGCATAGCCTAGCTAACTCGCTGTTTACCCTAAATTAGCAATGATCAGCTGATATAGCCTAACACCAGTAGCTGTTCTTCTAGCAAAGAAGTAGGCCTAGTGCTTCTTTCTAACTCCCTGTTATCTGCGGTTCTGGTTTTCTTAGGTGGTTTTCTTTGCATTTTTTTTGCAGAAAAAAAACAAGGGTGAATTTGGCTATAGGAGCAGTTGGCTACAGGAGCGGCCCGTCCATACCTTTATGATGCCTTGGATGTTGCTCATCTCTTCTCTGTGTATGTGCAGTCAGGTAAACATACAGATGTGAACAGATTGAGACCTAGGCTATAAGGTCATATATTTCATTATATATGAATCAACTATATTTATAACTTACTCTTTATTAGGCGATAATATGGTTCAGTGAAATACTTAGGAAATTGCTTTATTTTCTCCCTCAAACGCAACTTCTACCTCGTAATCTGTTCTGATATATCAGGTTGTCCTGTGTGAAATGTTAATGAGTCAATCCAAATAATTGCAGTTGGAAAAGGCCACAAGGGTCTTTTCTGTATTCTATAAGTGCAAGCCACCCACCTCGCTTGCCAGCTTGGCAGGCTGGTACGTGTACCTGGACCTTTGCCGTTGCATTGACCCCTGCCAAATCGAATCACCTGTTTAAAATATACTGAACAAAAATATTAACGCAACATGCAACAATTTTAACAATTTTACTGAGTTACAGTTCATATAAGGAAATCAGTCAATTGAAGTAAGTTCATTGTGCCCTAATGGATTTCACATGACTGGGCAGGGGCGCAGCCATGGGTGGGCCTGGGAGGGCATAGGACATTCCTGCAGTCAGCATGCCAATTGCACATTCCCTCAACTTGAGAAATCTATAGCATTGTTTTGTGTGACAAAACTGCACATTTTAGAGTGGCCTTTTATTGTCCCCAGCACAAGATGCACCTGTGTAAGGATCGTGCTGTTTAATCAGCTTCTTGATATGCCACACTTGTCAAGTGGATGGATTATCTTGGTAAAGGAGAAATGCTCACTAGCAGGGATGTAAACAAATTTGTGCACATAATTAAAGAGACATATTCTTTTTGAGCACATGGAACATTTTTGGGATATTTTATGTCTGCTCGTGAAACATGTTTCATTTGTTCAGTATGTAATACTTTGCATCCACTTTGGAACAAACCGTATTGAGTCATTCAAAACTAATTCCTTGCTTTATAATGGGTAAAAATCTGTATCACAATGATGCTGGTGGTGGTGATAATGGTGGTGGTGAAGATGATGATTGCATTTTACTATTATCCCTGTACCACTGTCCATATCATTTTTTCATTGATTCAGGAGCAAGGCCACATCAATAGTTAGTTGAACAATGGCACTCTAGAAAACCACACATCCCAATTACTTTATGACTCATCTGATATTAACCCCATTCTGGGACCATTGTGGACTGAGGGATGCTCCCCATTCATATTCAGGTCTTGCCTTGACTTCTTTACATTAGCGCTTGCGCAGACCATCATGATTCATGTCAGAGCGCGATGATGGTCTCAGGTCTATTATATATAAGTCTTGTTTCGATGCTGTTTTGAAAACGCACTGTTGCAGGTTCATTGGAAGGCACAATTATTGTAGAAGAGATATCCTTTTCATAGCAACTTCACAGAAACATCTTCTGTCACAGTTAAACTCAGGTATTTGACAACCACTTGAATTTTTTGTTTAATTTAAGGAAATAGTTGTGGTGTTGTGTGCAGATCATTTAATTACTGATAGAAATGTAGCATATTTACCATAAAATGCAGTACTTAATACTTTTATACAGTATTGAATAATATTATTCGATGAGGTGTACATAGTTAACATAAAATGGAATTGAAAAGTAATTAAATAACATATTATAGTTAAATAAGTAATTACAACATAAGCAACCGCTTTTATTGTTTTCAATGCAAATAAAATACATGTAAAATACAAAATCAGTCTTTGCGGCATATGAAAATACAACTTTTTGTCAAAGGGACATTCCCAGCCTAGGCTACTTAACATGCATCTTCACTTTAATTATGATACAAATTAGCCTACATTTCATTCTCAGATTCCTCCCAATCTCCTGAGATGAAGGTGAATGTCTTCGTTTTCGCCGTGGCTCTACTTGGTGCCTTCCAACCTCGCTATGAATGTAGAGCTATTGAAACCCCCTGGGCGGTCCATCCATCCCACAATCTACAGGCAGAGCTGCAACAGCAACTGCCTATTCTTCTGCGACTAGGAGAGGAGTACTTAATTCGGCTAGACAACTCCAATCAAAATTCGCTCCAGTCCTCCTCGCCGAACACATCTCCTGGAGCTGCTGCGCCCTCAACAACGGTCAACAGGGCATTACAACTTCAGCTCACGCAACGCCTTCTGCAAGGTAAAGTCGGTGACATAAATCGGTTTCTAAACAGCTACGCTAACCAGATGGGTGATTCCATGGAAAGAGGAAAGAGGTCCGGTCCGGGCGAAGAGCCACCGATCTCTTTGGACCTGACGTTCCACCTGCTGAGGGAAGTTCTAGAAATGGCTCGAGCCGAGCAATTAGCACAGCAGGCAAATAGTAACCGAAAAATGATGGACATATTCGGGAAATGAAAGTGTTAGAAACACATTTGCCAAATCATTTGTTTACATCTTGCACAAAGTGTACGGTACTATTCCATTTCTGTATTACTCTTTAATTGGTTAACTTTCGTTATTTTATTTATCATTTGTATTTATTTAAACGAGAGCTGTAAAATCGAGTTGTAATTCGCTGTATAGTTATTACATTGTTTGATGAGATGCAAACATAGCCCGTTGACATGCTGACACTGAACAAATATCCTTTGTCTTAATTTATATTCAAGCATAACATGTTTTGTATATACTGTTAGTCACACATTCATCCTCTCTTTCTGATATTCCCTCTCATTGTACAACTGGTTAAAGTTTGATAATAAAATACAATATGAGCAACCAATCACATTTGTTGTGCAAGAGAACGTCTAATATTTATATTTGTAATAAAAAAGTTGAAAAGTTACATGTATTGCTTGCTGTGTAGCCTAAATTGAGTGTATAAATACATTCTGGTTGTTCTTCTGACTGGCGCGTAAATCTATTGCGCAAAGGTGTGCCAAATTAAGCACAGTTTTCTCAAGTCAGAAATCAGCCCAATGACGTTTGTTTTCACAGTATGACGAATATACTGCAAGTGCTAGAGAGCATTTACAGATAAATTACAGTTATTCAACGGTAACAGAGTACTTATTTAAACCGTTCCTGCAGCAGGATGCTGACTCAATCAAGACAATGGAGTATTACAACAATTTCAGTACGGTCTTGAGGTAAAATGATAATCTATTTCTGGTTGTTCAGCCAAGAAAAGGAGAAGACGTGTTTGGGTCCATCTTTGTCATCTGTGTTTTGCTGAGTTGATCCCGATTCAGAGGACATCTGTGAAAATTAGAGCAAAACCATTAGATGTCCCTTGTGTCACTGAACTATTGCGAAGCTACTCAAATAATAAATAGTAAATTGTTCAGAATGGCGATTCTAAATGGGATCAAATTACTCGCAATGTATATTGAACAAGTAAAGTCTTATTTGGACAGAATACATAGAACTATTTCTGATATCTATAAAATGTCGACATGTCCATGCAAATGAACTAAAACAAAGGAACAATTCTGACATTCTGAGTGGAAAATATAGTTGTTTTCATAATCCAAAGCACTAATTAACACAATTTTCATGAAGGAAATCAAATATTTTGTAGTCTAAAGAGCTACTATGAGATACGAAAGACAAATTGACTCTAAAATATATATTTATCTCACCACACACATAGCCACCCACAACCACGCCCACATGATTTCCTGTATCAATCAACATGATGTCCTGAATTACCATAATCATACCGATACAATAACCTCAGAGTACACAATAGCAGACAGCAATTTGACCTGATAAAATAACATTGCACTGAATTAAAGCATCTCATGTTTTCAATTTAAAGGTAACCTTTTAAGTGTTATAGATTGACTGCTTAAGTATTAGTCAGTGCCCAAAGGAAGAAATAAACACATCCGACCCAAAAGCTCAATAATTGTAGACTTTATCAGTCTCCAAAGCTGATGCAGTTCAATAAACAAAGCCGCAACTGTGACAAAGACAAATAATTCCTGTGAAGAAACAAAACAACCCAGCTTTATTTCTTCAGGATTATTAGAGTTCTTGTATGCAACATGAGGTGATGATTTTAGGTTACGCACACACACACACACACACACACACACACACACACACACACACACACACACACACACACACACACACACACACACACACACACACACACACACAAAGACCCTTTATGATAATTGCCTCTATGAATCAGTAGGCCACCCAAGCCTATTTTTTTCCCTCTGGAATGAATGCAAACTGTTCCAGGTGGCTTTTCACTTCTAATTTGAATCCACCTGATTATGTTGGTGTGAACTATATGCTCATTCAAATTAGCACTCCACATGTAAATGAACTCAATGGTGATGACATGTAACAGAGTGGCTGATAATTATCCCAATGAAAACAGCAGCCTCCCCCTCCCTGCATCACCCCTCACACGCAGTGCCCCAGCAACCAGAGAGCAGGCAGGTGTCTCATCATTAAAGCCTCCTGCTGAGGTGAAAGCCCCTTCTGTAACACAGGCCAGGTTCCATGCAGGCTAACTCAGAGCTGAGCAGAGCACAGCTGCTTTAAACAATGACTGGAATATTCTGATACAGACTGGTTATTGACTGGTTTCAACAACCATTTTTTCCTCATACAGAGGGCAGGAGATTAAAGTCAAGCAATATTAATTTTAGATTTTCTTTAGCAGACACTCTTATCCAGATCGACTTACAAGGAGCAATTCGGGTTAAGTGCTTTGCTCAAGGGCACATCGGCAGATTTGTTTACCTACTTGGCTCGTGGATTCAAACCAGTGACCTTTCGGTTACTGACCCAACGCTCTTAACCACTAGACTACCTGCTGCCCAATATCCATACGGTTAGTGAACTCAAGTGTGACCTCGACTGTCACTGCGCTAGGGGTTTCCTTGAGAAATACACACTCTCTTTAAAGGCCCTTACAAGATGGCTGCTAGAATGGAGTTAGCCACGGCTCATGTATTGTTATTATTATATAATTTATTATGTTGAGACATTTACAGTCAATCTCCCGGCTAGGCTGTAGTGTGTCACAAATGTTTCTCTCACCTGTGTCGGTGGCTCTGCTGATGGGAAGTTGACCGGGGCTGTGCTTGGGAACTGAACTGGTGTTGTGGTTGAAGTTGGGAAGTAGACTGGGGTTGTGGCGCGGGCCTGTGCGCTGGCAGTTGGGGTTGGGTTTAAGGATGGGAATTGTACCGGGGTTGTTGCATGGACGGGGGCCTGTGGAGTGGCCAATGTAGCGGTGTCGCCTAGGGTTTCAGTAGGTCTCTGAGGCAGGGGTGGGGGTGATGTCAGCTGGGGCTTTGGAGGGTTGGCCCCAACAGCCACTGCAGCAGCAGGAGAGACATCTGTACGGGTCACCCCTGTCACTCCACTCACTTCTACTTCCTCTTCTCCATCTTCAAACTCAAACTCATCATCATCTTCATCATCTGAACAATAATTTGATTTCAAAATAAGATTGGTTTATATTGTATAATGGGAAAGTGCTTCTACTGAGTTTTTATTTGATCTTGTTCTTGTTATTTACTGTATATCATCAGTTAACACAGTCTCTACGGCACTGGAAGAAGTGATTTTGGTCACATTGTGAAAGAGCATTGAAATGCCAAGGGAGATGAAGAGAGTGTACTGGTGGTGTACTCATAATACTCATTATACTCCATACCTTTCACAAAGTCTATTGTGTGCAGTGCCCTCCTCTCCCGCTCAAAGTTGGCTGCGTAGTGATCCATGTTGTCATAGCCACGCTCCACTTTGTCCAGGTTGGAGATGTTAGTGCCTGCAATGAGCCTGGTGGACAAAGGGAGATCAAAGGTACAAGGTTCTACAGATCAGTCCTACAGACTAAAACTGGCAAACGGGTATGTGTACTCACTTTTGTAGAAGAGGCTTTGCAGTCTGTGGGAGCAAAGGTGAGAAAGGAATTATTTCTCAGAAAGCTCTGATGTGAAACATTAGAATACATTGCACAACATGTCTTCTGGGAAGAAATCTCTGAAGACATCTCAGAAGACAAGATGTTTGTAATAGCGTGTTAACACTTTTTGATTTAGACATGGTACATCACTTTATATAATATTGATATGTCACTTCTGCAGAATTTCAGACGCCTATTTTATGTGGTAGTAATTTGTAATCTTTGTAGATAAAGGCCATTCTTGTCCCTTCTGGACAAAAAAAAAGTGTGTCATCACCTGCAGGAAAGTAGCCATCTCTGACTCCTCCATTGTCTGTATCCCTGTCTCCACGATCTTTGCCATGTTCTCCAGGTGCTCTCTATACTTCCTCATGAGGCCATTTATATAGTCCAGTTTCTCTTGTTGCTCTGCGTTGATCTTCAGGGTCATGTCCCCTTTCCGCTCCTCCAGGATGGCATAAAGGTGATCAAAACTTTCACACACATTGGATTTCTGCCTCCTGCCATTCTCCTGGAAGACAGCCATGATTGCACTGTAAGGTCGAGGCGACAGAGAACTGGGTCATAGATATTGTCAGAAGTCAAAATTAGGGTGAGTAAAAATTAAGAATACCTTTTTTACCATCAATATTATTGCAGTTTTATACAATGTGGAAATGCTGTTATAGATGAAACATAAGAAAGGAGAAAAGATTGAAGGCTTCACCTCAACGGTCTTACAGGTCTCATCCAGTTGACTCATGATGCCTTGAATCCTGTCGTTGTTCCCCACTAGCATGGCTATACAGTCAGTCAACTCAGTCTGAAACACACACACAGAGGAGGTTCATCATTATTTTACAAAGAGGGACGTTGTATGTACCAACTCTGATACTCTGTTCATTTTTTTTCTATCTAGAACCTAAAAGGACTCTTCAGATGTCCTCATAGCAGAACCATTTGAAGAACCCTTTTTGGTTCCAGGTAGAACTATTTTAGGTTCCATGTAGAACCCTCTGTGTAATGGGTTTTTACATGGAACTCAAAAGGGTTCTACCTAGATTCTAGATAGAAAGAAAAAATGCTGAGTTTATACCTGTAAAGCATCGTTATTAAGAAGAGATAGACAGTATATGTAAAATAAATAAGTTAACCTTTTGCTTATTGAACACAGTGTTGATTGGGGCCACATCACAGTCTTTGTGGGCTCCGAACACCTTGCAGAGAGAGCAGGTGGGCACACCACACGTCACACAGTAGATGTTTATCTTCTCATCCTCATGCTCCTCACACATGGGCTGGTCACACCTGGCAGGCTCAGGCTCAGGCTTGCTGCTGCAGATTGAACCAGAGGGCTACAGTACAGGTTACAGTCATACTTAGGGGATCCAGATTAATACACTCTTAGAAAAAAAAGAGTTTCACCTGGAACCAAAAAGGATTCTACCCGGAACCAAAAAGGTTTCTCCTATGGGGACAGCCGCGAACCCTTTTGGAAGCCTTTTTTCTAAGAGTGTAACACTATACATTTGGTAAAGACTTCCCTGTGACCTTTTTAAAAACTCAACGTCCCTGGTTTAACAGAGTTAACCTGGGTTTGTGAGCGAGGAAGCTCTACTGTTAAACAAGCACAGTAACGTCCGTCACACTGGAAAGTCACAAAAACGATGTCTTGGAGACTCAAAGACTAAGTGTCTCTCTTTAAGCCATAATAATGTCACTTCAAAGTAAATAAAACAATGTAGTACAGACAGACTTTCTCCTCGTGGAATGTTGGCAAGTCAGAATAGCAATTACTTTGTAATTTATGTTTATTTGGCAACCAAGAGTATGTTAACATTTGGAATAACTGTTTTTAATAGTCCAATTGTGTTATGTAAACCATGGTTAATTGATTACCACACTGTTGGTACCCAGAGCAGTGCTTTTCACACCGATTCAAACAACGTGTCCATGTGAAAATTGTATTCATCTTGTCGCTGCAATATACTCAATAACATGACGTTGATTACGCAAAAATAGCAAGAGCTGATGACGTCTTTCCAGAGACTACCATTAATGTAGTTACAGTAAGTAAATTACATGTAGATACTGTAGATACATATTCTGTAGGGAGTCTACAGTGTATATTTAGTGACAGAAGTTGTATTTTGAAAACATACACCGCCGTTCAAAAGTTTGGGGTCACTTAGAAATGTCCTTGTTTTTGAAAGAAAAACATTTTTTTTTGTCCATTAAAATAACATCACATTGATCAGAAATACAGTGTAGACATTGTTAATGTTGTAAATGACTATTGTAGCTGGAAACGGGTTACAGAGGCCCATTATCAGCAACCATCACTTCTGTGTTACAATGGCACATTATGTTAGCTAATCCAAGTTTATCAATTTAAAAGGCTAGTTGATCATTAGAAAACCTTTTTGCAATTATGTTAGCACAGCTGAAAACTGCCCTGATTTAAAGAAGCAATAATACTGGCCTTCTTTAGACTAGTTGAGTATCTGGAGCATCAACATTTGTGGGTTCGATTACAGGCTCAAAATGGACAGAAACAAAGACTCTTTCTTCTGAAACTCATCAGTCTATTCTTGTTCTGAGAAATTAAGGCTATTCCATGCGAGAAATTGCCAAGAAACTGAAGATCTCGTACAATGCTGTGTACTACTCCCTTCACAGAACAGCGTAAACTGGCTCTAACCAGAATAGAAAGAGGAGTGGGAGGTCCCGGTGCACAACTGAGCAAGAGGACATGTACATTAGTATTTATGCTGCAGTAGTTTATGTGTCGGGGGGCTAGGGTCAGTTTGTTATATCTGGAGTATTTCTCCTGTCTTATCCGGTGTCCTGTGTGAATTTAAGTATGCTCTCTCTAATTCTCTCTTTCTCTCTTTCTTTCTCTCTCTCGGAGGACCTGAACCCTAGGACCATGCCTCAGGACTACCTGGCATGATGACTCCTTGCTGTCTCCAGTCCACCTGGCCGTGCTGCTACTCCAGTTTCAACTGTTCTGCCTGCGGCTATAGAATCCTGACCTGTTCACCGGACGTGCTACCTGTCCCAGACCTATTATTTGACCATACTGGTCCTTTATGAACATTTGAACATCTTGGCCATGTTCTGTTATAATCTCCACCCGGCACAGCCAGAAGAGGACTGGCCACCCCTCAAAGCCTGGTTCCTCTCTAGGTTTCTTCCTAGGTTTTGGCCTTTCTATGGAGTTTTTCCTAGCCAACATGCTTCAACACCTGCATTGCTTGCTGTTTGGGGTTTTAGGCTGGGTTTCTGTACAGCACTTTGAGATATCAGCTGATGTACGATTGGCTATATAAATACATTTGATTTGATTTGATTAGAGTGTCTAATGATGTCTTTCCAGAGACGTCATCAAGTCAAGGTATTGGAGTGGCCATCCCAAAGCCCTGACCTCAATCCTATAGAAAATTTGTGGGCAGAACTGAAAAAGCGTGTGCGAGCAAGGAGGCCTACAAACCTGACTCAGTTACATGTCACGCCCTGGCCTTAGTATTTTGTGTTGTCTTTATTATTTTGGTCAGGCCAGGGTGTGACATGGGTGAATTATGTGTTGGTTTTGTCTAGGTTTTTTTTGTAGGTTATGGGATTGTGGTTAGTGGAGTTGTCTAGAAAAGTCTATGGTTGCCTAGAGTGGTTCTCAATCAGAGGAAGGTGTTTATCATTGTCTCTGATTGGGAACCCTATTTAGGCAGCCATATTCTTTAGGTATTTCTTGGGTGATTGTTCCTGTCTCTGTGTTTGTTTGCACCAGAGAGGGCTGTTTCGGTTTTTCACGTTTATTGTTTTTGCACATTGTTCGTATTTTCATCTTTATTAAAGATGTTTACAAATAACCACGCTGCATTTTGGTCCTCCTCTCCTTCGACAGAAGAAAACCGTAACAGAATCACCCACCACAACAGGACCAAGCGGCGTGGTGACAGGCAGCGGCAGCAGGAGCAGCGAAATCCAGATTTCTGGACATGGGAGGAAATCTTGGACGGTAAAGGACCCTGGGCACAGCCAGGAGAATATCGCCGCCCCAAAGAAGAGCTGGAGGCGGCGAAGGCGGAGAGGCGCTGGTATGAGGAGGCAGCATGGCGACGCGGATGGAAGCCCGAGAGACAGCCCCAAAAATGTATTGGGGGGGCACACAGGGAGTATGGCGAAGCCAGGTAGGAGACCTGTGCCAACTTCCTGTGCTTACCGGGGGGCTGGAGAGACCGGGCAGGCACCGCTGGGGTGCGTACGGTGTCTCCAGTGAGAGTGCATAGCCCGGTGCTGTACATACCAGCTCCTCGTATCGGCCGGGCTAGAGTGGGCATCGAGCCAAGTGTCATGAAGCCGGCTCTACGTATCTGGTCTCCAGTGCGTCTCCTTGGGCCGGCTTACATGGCACCAGCCTTGCGCACGGTGTCCCCGGTTCGCCTGCATAGCCCAGTGCGGGCTATTCCATCTCGCCGCACTGGCAGGGCGACCGGGAGCATTCAACCAGGTAAGGTTGGGCAGGCTCGGTGCTCAGGAGCTCCAGTGCGCCTGCACGGTCCGGTCTACCCAGTACCACCTCCACGCACCAGCCCTCCGGTGGCAGCTCCCCGCACCAGGCTTCCTGTGCGTGTCTTCGGCCCAGTACCACCAGTGCCAGTACCACGCATCAGGCCTACAGTGCGCCTCGCCTGTCCAGCGCTGCCAGAGTCTCCCGCCTGTCCAGCGCTGCCAGAGTCTCCCGCCTGTCCAGCGCTGCCAGAGTCTCCCGCCTGTCCAGCGCTGCCAGAGTCTCCCGCCTGTCCAGCGCTGCCAGAGTCTCCCGCCTGTCCAGCGCTGCCAGAGTCTCCCGCCTGTCCAGCGCTGCCAGAGTCTCCCGCCTGTCCAGCGCTGCCAGAGTCTCCCGCCTGTCCAGCGCTGCCAGAGTCTCCCGCCTGTCCAGCGCTGCCAGAGTCTCCCGCCTGTCCAGCGCTGCCAGAGTCTCCCGCCTGTCCAGCGCTGCCAGTCTGCAAGGAGTCGCCAGAGCCGCCAGTCTGCCAGGATCCGCCAGAGCCGCCAGTCTGCCAGGATCCGCCAGAGCCGCCAGTCTGCCAGGATCCGCCAGAGCCGCCAGTCTGCCAGGATCCTCCAGAGCCGCCAGTCTGCCAGGATCCTCCAGAGCCGCCAGTCTGCCAGGATCCTCCAGAGCCGCCTGTCAGCCAGGATCTGCCATTCAGCCAGGATCCGCCAGAGCCATCAACCTGCCTGAACTTCCTCTCAGTCCTGAGCTTCCTCTCAGTCCCGAGCTTCCTCTCAGTCCCGAGCTTCCTCTCAGTCCCGAGCTTCCCCTCAGTCCCGAGCTTCCCCTCAGTCCCGAGCTTCCCCTCAGTCCCGAGCTTCCCCTCAGTCCCGAGCTTCCCCTCAGTCCCGAGCTTCCCCTCAGTCCCGAGCTACCCCTCAGTCCCGAGCTACCCCTCAGTCCCGAGCTGTCCCTTAGTCTGGAGCTGCCCCTCAGTCCAGTGGGGCCCTTGGTTAAGGTTAGTAGGCCAAGGTCGGCGGCGAGGGTCGCCAATCTAAGGACGTGAAGTAAGCAGACTAGGACTGTGTTGGAGTGGGGTCCACGTCCCGCGCCAGAGCCGCCAACGTGGACAGACGCCCACCCAGACCCTCCCCTATGGGTTTAGGTGTGCGGCCGGGAGTCCGCACCTTTGGGGGGGGGGGGGGGGGGGGGGTACTGTCATGCCCTGGCCTTAGTATTTTGTGTTGTCTTTATTATTTTGGTCAGGCCAGGGTGTGACATGGGTGAATTATGTGTTGGTTTTGTCTAGGTTTTTTTTGTAGGTTATGGGATTGTGGTTAGTGGAGTTGTCTAGAAAAGTCTATGGTTGCCTAGAGTGGTTCTCAATCAGAGGAAGGTGTTTATCGTTGTCTCTGATTGGGAACCATATTTAGGCAGCCATATTCTTTAGGTATTTCGTGGGTGATTGTTCCTGTCTCTGTTTGTTTGCACCAGATAGGGCTGTTTCGGTTTTTCACGTTTATTGTTTTTGTATATTGTTCGTATTTTCATCTTTATTAAAGATGTTTAAAATTACCACGCTGCATTTTGGTCCTCCTCTCCTTCGACAGAAGAAAACCGTAACATTACACCAGCTCTGTCAGGAGGAATTGGCCAAAATTCACCCAACTTATTGTGGGAAGCTTGTGAAAGGCTACCCGAAACGTTTGACCCAAGTTAAACAATTTAAAGGCAATGCTACCAAATACTGATTGAGTCTATGTAAACTTCTGACCCACTGGGAATGTGATGAAAGAAACATAAGCTGAAATAAATCATTCTCTCTGCTATTATTCTGACATTTCACATTCTTAAAATGAAGTGGTGATCCTAACTGACCTAAAACAGGGATTTTGTACTAGAATTAAATGTCAGGAATTGTGAAAAACTGAGTTTAAATGTAGTTGGCTAAGTTGTATGTAAACTTCCGACTTCAACTGTATATGGCACAGTTGTCATTTTTTTTGGTCCTTCAATGAAACTGGTCGGCTTATTTATTCATCACGATTTTATGGTCTTTAATGCAGGGCCGACAGTTCCCTACTTTTTCCTCCTTCCACTTTCCTCTTCCATTTTTGCCCTAATGCTGCAATTAGTTACTTGTAATTTTGGGTAGAGCAGACATTTCCATATGTTAGCTGCATGTGTGACTTAACTCCACCAGTCCTATTCATGATGTCATTTACAAAGATTGTTCCTTAAAAAAAAAAAGTGAATAAAAAATGAATGCTTTAAAAAAAATAGTCTATTTGAGTTTAACCACAATATTTGTTGTATTATTTGTTCCGTTTTTTTCGGGTGGATTAAACTGAAATTGACCATTCTTGATACACAGGGGAAACTGTTGAGCGTGAAAACCCCAGCAGCGTTGCAGTTCTTGACGCAAACCGGTACGCTTGGCACCTACTACCAGGCACTTAGAACATTTGTCTTGCCCTTTCACCCTCTGAATAGCACAAATACACAATCCATGTTTCAATTGTCTCAAGGCTTAAACTCTTCTTTAACCTGTCTCCTCCCCTTCGTCTACACTTATTGAAATGAATTTTAACAAGTGACATCAATAAGGGATCACAGTTTTCACCTGGATTCAGATATGTTATGGAAAGAGCAGGTGTTCTTAATGTTTTGTACATTCTGTATATTCTTCTTTCATTTTCCATTTCCCATCAGTAGTACTCAGATTCATTATATGTTGTTTTGGATAATATGTAGTCTTCTTGAAGTCCAGATTTGTTGGTGTGGGGGGTTTCTGTATGTCTAATGGGCCAGACATACATGGGACTACTACTGAGTGCCTTTGACTAGATTGTCTGCCGCAATCATTTTAAATAGGCCTGTAGTGTCTACCCTTGAGGACTCCTGTATATATCAATGATATTCTGCCTGTCTTAGGCTCATTGTTTTAGACCCATTGTTTTAGGCCCATTGTCTTCTCTTATTAGGCCTTTTTTTCCTCACCTTGAGGACTCCTGTTCCTGTTTGTACATATCAATGATATTCTCCACCAGCAGGTTCCTCTGGAGGCCATAGACACCATGCCTGTCCAGGACCACCTCATGTCTGCAGGATGGGCAGCGGAAACGCCCCCCTGAAGTCACAGTGGTTCCTCTGGTCGATAGATAAGGGTTTGAGGCCTACACAGATCAGGACAGCAGTAATGGCGTTAGATAAAGCCGGTCATGGATTTTTTTGAATATAGGCCTACTGTTGTCTGATATAGGTGAGTAGTATTTGCATTGGTTACTGAACTTGTGTGCTAGATGAATCTGGAAATGGCAT